>NW_028270181.1:41017006-41369226 GCF_037043375.1 Chiloscyllium plagiosum | reverse complement strand
GGGTTAGGATCTGGAACTCAGTCGCTGAGAGTGTGGGGAGGCCTATTAATCCAGGGGTTAGGGTCTGGAACACACTGCTAGAGAGTGTGGGGTAGGTCAGATTAATGCACGGGTTAGTGTCTGGAACACAGTGCCTGAGAATGTGGGATAGGCCAGTTTAATTCAGGGGTTAGGGTCTGCAACACAGTGACTGAGAGAGTGGGATAGGCCATATTAATCCACGGGTTAGGTTCTGGAACACAGTGCCTGAGAGTGTGAGGTAGGCCTGGTCAGTCCAGGAGTTAGGGTCTGGAACACAGTGTCTGAGAGTGTGGGATAGGCCGGGACAATCCAGGAGTTAGGGTCTGGAATACAGTGTCTGAGAGTGTGTGATAGGCCAGATTAATTTTAGATTAGATTACTTACAGTGTGGAAACAGGCCCTTCGGCCCAACAAGTCCAATCTAGGGGTAAGGGTCTGAAACACAGTGTCTGAGTTTGTAGGGTAGGCCCGGTCATTCCAGATATTAGGGTCTGGAACACAGTGCCAGAGAGTGTGTGGGAGGCTGGTTTAATGCAGTGGTAAAGGTCTGGAACACAGTGCCTGAGAGTGTGGTTCAGGCTGGGTCAATCCTGGGTTAGCTCTGGAATACAGTGCCTGAGATTGTGGGCTCGGCCGGACTGTGCCAGGGGTTAGGGTGTGGAACACAGTGCCTGAGAGTGTGGGATAGGACGGATTAATTCAGGTGTTAGGGTCTGGAACACAGTGTCTGAGAGTGTGGGATAGGACGGATTAATTCAGGGGTTAGGGTCTGGGACAAAGTACCTGAAAGTTTGGGATAGGCCGGTTTAATCCAGGCGTTAGGATCTGAAACACAGTGTCAGAGAGTGTGGGGGAGGCCAGGTCAATCCAGGGGTTAGCGTCTGGAACACAGCACCTGAGATTGTGGGTTAGGCTGGGTCAATCCAGGGTTAGCTCTGGAACACAGTGCCTGAGAGTGTGGAATAGGCCGGATTACTCCAGGGGTTAAGGTCAGGAAGACAGTGCCTGAGAGTGTGGGATAGGCCGGGTCAATCCAGAGGTTAGCGTCTGGAAGACAGTGCCTGAGAGTGTGTGATAGGCCGGGTCAATCCAGGGGTTAGGGTCTGGAACTAAGTGCCTGAGAGCGTGGTGTAGGCCGGATTAATCCAGGGGTTAAGGTGTGGAACACAGTGCCTGAGAGTGTGGGTTAGGCTGGGTCAATCCAGGGTTAGCTCTGGAACACAGTGCCTGAGAGTGTGGGATAGGCCGGATTAATCCAGGGGTTCTGGTCTGGAACACAGTGCCTGAGAGTGTGGGGGAATCTGTTTTATTGCTGAAGTTAAGGACTGGAACACAGTGACTGAGATTGTGGGATAGGCCGGATTACACCAGGGGTTAGGGTCTGGAACACAGTGCTTGACAGAGTGGGATAGGCTGGTTTAATCCAGGGGTAAGGGTCTAGAACACAGTGCTTGAGAGTGTGGGATAAACCAGTTTATTCCAGGGGTTAGGGTCTGGAACAGTGTCTGAGAGTGTGGGATAGGCCGGATTAATCCAGGAGTTAGGGTCTGGAACACAGTGACTGAGATTGTGGGATAGGCCGGATTACTCCAGGGGTTAGGGTCTGGAACACAGTGCTTGAGAGAGTGGGATAGGCTGGTTTAATACAGGAGTAAGGGTCTGGAACACAGTGCTTGAGAGTGTGGGATAGGCTGGATTAATTCAGGGGTTAGGGTCTCGAACTCACGCCTAGAGAGTGTGAGATAGCCCGGATGAATCCAGGGGTTCGGGTCTGGAACACAGTGCCTGAGAGAGTGGGATAGGCCAGATTAATCCAGCCGTTAGGGTTTCTAACACAATGTCTCAGGGTGTGGGAGAGGCTGAGTCAATCCAGGGTTTAGGGTCTGGAACACAGTGCTTGAGAGAGTGGGACAGGCTGGTTTAATCCAGGGGTTAGAATCTGGAACACAGTGCCTGAGATTGTGGGATAAACCGGATTAATCCAGGGGTTAGGGTCTGGAACACAGTGCCTGAGAGTGTGGGGTAGGCCGGAGTACTCCAGGGGTTAGGATCTGGAAGACAGTGCCTGAGAGTGTGGGGTAGGCTGGGTCAATCCCCGGGCTAGGGTCTGGAACAAAGTGCCTGAGGCTGTGGGGTTGGCCGGGAAGGTGCAGGGGTTAGGATCTGGAACTCAGTAGCTGAGAGTGTGGGGAGGCTGGATCAATCCAGGAGTTAGGGTCTGTAATACAGTGTCTGAGAGTGTTGGGTAGGCCTATTAATCCAGGGGTTAGGGTCTGGAACACACTGCTAGAGAGTGTGGGGTAGGTCAGATTAATGCACGGGTTAGTGTCTGGAACACAGTGCCTGAGAATGTGGGATAGGCCAGTTTAATTCAGGGGTTAGGGTCTGCAACACAGTGTCTGAGAGAGTGGGATAGGGCAGATTAATCCACGGGTTAGGTTCTGGAACACAGTGCCTGAGAGTGTGAGGTAGGCCTGGTCAGTCCAGGAGTTAGGGTCTGGAACACAGTGTCTGAGAGTGTGGGATAGGCCGGGACAAGCCAGGGGTTAGGGTCTGGAATACAGTGTCTGAGAGTGTGGGATAGGCCAGATTAATTTTAGATTAGATTACTTACAGTGTGGAAACAGGCCCTTCGGCCCAACAAGTCCAATCTAGGGGTAAGGGTCTGGAACACAGTGTCTGAGATTGTGGGGTAGGCCGGGACAATCCAGGGGTTAGGGTCTGAAATACAGTGTCTGAGAGTGTGTGATAGGCCAGATTAATTTTAGATTAGATTACTTACAGTGTGGAAACAGGCCCTTCGGCCCAACAAGTCCAATCTAGGGGTAAGGGTCTGGAACACAGTGTCTGAGATTGTGGGGTAGGCCGGGACAATCCAGGGGTTCGGGTCTGGAATACCGTGTCTGAGAGTGTGTGATAGGCCAGATTAATTTTGAGTGTGCCGTCAGCCGTGTCAATCGAGGGGTTAGGGTCTGGAACATAGTGCCTGAGAGAGTGGGATAAACTGGATTAATCCAGGGGTTAGGATCTGGAACACAATGCCTGAGAGTGCGTGGGAGGCCGGGTCAATTCAGGGCTTCGGGTCTGGAACACTGTGTCTGAAAGTGTGGGGTAGGCCGGGTCAGTCCAGGAGTTAGGGTCTGGAACACAGTGTCTGAGAGTGTGGGATAGGCCGGGACAATCCAGGGGTTAATGTCTGGAACACAGTGCCTGAGATTGTGGGATAAACCGGATTACTCCAGGGGTTAGGGTCTGGAACACAGTGCCTGAGAGTGTGGGAGAGGCCGGATTACTCCAGGGGTTAGGATCTGGAAGACAGTGCCTGAGAGTGTGGGGTAGGCTGGGCCAATCCCCGGGCTAGGATCTGGAACAAAGTGCCTGAGAAGGTGGGATCGGCCAGTTTAATTCAGGGATTAGGGTCTGGAACACAGAGTCTGAGAGAGTGGGATATGCCGGATTAATCCACGGGTTAGGTTCTGGAACACAGTGCCTGAGAGTGTGAGGTAGGCCTGGTCAATCCAGGATTTAGGGTCTGGAACACAGTGTCTGAGAGTGTGGGATAGGCCGGATTAAGTCAGGGGTTAGGGTCTGGAACACACGCCTAGAGAGTGTGAGATAGCCCGGATTAATCCAGGGGTTAGGATCTGGAACACAGTGCCTGAGATTTTAGGATAAACCGGATGAATCCAGGGGTTCGGGTCTGGAATACAGTGCCTGAGAGTGTGGGATAGGCCAGTTTAATACATGAGTTAGGGTATGGAACACAGTGCCTGAGAGCGTGGGATAGGCCAGATTAATCCAGGGGTTAGGTTTTCTAACACAATGTCTCAGGGTGTGGGAGAGGCTGCGTCAATCCAGGAGTTAGGGTCTGGAACACAGTGCTTGAGAGAGTGGGATAGGCTGGTTTAATCCAGGGGTTAGAATCTGGAACACAGTGCCTGAGATTGTGGGATAAACCGGATTAATCCAGGGGTTAGGGTCTGGAAGACAGTGCCTGAGAGTGTGGGGTAGGCTGGGTCAATCCCGGGGCTAGGGTCTGGAACAAAGTGCCTGAGGCTGTGGGGGTGGCCGGGAAGGTGCAGGGGTTAGGATCTGGAACTCAGTAGCTGAGAGTGTGGGGAGGCTGGGTCAATCCAGGAGTTAGGGTCTGTAATACAATGTCTGAGAGTGTTGGGTAGGTCTATTAATCCAGGGGTTAGGGTCTGGAACACACTGCTGGAGAGTGTGGGGTAGGTCAGATTAATGCACGGGTTAGTGTCTGGAACACAGTGCCTGAGAATGTGGGATAGGCCAGTTTAATTCAGGGGTTAGGGTCTGGAACACAGTGTCTGAGAGAGTGGGATAGGCCATATTAATCCACGGGTTAGGTTCTGGAACACAGTGCCTGAGAGTGTGAGGTAGGCCTGGTCAATCCAGGAGTTAGGGTCTGGAACACAGTGACTGAGAGTGTGGGATAGGCCGGGACAATCCAGGGGTTAGGGTCTGGAATACAGTGTCTGAGAGTGTGTGATAGGCCAGATTAATTGAGGGGAAAGTGAGGTCTGCAGATGCTGGAGATCAGAGCTGAAAATGTGTTGCTGGAAAAGCGCAGCAAGTCAGGCAGCATCCAGGGAACAGGAGAACCGACGCTTCGGGCATAAGCCCGAAGAAGAAGGGCTTATGCCCGAAACGTGGATTCTCCTGTTCCCTGGATGCTGCCTGACCTGCGCTTTTCCAGCAACACATTTTCAGATTAATCGAGGGGTAAGGGTCTGGAACACAGTGTCTGAGAGTGTGCCGTAGGCTGTGTCAATCCAGGGGTTAGGGTCTGGAACACAGTGCCTGATAGTGTGGGATAAACTGGATTAATCCAGGGGTTAGGATCTGGAACACAATGCCTGAGAGTGTGTGGGAGGCCGGGTCAATTCAGGGGTTCGGGTCTGGAACACTGTCTGAAAGTGTGGGGTAGGCCGGGTCAGTCCAGGAGTTAGGGTCTGGAACACAGTGTCTGAGAGTGTGGGATAGGCCAGGACAATCCAGGGGTTAATGTCTGGAACACAGTGCCTGAGAGAGTGGGGTAGCCCGGATTAAACCAGGGGTTAGGATCTGGAACACAGTGCTTGAGAGTGTGGGATAGGCCAGATTATTCCACGGGTTAGGGTCTCGAACACAGTGCCAGAGAGTGTGTGGGAGGCTGGTTTAATGCATTGGTAAGGGTCTGGAACACAGTGTCTGAGAGTGTGTGATACGCCAGATTAATCTAGGGGTAAGGGTCTGGAACACAGTGTCTGAGAGTGTGCGGTAGGCCGTGTCAATCCAGGGGTTAGCGTCTGGAACACAGCGCCTGAGAGTGTGGGTTAGGCTGGTTCAATCCAGGGTTAGCTCTGGAACACAGTGTCTGAGAGTGTGGAATAGGCCGGATGACTCCAGGGGTTAAAGTCAGGAAGACAGTGCCTGAGAGTGTGCGATAGGCCGGGTCAATCCAGAGATTAGCGTCTGGAAGACAGTGATTGTGAGTGTGCGATAGGCCGGGTCAATCCAGGGGTTAGGGTCTGGAACCAAGTGCCTGAGAGCGTGGTGTAGGATGGATTAATCCAGGGGTTAGGGTGTGGAACACAGTGCCTGAGAGTGTGGGAAAGGCCGGATTAATTCAGGTGTTAGGGTCTGGAGGACAGTGTCTGAGAGTGTGGGATAGGCCGGTTTAATCCAGGGGTTAGGATCTGGAACACAGTGCCTGAGAGTGTGGTTCAGGCTGGGTCAATCCTGGGTTAGCTCTGGAACACAGTGCCTGAGATTGTGGGCTAGGCCGCATTGTGCCAGGGTTTAGGGTGTGGAACACAGTGCCTGAGAGTGTGGGAAAGGCCGGATTGTGCCAGGGGTTAGGGTGTGGAACACAGTGCCTGAGAGTGTGGGATAGGACGGATTGTGCCAGGGTTTAGGGTGTGGAACACAGTGCCTGAGAGTGTGGGATAGGACGGATTGTGCCATGGTTTAGGGTGTGGAACACAATGTCTGAGAGTGTGGGATAGGCCGGATTAATTCAGGGGTTAGTGTCTGGAACAAAGTGCCTGAAGGCTTGGGATAGGCCAGGTCAATCCAGGGGTTAGCGTCTGGAACACAGTGCCTGAGTGTGTGGGTTAGGCTGGGTCAATCCAGGGTTAGCTCTGGAACACAGTGTCTGAGAGTGTGGAATAGGCCGGATGACTCCAGGGGTTAAAGTCAGGAAGACAGTGCCTGAGAGTGTGCGATAGGCCGGGTCAATCCAGAGATTAGCGTCTGGAAGACAGTGATTGTGAGTGTGCGATAGGCCGGGTCAATCCAGGGGTTAGGGTCTGGAATCAAGTGCCTGAGAGCGTGGTGTAGGATGGATTAATCCAGGGGTTAGGGTGTGGAACACAGTGCCTGAGAGTGTGGGTTAGGCTGGGTCAATCCAGAGTTAGCTCTGGAACACAGTGCCTGAGATTGTGGGATAGGCCAGTTTAATGCAGGGATTAAGGTCTGGAACACAGTGTCTGAGATTGTGGGGTAGGCCGGGTCATTCTAGGGATTAGGGTCTGGAACACAGTGCCAGAGAGTGTGTGGGAGGCTGGTTTAATGCCGTGGTAAGAGTCTGGAACACAGTGCCTGAGATTGTGGGCTAGGACGGACTGTGCCAGGGTTTAGGGTGTGGAACACAGTGCCTGAGAGTGTGGGATAGGCCGGATTAATTCAGGTGTTAGGGTCTGGAACACAGTGTCTGAGAGTGTGGGTTAGGCTGGGTCAATCCAGGGTTAGCTCTGGAACCCTGTGCCTGAGATTGTGGGATTGGCCGGTTTAATGCAGGGGTTAAGGTCTGGAACACATTTCTGAGAGTGTGGGCTTGGCCGGGTCATTCCAGGGATTCGGGTCTGGAACACAGTGCCAGAGAGTGTGTGGGAGGCTGGTTTAATGCTGTGGTAAGAGTCTGGAACACAGTGCCTGAGAGTGTGCGATAGCAGGTTTTATTCCAGGGGTTAGGGTCTGCAACACAGTGCCTGAGAGAGTGGAAAAGGCCAGATTAATCTGGGGGTTAGGGTTCCGAACACAATGTATCAGAGTGTGGGGGTGGTTGAGTCAATCCAGTGGTTAGGGTCTGAAACACAGTGTCTGAGAGTGTGGGGGAGGCTGGGTCAATCCAGGGGTTAGGGTCTGGAACACAGTGTCTGAGAGTGTGGAATAGGCCAGATTACTCCAGAGGTTATGGTCAGGAAGACAGTGGCTGAGAGTGTGGGATAGACCGTGTCAATCCAGGGGTTAGGGTCTGGAACACAGCGCCTGAGAGTGTGGGTTAGGCTGGATTAATTCAGGAGTTAGGGTCAGGAAGACAGTGCCTGAGAGTGTGGGTTAGGCCAGGTCAATCCAGGGGTTAGCGTCTGGAACACAGTGCCTGAGTGTGTGGGTTAGGCTGGGTCAATCCAGGGTTAGCTCTGGAACACAGTGTCTGAGAGTGTGGAATAGGCCGGATGACTCCAGGGGTTAAAGTCAGGAAGACAGTGCCTGAGAGTGTGCGATAGGCCGGGTCAATCCAGAGATTAGCGTCTGGAAGACAGTGATTGTGAGTGTGCGATAGGCCGGGTCAATCCAGGGGTTAGGGTCTGGAATCAAGTGCCTGAGAGCGTGGTGTAGGATGGATTAATCCAGGGGTTAGGGTGTGGAACACAGTGCCTGAGAGTGTGGGTTAGGCTGGGTCAATCCAGGGTTAGCTCTGGAACACAGTGCCTGAGAGTGTGGGATAGGCCAGTTTAATTCAGGGGTTAGGGTCTGGAACACAGTGTCTGAGAGAGTGGGATAGGCCGGATTAATCCACGGGTTAGGGTCAAGAACAAAGTGCCTGAGAGTGTGCGATAGGCCAGATTAATCCAGGGCTTAGAGTCTGGAACACGGTGTCTGAGAGTGTGTGATCGGCCAGATTAATCCAGGAGTAAGGTTCTGGAACACAGTGTCTGAGAGTGTGGGGATGCAGCTTTAATGCAGGTGTTCGGGTCTGGAACAGAGTGCCGGAGAGAGTGGGGTAGGCCGGATTAATCCAGGTGTTAGGGTCTGGAACACAGTGTCTGAGAGTGTGGGATAGGCCGGATTAATCCAGGTGTTAGGGTCTGGAACACAGTGCCTGAGAGTGCGGGGATGCAGCTTTAATGCAGGTGTACGGGTCAGGAACACAGTGTCAGAGAGTGTGTGGGAGGCTGGTTTAATGCAGTGGGATGGGTCTGGAACACCGTGCCTGAGAGTGTGCAATACACCGGATTAATTCAGGGGTTAGGGTCTGGAACACAGTGTCTGAGAGGGTGCGGTAGGCCGTGTCAATCCAGGGGTTAGGGTCCGGAACAGAGTGCTTATGAGTGTGGGATAGGCTGGTTTAATACAGGTGCTAGGTTCTGGAACACAGTGCCTGAGATTGTGGGACGGACAGATTTATCCAGGGGTTAGGGTCTGGAACACAGTGCTTGTGAGTGTGGGATAAGCCGGATTTTTCCAGGGGTTAGGGTCTGGAAGACAGTGCCTGAGAGTTTGGGGTAGGCCGGGTAAATCCAGGTATTAGGGTCTGGAACAAAGTGCCCGAGAGCGTGGGATAGGCCTGATTAATCCAGGGGTTAGGGTCTGGAACACAGTGCCTGAGAATGTGGAATAGGCCGGATTAATTCAGGGGTTAGCGTCTGGAACAAAGTGCCTGAAAGCCTGGGATAGGCCGGTTTAATCCAGGGGTTAGGATCTGGAACACAGTGCCTGAGAGTGTGGTTCAGGCTGGGTCAATCCAGGGTTAGCTCTGGAAAACAGTGTTTGAGATTGTGGGCTAGGCTGGATTAATTCAGGGGTTAGGGTGTGGAACACAGTGCCTTAGAGTGTGTGATAGGCCAGATTAATTCAGGTGTTAGGGTCTGGAACACAGTGCGTGAGAGTGTGGGATAGGCCGGATTAATTCAGGGGTTAGGGTCTGGGACAAAGTGCCTGAAAGCTTGGGATAGGCCGGTTTAATCCAGGGGTTAGGATCTGGAACACAGGGCCTCAGATTGTGGTTCAGGCTGGGTCAATCCTGGGTTAGCTCTGGAACACAGTGCCTCAGATTGTGGTCTCGGCCGGATTGTGCCAGGGTGTGGGGTGTGGAACACAGTGTCTGAGTGTGTGGGTTAGGCTGGGTCAATCCAGGGTTAGCTCTGGAACACTGTGCCTGAGATTGAGGGATAGGCCGGTTTAATGCAGGGATAAAGATCTGGAACACAGTGTCTGAGATTGTGGGGTAGGCTGGGTCATTCCAGGGATTAGGGTCTGGAACACAGTGCCTGAGAGTGTATGGGAGGCTGGATTAATGCCGTGGTAAGGGTCTGGAACATAGTGCCTGAGAGTGTGGGATAGTCTGGATTAATTCAGGGGTTAGGGTCTGGGACAAAGTGCCTGAAAGCTTGAGATAGGCCAGTTTAATCCAGGGGTTAGAATCTGGAACACAGTGCCTGAGAGTGTGGTTTAGGCTGGGTCAATCCAGGGTTAGCTCTGGAACACAGTGCCTGAGATTGTGGGCTAGGACGGACTGTGCCAGGGGTTAGGGTGTGGAACACAGTGCCTGAGAGTGTGGGATAGGCCGGATTAATTCAGGTGTTAGGGTCTGGAACACAGTGTCTGAGAGTGTGTGTTAGGCTGGATCAATCCAGGGTTAGCTCTGGAACCCTGTGCCTGAGATTGTGGGATTGGCCGGTTTAATGCAGGGGTTAAGGTCTGGAACACATTTCTGAGAGTGTGGGCTTGGCCGGGTCATTCCAGGGATTCGGGTCTGGAACACAGTGCCAGAGAGTGTGTGGGAGGCTGGTTTAATGCAGTGGTAAGGGTCTGGAACACAGTGTCTGAGAGTGTGGATAGGCTGGATTAATCTAGGGGTAAGGGTCTGGAACACAGTGTCTGAGATTGTGGGACATGCCAGATTTAACGAGGGGTTACGGTCTGGAACACAGTGCTTGAGAGAGTGGGATAGGCTGGTTTAATCCAGGGGTTATTGTCTGGAACACAGTGCCTGAGAGTGTGGGGTAGGCCAGTTTAATGCAGGGGTTTGGGTCTGGAACACAGTGACTGAGAGTGTGGGACAGGACGGATTAATCCAGGGGCTAGGTTCTGGAACACAGTGCCTGAGAGTGTGGGATAGGCTGGATTAGTCCAGGGGTTAGGATCTGGAACACACTGCTAGAGAGTGTGGGGTAGGTCAGATTAATGCACGGGTTAGTGTCTGGAACACAGTGCCTGAGAGTGTGGGATCGGCCAGTTTAATTCAGGGGTTAGGGGTTTGGAAAACAGTGTTTGAGAGAGTGGGATAGGCCGGATTAATCCACGGGTTAGGTTCTGGAACAAAGTGCCTGATAGTGTGAGGTAGGCCTGGTCAATCCAGGAGTTAGGGTCTGGAACACAGTGCCTGAGAGAGTGGGGAAACCCGGATTAATCCAGGGGTTAGGGTCAGGAACACAGTACCTGTGATTGTGGGATAAACCGGATTAATCCAGGGGTTAGGGTCTGGAACACAGTGCCTGAGATTGTGGGTTAGGCCAGTTTAATGCAGGGGTTCGGGTCTGGAACACAGTGCTTGAGAGTGTGGGATAGGCTGGATTATTGCACGGGTTAGGGTCTCGAACACAGTGCCTGAGAGTGTGGGATTGGCCGGATTTATCCAGGTGTTCGGGTCTGGAACACAGTGTCTGAGAGTGTGTGATCGGCTAGATTAATCCAGGAGTAAGGTTCTGGAACACAGTGTCTGAGAGTGCGGGGAGGCAGCTTTAATGCAGGTGTTAGAACACAGTGTCAGAGAGTGTGTGGGAGGCTGGTTGAATGCAGTGGGATGAATCAGGAAAACCGTGCCTGAGAGTGTGCAATACGCCGGATTAATTCAGGGGTTAGCGTCTGGAACACAGTGTCTGAGAGTGCGCGATAGGCCAGATTAATTCAGGGGTTAGGGTCTGGAACACAGTGTCTGAGAGTGTGCGGTGGGCCGTGTTAATCCAGGGGTTAGGGTCTGGAACACAGTGATTGTGAGTGTGGGATAGGCTGGTTTAATCCAGGGGTTAGGGTCTGGAACACAGTGCCTGAGAGTGTGGGACATGCCAGATTTAACCAGGGGTTACGGTCTGGAACACAGTGCTTGAGAGAGTGGGATAGGCTGGTTTAATCCAGGGGTTAGTGTCTGGAACACAGTGCCTGAGGTTGTGGGATAAACCGGATTTCCAGTGGTTAGGGTCTGGAACACAGTGCCTGAGAGTGTGGGATAGGCCGGATTTCTCCAGGGGTTAGGATGTGGAAGACAGTGCCTGAGAGTGTGGGGTAGGCTGGGTCAATCCCGGGGTTAGGGTCTGGAACAAAGTGCCTGAGGCTGTGGGGGTGGCCGGGTAGGTGCAGGGGTTAGGATCTGGAACTCAGTAGCTGAGAGTGTGGGGAGGCTGGGTCAATCCAGGAGTTAGCGTCTGTAATACAGTGTCTGAGAGTGTTGGGTAGGCCTATTAATCCAGGGGTTAGGGTCTGGAACACACTGCTAGAGAGTGTGGGGTAGGTCAGATTAATGCACGGGTTAGTGTCTGGAACACAGTGACTGTGAGTGTGGGATAGGCCAGTTTAATTCAGGGATTAGGGTTTGGAACACAGTGTCTGAGAGAGTGAGATAAACCGGATTAATCCACGGGTTAGGTTCTGGAACACAGTGCCTGAGAGTGTGTGGTAGGCCTGGTCAATCCAGGAGTTAGGGTCTGGAACACAGTGTCTGAGAGTGTGGGATAGGCCGGGACAATCCAGGGGTTAATGTCTGGAACACAGTGCCAGAGAGAGTGGGGTAGCCCGGATTATTCCAGGGGTTAGGATCTGGAACACAGTGCCTGAGATTGTGGGATAAACCAGATTAATCCAGGGGTTAGGGTCTGGAACACAGTGCCTGAGATTGTGGGTTAGGCCAGTTTAATGCAGGGGTACGGTCTGGAACACAGTGCTTGAGAGTGTGGGATAGGCCGGATTATTCCACGGGTTAGGGTCTCGAACACAGTGCCAGAGAGTGTGGGATAGGCCGGATTTATCCAGGTGTTAGGGTCTGGAACACAGTGTCTGAGAGTGTGTGATCGGCCAGATTAATCCAGGGGTAAGGTTCTGGAACACTGTCTGAGAGTGTGTGGGAGGCTGAGTCTATCCAGGAGTTAGG
This sequence comes from Chiloscyllium plagiosum, assembly GCF_037043375.1. NCBI lineage: Eukaryota > Metazoa > Chordata > Chondrichthyes > Orectolobiformes > Hemiscylliidae > Chiloscyllium > Chiloscyllium plagiosum. Next base: position 41,357,054 of record NW_028270181.1, on the reverse strand, counting down.
GTCTGGAACACAGTGTCTGAGAGTGTGGAATTGGCCTGGTCAATCCAGGGATTGGATCCTGGAAGACAGTGCCTGAGAGTGTGTGATAGGCCGGATTAATTCAGGGGTTAGGGTCTGGAACACACGCCTAGAGAGTGTGAGATAGCTTGGATTAATCCAGGGGCTAGGGTCTGGAACACAGTGTCAGAGATTGTAGGATAAACCGGATGAATCGAGGGGTTCGGGCCTGGAATACAGTGCCTGAGAGCGTGGGATAGGCCAGTTTAATGCATGGGTTAGGGTATGGAACACAGTGCCTGAGAGAGTGGGATAGGCCAGATTAATCCAGGGGTTAGGGTTTCTAACACAATGTCTCAGGGTGTGGGAGAGGCTGAGTCAATCCAGGGGTTAGGGTCTGGAACACAGTGTCTGAGATTGTGGGATAAACCGGATTAATCCAGGGGTTAGGATCTGGAAGACAGTGCCTGAGAGTGTGGGGTAGGCTGGGTCAATCCCGGGGTTAGGGTCTGGAACAAAGTGCCTGAGGGTGTGGGGTGGCCAGGAAGGTGCAGGGGTTAGGATCTGGAACTCAGTAGCTGAGAGTGTGAGGAGGCTGGATCAATCCAGGAGTTAGGGTCTGTAATACAGTGTCTGAGAGTGTTGGGTAGGCCTATTAATCCAGGGGTTAGGGTCTGGAACACACTGCTAGAGAGTGTGGGGTAGGTTAGATTAATGCACGTGTTAGTGTCTGGAACACAGTGCCTGAGAGTGTGGGATAGGCCAGTTTAATTCAGGGGTTAGGGTTTGGAACACAGTGTCTGAGAGAGTGGGATAGGCCGGATTAATCCACGGGTTAGGTTCTGGAACACAGTGCCTGAGAATGTGGAATAGGCCGGATTATTCCACAGGTTAGGGTCTCGAACACAGTGCCTGAGAGTGTGGAATAGGCCGGATTTATCCAGGGGTAAGGTTCTGGAACACAGTGTCTGATAGTGCGGGGAGGCAGCTTTAATGCAGGAGTTAGGGTCTAGAACACAATGTCAGAGAGTGTGTGGGAGGCTGGTTGAATGCAGTTGGATGGGTCAGGAAAACCGTGCCTGAGAGTGTGCAATACGCCGGATTAATTCAGGGGTTAGGGTCTGGAACACAGTGTCAGAAAGTGTGGGGTAGGCCGGGTCAATCCAGGGTTAGGGTCTGGAACGCAGTGTCTGAGAGTGCGGATTAGGCCAGATTAATCTAGTGGTTAGGGTCTGGAACACAGTGTCTGAGAGTGTGGGGTAGGTCAGATTAATGCACGGGATAGTGTCTGGAACACAGTACCTGAGAATGTGGGATAGGCCAGTTTAATTCAGGGGTTAGGGTCTGGAACACAGTGTCTGAGAGAGTGGGATAGGCCGGATTAATCCACGGGTTAGGTTCTGGAACACAATGCCTGAGAGTGTGGGATAGGCCGGATTATTCCACGGGTTAGGGTATCGAACACAGTGCCTGAGAGTGTGGGATAGGCCGGATTTATCCAGGTGTTCGGGTCTGGAACACAGTGTCTGAGAGTGTGTGATCGGCCAGATTAATCCAGGGGTAAGGTTCTGGAACACAGTGCCTGAGAGTGCGGGGAGGCAGCTTTAATGCAGGTGTTCGGGTCTAGAACACAATGTCAGAGAGTGTGTGGGAGGCTGGTTGAATGCAGTTGGATGGGTCAGGAAAACCGTGCCTGAGAGTGTGCAAGACGCCGGATTAATTCAGGAGTTAGGGTCTGGAACACAGTGTCAGAAAGTGTGGGGCAGGCCGGGTCAATCCAGGGGTTAGGGTCTGGAACACAGTGTCTGAGAGTGTGGAATAGGCCGGATTTCTCCAGGGGTTAGAGTCTGGAACACAGTGTCTGAGAGTGTGCGGTAGGCCGTGTTAATCCAGGGGTTAGGGTCTGGAACACAGTGCTTGTGAGTGTGGGATAGGCTGGTTTAATCCAGGGGCTAGGGTCTGGAACACAGTGCCTGAGATTGTGGGACATGCCAGATTTAACGAGGGGTTACGGTCTGGAACACAGTGCTTGAGAGAGTGGGATAGGCTGGTTTAATCCAGGGGTTAGTGTCTGGAACTCAGTGCCTGAGGTTGTGGGATAAACCGGATTTCCAGTGGTTAGGGTCTGGAACACAGTGCCTGAGAGTGTGGGATAGTCCGGATTTCTCCAGGGGTTAGGATCTGGAAGACAGTGCCTGAGTGTGTGGGGTAGGCTGGGTCAATCCTGGGGTTAGGGTCTGGAACAAAGTGCCTGAGGCTGTGGGGGTGGCCGGGAAGGTGCAGGGGTTAGGATCTGGAACTCAGTAGCTGAGAGTGTGGGGAGGCTGGGTCAATCCAGGAGTTAGGGTCTGTAATACAGTGTCTGAGAGTGTTGTGTAGGCCTATTAATCCAGGGGTTAGGTTCTGGAACACACTGCTAGAGAGTGTGGGGTAGGTCAGATTAATGCACAGGTTTGTGTCTGGAACACAGTGCCTGAGAGTGTGGGATAGGCCAGTTTAATTCAGGGGTTAGGGTCTGGAACACAATGTCTGAGAGTGTGGGTTAGGCCAGTTTAATGCAGGGGTTAGGATCTCGAACACAGTGCTTGAGAGAGTGGGGTAGGCCGGATTTATCCAGGTGTAATGGTCTGGAACACAGTGCCTGAGAGTGCGGGGAGGCAGCTTTAATGCAGGAGTTAGGGTCTGGAACACAGTGTCAGAGAGTGTGTGGGAGGCTGGTTTAATGCAGTGGGCTGGGTCTGGAACACCGTGCCTGAGAGTGTGCAAGACGCTTGATTAATTCAGGGGTTAGGGTCTGAACACAGTGTCAGAAAGTGTGGGGTAGGCCGGGTCAATCCAGGGTTAGGGTCTGGAACACAGTGTCTCAGAGTGTGGGAGGCTGGTTTAATGCAATGGTAAGGGTCTGGAACACAGTGTCTGAGCGTGCGGACAGGCTGGATTAATTCAGGGGTTAGGGTCGGGAATACAGTGTCTGAGAGTGTGTGATAGGCCAGATTAATCGAGGGGTAAGGGTCTGGAACACAGTGTCTGAGAGTGTGGGGTAGGCCGTGTCAATCCAGGGTTGGGGTCTGGAACACAGTGCCAGAGAGTGTGTGATACGCCAAATTAATCTAGGGGTAAGAGACTGGAACACAATGTCTGAGAGTGTGCGGTAGGCCGTGTCAATCTAGGGGTTAGGGTCTGGAACACAGTTCTTGTGAGTGTGGGATAGGCTGGTTTAATCCAGGGGTAAGGGTCTGGAACACAGTGCCTGAGATTGTGGGATAAGCTGGATTTCTCCAGGGGTTAGGGTCTGGAAGACAGTGCCTGAGAGTTTGGGGTAGGCCGGGTAAATCCAGGGGTTAGGGTCTGGAACCAAGTGACTGAGAGCGTGGGATAGGCCTGATTAATCCAGGGGTTAGGGTCTGGACCAAAGTGCCTGAAAGCTTGGGATAGGCCAGTTTTATTCAGGAATTAATCCAGGGGTTAGGGTTTCGAACACAATGTCTCAGAGTGTGGGGGAGGCTGAGTCAATCCAGAGGTTAGGTCTGTAAAACAGTGCCTGAGAGTGTGGATAGGACGGATTAATTCAGGGGTTAGGGTCAGGAATACAGTGTCTGAGAGTGTGGGGTAGGCCGTGTTAATCCAGGTGTTCGGGTCTGGAACACAGTGACTGAGAGTGTGAGGGAGGCTGAGTCAATCCAGGGGTTAGGGTCTGGAACACTGTGTCTGAGAGTGTGGAATTGGCCTGGTCAATCCAGGGATTGGGGTCAGGAAGATAGTGCCTGAGAGTGTGGGTTAGGCCAGGTCAATCCAGGAGTTAGCGTCTGGAACACAGCGCCTGAGAGTGTGGGTTAGGCTGGGTCAATCCAGGGTTAGCTCAGGAACACAGCGCCTGAGAGTGTGGGGTAGGCCGGATTACTCCAGGGGTTAGGGTCTGGAAGACTGTGCCTGAGACTGTGGGGTAGGCCGGGTCAATCCAGGGGTTAGGGTCAAAAACAAAGTGCCTGAGAGCGTGGGATAGGCCGGATTAATCCAGGGTTAGGGTCTGGATCACGGTGTCTGAGAGTGTGGGATAGGCCGGGACAATCCAGGGGTTCGGGTCTGGAACACAGTGACTGAGATTGTGGGATAGGCCAGTTTAATGCATGGGTTAGGGTCTGGAACACAGTGCTTGAGAGTGTGGGATAGGCTGGTTTAATCCAGGGGTAAGGGTCTGGAACTCAGAGCTTGAGAGTGTGGGATAAACCAGTTTATTCCAGGGGTTAGGGTCTGGAACAGTGTCTGAGAATGTGGGATAGGACGGATTAATCCAGGTGTTAGGGTATGGAATACAGTGCCTGAGAGTGCGGGGTAGGCCGGATTAATTCAGGGGTTAGGGTCTGGAACACACGCCTAGAGAGTGTGAGATAGCCCGGATTAATCCAGGGACTAGGGTCTGGAACACAGTGTCTGAGATTGTAGGATAAACCGGATTAATCCAGGGGTTCGGGTCTGGAATACAGTGCCTGAGAGTGTGGGAAAGGCCAGTTTAATGCATGGGTTAGGGTATAGAACACAGTGTCTGAGAGAGTGGGATAGGCCGGATTAATCCAGGGGTAAGGGTCTGGAAGACAGTGTCTGAGAGTGTGGGATAGGCCGGTTTTGTGCAGGGGTGAGGGTCTGCAACACAGTGCCTGAGAGAGTGGGATAGGCCAGATTAATCCAGGGGTTAGGGTTTCTAACACAATGTCTCAGGGTGTGGGAGAGGCTGAGTCAATCCAGGGGTTAGGGTCTGGAACACAGTGCTTGAGAGAGTGGGATAGGCTGGTTTAATCCAGGGGTTAGAGTCTGGAACACAGTGCCTGAGATTGTGGGATAAACCGGAATAATCCAGGGGTTAGGGTCTGGAACACAGTGCCTGAGAGTGTGGGATAGGCCAGATTACTCCAGGGTTTAGGATCTGGAACACAGTGCCTGAGATTGTGGGATAAACCGGAACAATCCAGGCGTTAGGGTCTGGAACATAGTGTCTGAGATTGTAGGATAAACCGGATGAATCCAGCGGTTCGGGTCTGGAATACAGTGCCTGAGAGCATGGGATAGGCCAGTTTAATGCATGGGTTAGGGTATGGAACACAGTGCCTGAGAGAGTGGGATAGGCCGGATTAATCCAGGGGTAAGGGTCTGGAAGACAGTGTCTGAGAGTGTGGGATAGGCCGGTTTAGTGCAGGGGTTAGGGTCTGCAACAGTGCCTGAGAGAGTGGGATAGGCCAGATTAATCCTGGGGTTAGGGTTTCTAACACAATGTCTCAGGGTGTGGGAGAGGCTGAGTCAATCCAGGGGTTAGGGTCTGGAACACAGTGCTTGAGAGAGTGGGATAGGCTGGTTTAATCCAGGGGTTAGAGTCTGGAACACAGTGCCTGAGATTGTGGGATAAACCGGAATAATCCAGGGGTTAGGATCTGGAAGACAGTGCCTGAGAGTGTGGGGTAGGCTGGGTCAATCCCGGGGTTATGGTCTGGAATAAAGTGCCTGAGGGTGTGGGGTGGCCGGGAAGGTGCAGGGGTTAGGATCTGGAACTCAGTAGCTGAGAGTGTGGGGAGGCTGGATCAATCCAGGGGTTAGGGTCTGTAATACAGTGTCTGAGAGTGTTGGGTAGGCCTATTAATCCAGGGGTTAGGGTCTGGAACACACTGCTAGAGAGTGTGGGGTAGGTCACATTAATGCATGGGTTAGTATCTGGAACACAGTACCTGAGAATGTGGGATAGGCCAGTTTAATTCAGGGGTTAGGGTCTGGAACACAGTGTCTGAGAGAGTGGGATAGGCCGGATTAATCCACGGGTTAGGTTCTGGAACACAGTGCCTGAGAGTGTGGAATAGGCCGGATTATTCCACAGGTTAGGGTCTCGAACACAGTGCCTGAGAGTGTGGGATAGGCTGGATTATTCCACAGGTTAGGGTCTCGAACACAGTGCCTGAGAGTGTGGGATAGGCCAGATTATTCCACGGGTTAGGATATCAAACACAGTGCCTGAGAGTGTGGGATAGGCCGGATTTATCCAGGTGTTCGGGTCTGGAACACAGTGTCTGAGAGTGTGTGATCGGCCAGATTAATCCAGGGGTAAGGTTCTGGAACACAGTGTCTGATAGTGCGGGAAGGCAGCTTTAATGCAGGTGTTCGGGTCTAGAACACAATGTCAGAGAGTGTGTGGGAGGCTGGTTGAATGCAGTTGGATGGGTCAGGAAAACCGTGCCTGAGAGTGTGCAATACGCTGGATTAATTCAGGGGTTAGGGTCTGGAACATAGTGTCAGAAAGTGTGGGGTAGGCTGGGTCAATCCAGGGTTAGGGTCTGGAACGCAGTGTCTGAGAGTGTGGATAGGCTGGATTAATTCAGGGGTTAGGGTCTGGAATACTGTGTCTGAGAGTGTGTGATAGGCCAGATTAATCTAGGGGTTAGGGTCTGGAACACAGTGTCTGAGAGTGTGGGATAAATCGGATTAATCCAGGGGTTAGGGTCTGGAACACAGTGCCTGAGATTGTGGGTTAGGCCAGTTTAATGCAGGGGTTAGGATCTCGAACACAGTGCTTGAGAGTGTGGGATAGGCTGGATTTATCCAGGTGTTAGGGTCTGGAACACAGTGCCTGAGAGTGTGGGATAGGCCGGATTTATCCAGGTGTTCGGGTCTGGAACACAGTGTCTGAGAGTGTGTGATCGGCCAGATTAATCCAGGGGTAAGGTTCTGGAACACAGTGCCTGAGAGTGCGGGGAGGCAGCTTTAATGCAGGTGTTCGGGTCTAGAACACAATGTCAGAGAGTGTGTGGGAGGCTGGTTGAATGCAGTTGGATGGGTCAGGAAAACCGTGCCTGAGAGTGTGCAAGACGCCGGATTAATTCAGGAGTTAGGGTCTGGAACACAGTGTCAGAAAGTGTGGGGCAGGCCAGGTCAATCCAGGGGTTAGGGTCTGGAACACAGTGTCTGAGAGTGTGGAATAGGCCGGATTTCTCCAGGGGTTAGAGTCTGGAACACAGTGTCTGAGAGTGTGCGGTAGGCCGTGTTAATCCAGGGGTTAGGGTCTGGAACACAGTGCTTGTGAGTGTGGGATAGGCTGGTTTAATCCAGGGGCTAGGGTCTGGAACACAGTGCCTGAGATTGTGGGACATGCCAGATTTAACGAGGGGTTACGGTCTGGAACACAGTGCTTGAGAGAGTGGGATAGGCTGGTTTAATCCAGGGGTTAGTGTCTGGAACTCAGTGCCTGAGGTTGTGGGATAAACCGGATTTCCAGTGGTTAGGGTCTGGAACACAGTGCCTGAGAGTGTGGGATAGTCCGGATTTCTCCAGGGGTTAGGATCTGGAAGACAGTGCCTGAGTGTGTGGGGTAGGCTGGGTCAATCCTGGGGTTAGGGTCTGGAACAAAGTGCCTGAGGCTGTGGGGGTGGCCGGGAAGGTGCAGGGGTTAGGATCTGGAACTCAGTAGCTGAGAGTGTGGGGAGGCTGGGTCAATCCAGGAGTTAGGGTCTGTAATACAGTGTCTGAGAGTGTTGTGTAGGCCTATTAATCCAGGGGTTAGGTTCTGGAACACACTGCTAGAGAGTGTGGGGTAGGTCAGATTAATGCACAGGTTTGTGTCTGGAACACAGTGCCTGAGAGTGTGGGATAGGCCAGTTTAATTCAGGGGTTAGGGTCTGGAACACAATGTCTGAGAGTGTGGGTTAGGCCAGTTTAATGCAGGGGTTAGGATCTCGAACACAGTGCTTGAGAGAGTGGGGTAGGCCGGATTTATCCAGGTGTAATGGTCTGGAACACAGTGCCTGAGAGTGCGGGGAGGCAGCTTTAATGCAGGAGTTAGGGTCTGGAACACAGTGTCAGAGAGTGTGTGGGAGGCTGGTTTAATGCAGTGGGCTGGGTCTGGAACACCGTGCCTGAGAGTGTGCAAGACGCTTGATTAATTCAGGGGTTAGGGTCTGAACACAGTGTCAGAAAGTGTGGGGTAGGCCGGGTCAATCCAGGGTTAGGGTCTGGAACACAGTGTCTCAGAGTGTGGGAGGCTGGTTTAATGCAATGGTAAGGGTCTGGAACACAGTGTCTGAGCGTGCGGACAGGCTGGATTAATTCAGGGGTTAGGGTCGGGAATACAGTGTCTGAGAGTGTGTGATAGGCCAGATTAATCGAGGGGTAAGGGTCTGGAACACAGTGTCTGAGAGTGTGGGGTAGGCCGTGTCAATCCAGGGTTGGGGTCTGGAACACAGTGCCAGAGAGTGTGTGATACGCCAAATTAATCTAGGGGTAAGAGACTGGAACACAATGTCTGAGAGTGTGCGGTAGGCCGTGTCAATCTAGGGGTTAGGGTCTGGAACACAGTTCTTGTGAGTGTGGGATAGGCTGGTTTAATCCAGGGGTAAGGGTCTGGAACACAGTGCCTGAGATTGTGGGATAAGCTGGATTTCTCCAGGGGTTAGGGTCTGGAAGACAGTGCCTGAGAGTTTGGGGTAGGCCGGGTAAATCCAGGGGTTAGGGTCTGGAACCAAGTGACTGAGAGCGTGGGATAGGCCTGATTAATCCAGGGGTTAGGGTCTGGACCAAAGTGCCTGAAAGCTTGGGATAGGCCAGTTTTATTCAGGAATTAATCCAGGGGTTAGGGTTTCGAACACAATGTCTCAGAGTGTGGGGGAGGCTGAGTCAATCCAGAGGTTAGGTCTGTAAAACAGTGCCTGAGAGTGTGGATAGGACGGATTAATTCAGGGGTTAGGGTCAGGAATACAGTGTCTGAGAGTGTGGGGTAGGCCGTGTTAATCCAGGTGTTCGGGTCTGGAACACAGTGACTGAGAGTGTGAGGGAGGCTGAGTCAATCCAGGGGTTAGGGTCTGGAACACTGTGTCTGAGAGTGTGGAATTGGCCTGGTCAATCCAGGGATTGGGGTCAGGAAGATAGTGCCTGAGAGTGTGGGTTAGGCCAGGTCAATCCAGGAGTTAGCGTCTGGAACACAGCGCCTGAGAGTGTGGGTTAGGCTGGGTCAATCCAGGGTTAGCTCAGGAACACAGCGCCTGAGAGTGTGGGGTAGGCCGGATTACTCCAGGGGTTAGGGTCTGGAAGACTGTGCCTGAGACTGTGGGGTAGGCCGGGTCAATCCAGGGGTTAGGGTCAAAAACAAAGTGCCTGAGAGCGTGGGATAGGCCGGATTAATCCAGGGTTAGGGTCTGGATCACGGTGTCTGAGAGTGTGGGATAGGCCGGGACAATCCAGGGGTTCGGGTCTGGAACACAGTGACTGAGATTGTGGGATAGGCCAGTTTAATGCATGGGTTAGGGTCTGGAACACAGTGCTTGAGAGTGTGGGATAGGCTGGTTTAATCCAGGGGTAAGGGTCTGGAACTCAGAGCTTGAGAGTGTGGGATAAACCAGTTTATTCCAGGGGTTAGGGTCTGGAACAGTGTCTGAGAATGTGGGATAGGACGGATTAATCCAGGTGTTAGGGTATGGAATACAGTGCCTGAGAGTGCGGGGTAGGCCGGATTAATTCAGGGGTTAGGGTCTGGAACACACGCCTAGAGAGTGTGAGATAGCCCGGATTAATCCAGGGACTAGGGTCTGGAACACAGTGTCTGAGATTGTAGGATAAACCGGATTAATCCAGGGGTTCGGGTCTGGAATACAGTGCCTGAGAGTGTGGGAAAGGCCAGTTTAATGCATGGGTTAGGGTATAGAACACAGTGTCTGAGAGAGTGGGATAGGCCGGTTTTGTGCAGGGGTGAGGGTCTGCAACACAGTGCCTGAGAGAGTGGGATAGGCCAGATTAATCCAGGGGTTAGGGTTTCTAACACAATGTCTCAGGGTGTGGGAGAGGCTGAGTCAATCCAGGGGTTAGGGTCTGGAACACAGTGCTTGAGAGAGTGGGATAGGCTGGTTTAATCCAGGGGTTAGAGTCTGGAACACAGTGCCTGAGATTGTGGGATAAACCGGAATAATCCAGGGGTTAGGGTCTGGAACACAGTGCCTGAGAGTGTGGGATAGGCCAGATTACTCCAGGGTTTAGGATCTGGAACACAGTGCCTGAGATTGTGGGATAAACCGGAACAATCCAGGCGTTAGGGTCTGGAACATAGTGTCTGAGATTGTAGGATAAACCGGATGAATCCAGCGGTTCGGGTCTGGAATACAGTGCCTGAGAGCATGGGATAGGCCAGTTTAATGCATGGGTTAGGGTATGGAACACAGTGCCTGAGAGAGTGGGATAGGCCGGATTAATCCAGGGGTAAGGGTCTGGAAGACAGTGTCTGAGAGTGTGGGATAGGCCGGTTTAGTGCAGGGGTTAGGGTCTGCAACAGTGCCTGAGAGAGTGGGATAGGCCAGATTAATCCTGGGGTTAGGGTTTCTAACACAATGTCTCAGGGTGTGGGAGAGGCTGAGTCAATCCAGGGGTTAGGGTCTGGAACACAGTGCTTGAGAGAGTGGGATAGGCTGGTTTAATCCAGGGGTTAGAGTCTGGAACACAGTGCCTGAGATTGTGGGATAAACCGGAATAATCCAGGGGTTTGGGTCTGGAACACAGTGCCTGAGAGTGTGGGATAGGCCGGATTACTCCAGGGTTTAGGATCTGGAAGACAGTGCCTGAGAGTGTGGGGTAGGCTGGGTCAATCCCGGGGTTATGGTCTGGAATAAAGTGCCTGAGGGTGTGGGGTGGCCGGGAAGGTGCAGGGGTTAGGATCTGGAACTCAGTAGCTGAGAGTGTGGGGAGGCTGGATCAATCCAGGAGTTAGGGTCTGTAATACAGTGTCTGAGAGTGTTGGGTAGGCCTATTAATCCAGGGGTTAGGGTCTGGAACACACTGCTAGAGAGTGTGGGGTAGGTCACATTAATGCATGGGTTAGTATCTGGAACACAGTACCTGAGAATGTGGGATAGGCCAGTTTAATTCAGGGGTTAGGGTCTGGAACACAGTGTCTGAGAGAGTGGGATAGGCCGGATTAATCCACGGGTTAGGTTCTGGAACACAGTGCCTGAGAGTGTGGAATAGGCCGGATTATTCCACAGGTTAGGGTCTCGAACACAGTGCCTGAGAGTGTGGGATAGGCTGGATTATTCCACAGGTTAGGGTCTCGAACACAGTGCCTGAGAGTGTGGGATAGGCCAGATTATTCCACGGGTTAGGATATCAAACACAGTGCCTGAGAGTGTGGGATAGGCCGGATTTATCCAGGTGTTCGGGTCTGGAACACAGTGTCTGAGAGTGTGTGATCGGCCAGATTAATCCAGGGGTAAGGTTCTGGAACACAGTGTCTGATAGTGCGGGAAGGCAGCTTTAATGCAGGTGTTCGGGTCTAGAACACAATGTCAGAGAGTGTGTGGGAGGCTGGTTGAATGCAGTTGGATGGGTCAGGAAAACCGTGCCTGAGAGTGTGCAATACGCTGGATTAATTCAGGGGTTAGGGTCTGGAACATAGTGTCAGAAAGTGTGGGGTAGGCTGGGTCAATCCAGGGTTAGGGTCTGGAACGCAGTGTCTGAGAGTGTGGATAGGCTGGATTAATTCAGGGGTTAGGGTCTGGAATACTGTGTCTGAGAGTGTGTGATAGGCCAGATTAATCTAGGGGTTAGGGTCTGGAACACAGTGTCTGAGAGTGTGGGATAAATCGGATTAATCCAGGGGTTAGGGTCTGGAACACAGTGCCTGAGATTGTGGGTTAGGCCAGTTTAATGCAGGGGTTAGGATCTCGAACACAGTGCTTGAGAGTGTGGGATAGGCTGGATTTATCCAGGTGTTAGGGTCTGGAACACAGTGTCTGAGAGTGTGGGATAGGCCGGATTAATCCGGGGTAAAGTTCTGGAACACAGTGCCTGAGAGTGTGGGGAGGCAGCTTTAATGCAGGTGTTAGGGTCTGGAACAGAGTGCCTGAGAGAGTGGGATAGGCCGGATTAATCCAGGTGTTAGGGTCTGGAACACAGTGCCTGAGAGTGCGGGGAGGCAGCTTTAATCCACCAGTTAGGGTCTGGAACACAGTGTCAGAGAGTGTGTGGGAGGCTGGTTTAATGCAGTGGGATAGGTCTGGAACACCGTGCCTGAGAGTGTGCAATACGCCTGATTAATTCAGGGGTTAGGGTCTGAACACAGTGTCAGAAAGTGTGGGGTAGGCTGGGTCAATCCAGGGTTAGGGTCTGGAACACAGTGTCTCAGAGTGTGTGGGAGGCTGGTTTAATGCAATGGTAAGGGTCTGGAACACAGTGTCTGAGAGTGTGTGATAGGCCAGATTAATTGAGGGGTAAGGGTCTGGAACACAGTGTCTGAGATTATGGGGTAGGCCGTGTCAATCCAGGGGTTAGGATCTGGAACACAGTGCCAGAGAGTGTGTGGGAGGTAGGTTTAATGCAATGGTAAGGGTCTGGAACACGGTGTCTGAGAGTGTGTGATAGGCCAAATTAATCTAGGGGTAAGAGACTGGAACACAATGTCTGAGAGTGTGCGGTAGGCCGTGTCAATCTAGGGGTTAGGGTCTGGAACACAGTTCTTGTGAGTGTGGGATAGGCTGGTTTAATCCAGGGGTAAGGGTCTGGAACTCAGAGCTTGAGAGTGTGGGATAAACCAGTTTATTCCAGGGGTTAGGGTCTGGAACAGTGTCTGAGAGTGTGGGATAGGACGGATTAATCCAGGTGTTAGGGTCTGGAATACAGTGCCTGAGAGTGCGGGGTAGGCCGGATTAATTCAGGGGTTAGGGTCTGGAACACACGCCTAGAGAGTGTGAGATAGGCCGGATTAATCCAGGGGCTAGGGTCTGGAATACAGTGCCTGAGAGCGTGGGAAAGGCCAGTTTAATGCATGGGTTAGGGTATGGAACACAGTGTCTGAGAGAGTGGGATAGGCCGGATTAATCCAGGGGTTAGGGTGTGGAACACAGTGCCTGAGATTGTGGGATAGGCTGGGTCAATCCTGGGGTTAGGGTCTGGAACAAAGTGCCTGAGGCTGTGGGGGTGGCCGGGAAGGTGCAGTGGTTAGGATCTGGAACTCAGTAGCTGAGAGTGTGGGGAGGCTGGGTCAATCCAGGAGTTAGGGTCTGTAATACAGTGTCTGAGAGTGTTGGGTAGGCCTCGTAATCCAGGGGTTAGGGTCTGGAACACACTGCTGGAGAGTGTGGGGTAGGTCACATTAATGCACGGGTTAGTATCTGGAACACAGTGCCTGAGAGTGTGGGGAGGCTGGGTCAATCCAGGAGTTAGGGTCTGTAATACAGTGTCTGAGAGTGTTGTGTAGGCCTATTAATCCAGGGGTTAGGGTCTGGAACACACTGCTAGAGAGTGTGGGGTAGGTCAGATTAATGCACGGGTTAGTGTCTGGAACACAGTACCTGAGAATGTGGGATAGGCCAGTTTAATTCAGGGGTTAGGGTCTGGAACACAGTGTCTGAGAGTGTGGAATAGGCCGGATTATTCCACAGGTTAGGGTCTCGAACACAGTGCCTGAGAGTGTGGGATAGGCCGGATTATTCCACGGGTTAGGGTATCGAACACAGTGCCTGAGAGTGTGGGATAGGCCGGATTTATCCAGGGGTAAGGTTCTGGAACACAGTGTCTGATAGTGCGGGGAGGCAGCTTTAATGCAGGTGTTCGGGTCTGGAACACAGTGTCTGAGAGTGTGTGATCGGCCAGATTAATCCAGGGGTAAGGTTCTGGAACACAGTGTCTGATAGTGCGGGGAGGCAGCTTTAATGCAGGTGTTCGGGTCTAGAACACAATGTCAGAGAGTGTGTGGGAGGCTGGTTGAATGCAGTTGGATGGGTCAGGAAAACCGTGCCTGAGAGTGTGCAATACGCCGGATAAATTCAGGGGTTAGGGTCTGGAACACAGTGTCGGAGAGTGTGCGGTAGGCCGTGTTAATCCAGGGGTTAGGGTCTGGAACACAGTGCCTGAGATTGTGGGTTAGTCCAGTTTAATGCAGGGGTCCGGTCTGGAACACAGTGCTTGAGAGTGTGGGATAGGGCGGATTATTCCACGGGCTAGGGTCTCGAACACAGTGCCAGAGAGTGTGGGATAGGCCGGGACAATCCAGGGGTTAATGGAACACAGTGCCAGAGAGAGTGGGGTAGCCCGGATTATTCCAGGGGTTAGGATCTTGAACACAGTGCCTGAGATTGTGGGATAAACCAGATTAATCCAGGGGTTAGGGTCTGGAACACAGTGCCTGAGATTGTGGGTTAGGCCAGTTTAATGCAGGGGTCCGGTCTGGAACACAGTGCTTGAGAGTGTGGGATAGGGCGGATTATTCCACGGGCTAGGGTCTCGAACACAGTGCCAGAGAGAGTGGGATAGGCTGGATTTATCCAGGTGTTAGGGTCTGGAACACAGTGTCTGAGAGTGTGTGATCGGCCAGATTAATCCAGGGGTAAGGTTCTGGAACACTGTCTGAGAGTGTGGGGGAGGCGGAGTCTATCCAGGGGTTAGGGTCTGGAACACAGTGTCTGAGAGTGTGCGGTAGGCCGTGTTAATCCAGGGGTTAGGGTCTGGAACACAGTGCTTGTGAGTGTGGGATAGGCTGGTTTAATCCAGGGGCTAGGGTCGGGAACACAGTGCCTGAGATTGTGGGACATGCCAGATTTAACCAGGGGTTAGGGTCTGGAACACAGTGCTTGAGAGAGTGGAATAGGCTGGTTTAATCCATGGGTTAGTGTCTGGAACACAGTGCCTGAGGTTGTGGGATAAACCGGATTTCCAGTGGTTAGGGTCTGGAACAGAGTGCCTGAGAGAGTGGGATAGGCCGGATTTCTCCAGGGGTTAGGATCTGGAAGACAGTGCCTGAGTGTGTGGGGTAGGCTGGGTCAATCCCGGGGTTAGGGTCTGGAACAAAGTGCCTGAGGCTGTGGGGGTGGCTGGGAAGGTGCAGGGGTTAGGATCTGGAACTCAGTAGCTGAGAGTGTGGGGAGGCTGGGTCAATCCAGGAGTTAGGGTCTGTAATACAGTGTCTGAGAGTGTTGGGTAGGCCTATTAATCCAGGGGTTAGGGTCTGGAACACACTGCTAGAGAGTGTGGGGTAGGTCAGATTAATGCACGGGTTAGTGCCTGGAACACAGTGCCTGAGAGTGTGGGATAGGCCAGTTTAATTCAGGGGTGAGGGTTTGGAACACAGTGTCTGAGAGAGTGGGATAAACCGGATTAATCCACAGGTTAGGTTCTGGAACACAGTGCCTGAGAGTGTGAGGTAGGCCTGGTCAATCCAGGAGTTAGGGTCTGGAACACAGTGTCTGAGAGTGTGGGATAGGCCGGGACAATCCAGGGGTTAATGTCTGGAACACAGTGCCAGAGAGAGTGGGGTAGCCCAGATTATTCCAGGAGTTAGGGTCTGGGACACAGTGCCTGAGATTGTGGGTTAGTCCAGTTTAATGCAGGGGTCCGGTCTGGAACACAGTGCTTGAGAGTGTGGGATAGGGCGGATTATTCCACGGGCTAGGGTCTCGAACACAGTGCCAGAGTGTGTGGGATAGGCCGGGACAATCCAGGGGTTAATGTCTGGAACACAGTGCCAGAGAGAGTGGGGTAGCCCGGATTATTCCAGGGGTTAGGATCTTGAACGCAGTGCCTGAGATTGTGGGATAAACCAGATTAATCCAGGGGTTAGGGTCTGGAACACAGTGCCTGAGATTGTGGGTTAGGCCAGTTTAATGCAGGGGTCCGGTCTGGAACACAGTGCTTGAGAGTGTGGGATAGGGCGGATTATTCCACGGGCTAGGGTCTCGAACACAGTGCCAGAGAGTGTGGGATAGGCTGGATTTATCCAGGTGTTAGGGTCTGGAACACAGTGTCTGAGAGTGTGTGATCGGCCAGATTAATCCAGGGGTTAGGGTCTGGAAGACTGTGCCTGAGAGTGTGGGGTAGGCCAGGTCAATCCAGGGGTTAGGGTCTGGAACACAGTGTCTGAGAGTGTGGAATTGGCCTGGTCAATCCAGGGGTTAGGGTCTGGAACACGGTGTCTGAGAGTGTGGGATAGGCCGGATTAATCCAGGTGTTAGGGTCTGGAATACAGTGCCTGAGAGTGCGGGGTAGGCCGGATTAATTCAGGGGTTAGGGTCTGGAACACACGCCTAGAGAGAGTGGAATAGGCCAGATTAATCCAGGGGTTAGGGTTTCTAACACAATGTCTCAGGGTGTGGGAGAGGCTGAGTCAATCCAGGAGTTAGGGTCTGGAACACAGTGCTTGAGAGAGTGGGATAGGCTGGTTTAATCCAGGGGTTAGAGTCTGGAAGACAGTGCCTGAGATTGTGGGATAAACCGGAATAATCCAGGGGTTAGGGTCTGGAACAAAGTGCCTGAGGGTGTGAGGTGGCCGGGAAGGTGCAGTGGTTAGGATCTGGAACTCAGTAGCTGAGAGTGTGGGGAGGCTGGGTCAATCCAGGAGTTAGGGTCTGTAATAAAGTGTCTGAGAGTGTTGGGTAGGCCTATTAATCCAGGTGTTAGGGTCTGGAACACACTGCTAGAGAGTATGGGGTAGGTCAGATTAATGCACGGGTTAGTGTCTGGAACACAGTACCTGAGAATGTGGGATAGGCCAGTTTAATTCAGGGGTTAGTGTCTGGAACACAGTGTCTGAGAGAGTGGGATAGGCCGGATTAATCCACGGATTAGGTTCTGGAACACAGTGCCTGAGAGTGTGGAATAGGCCGGATTATTCCACAGGTTAGGGTCTCGAACACAGTGCCTGAGAGTTGGGATAGGCCGGATTATTCCACAGGTTAGGGAGCTTTAATGCCTGAGAGCGTGGTATAGGCCGGATTAATCCAGGGGTTAGGGTGTGGAACACAGTGCCTGAGAGTGTGGGGTAGGCTGGGTCAATCCTGGGGTTAGGGTCTGGAACAAAGTGCCTGAGGCTGTGGGGGTGGCCGGGAAGGTGCAGTGGTTAGGATCTGGAACTCAGTAGCTGAGAGTGTGGGGAGGCTGGGTCAATCCAGGAGTTAGGGTCTGTAATACAGTGTCTGACAGTGTTGTGTAGGCCTATCCAGGTGTTAGGGTCTGGAACACACTGCTAGAGAGTGTGGGGTAGGTCAGATTAATGCACAGGTTTGTGTCTGGAACACAGTGCCTGAGAGTGTGGAATAGGCCAGTTTAATTCAGGGGTTAGGGTCTGGAACACAGTGTCTGAGAGTGTGGGATAAATCGGATTAATCCAGGGGTTAGGGTCTGGAACACAGTGCCTGAGATTGTGGGTTAGGCCAGTTTAATGCAGGTGTTAGGGTCTCGAACACAGTGTCAGAGAGTGTGTGGGAGGCTGGTTTAATGCAGTGGGATAGGTCTTGAACACCATGCCTGAGAGTGTGCAATACGCCTGATTAATTCAGGGGTTAGGGTCTGAACACAGTGTCAGAAAGTGTGGGGTAGGCCGGGTCAATCCAGGGTTAGGGTCTGGAACACAGTGTCTCAGAGTGTGTGGGAGGCTGGTTTAATGCAATGGTAAGGGTCTGGAACACAGTGTCTGAGAGTGTGGATAGGCCGGATTAATTCAGGGGTTAGGGTCGGGAATACAGTGTCTGAGAGTGTGTGATAGGCCAGATTAATCTAGGGGTAAGAGACTGGAACACAGTGTCTGAGAGTGTGCGGTAGGCAGTGTCAATCCAGGGATTAGGGTCTGGAACACAGTATCTGAGAGTGTGCGGTAGGCTGGTTTAATCCAGGGGCTAGGGTCTGGAACACAGTGCCTGAGAATGTGGGACATGCCAGATTTATCCAAGGGTTAGGGTCTGGAACACAGTGCTTGTGAGTGTGGGATAAGCCGGATTTCTCCAGGGGTTAGGGTCTGGAAGACAGTGCCTGAGAGTTTGGGGTAGGCTGGGTAAATCCAGGGGTTAGGGTCTGGAACCATGTGCCTGAGAGTGTGGGATAGGCCAGTTTTATTCAGGAATTAATCCAGGGGTTAGGGTTTCGAACACAATGTCTCAGAGTGTGGGGGAGGCTGAGTCAATCCAGGGGTTAGGTTTGAAACACAGTGTCTGAGAGTGTGGGGTAGGCCGTGTCAATCCAGGGGTTTGGGTCTGGAACACAGTGCTTGTGAGTGTGGGCTAGGCTGGTTTAATCCAGGGGATAGGGTCTGGAACACAGTGCCTGAGAATGTGGGATAGGCCGGATTAGTCCAGGGGTTAGGATCCGGAACACACTGCCAGAGAGTGTGGGGTAGGTCAGATTAATGCACGGGTTAGTGTCTGGAACACAGTGCCTGAGAGTGTGAGGTAGGCCTGGTCAATCCAGGAGTTACGGTCTGGAACACAGTGCCAGAAAGAGTGGGGTAGCCCGGATTATTCCAGGGGTTAGGATCTGGAACACAGTGCCTGAGATTGTGGGATAAACCAGATTAATCCAGGGGTTAGGGTCTGGAACACAGTGCCTGAGATTGTGGGTTAGGCCAGTTTAATGCAGGGGTCCGGTCTGGAACACAGTGCTTGAGAGTGTGGGATAGGGCGGATTATTCCACGGGCTAGGGTCTTGAACACAGTGCCAGAGAGTGTGGGATAGGCCGGATTTATCCAGGTGTTAGGGTCTGGAACACAGTTTCTGAGAGTGTGTGATCGGCCAGATTAATCCAGGGGTAAGGTTCTGGAACACTGTCTGAGAGTGTGTGGGAGGCGGAGTCTATCCAGGGGTTAGGGTCTGGAACACAGTGTCTGAGAGTGTGGAATTGGCCTGGTCAATCCAGGGGTTAGGGTCTGGAAGACTGTGCCTGAGACTGTGGGGTAGGCCGGGTCAATCCAGGGGTTAGGGTCAAAAACAAAGTGCCTGAGAGCGTGGGATAGGCCGGATTAATCCAGGGTTAGGGTCTGGATCACTGTGTCTGAGAGTGTGGGATAGGCCGGGACAATCCAGGGGTTCGGGTCTGGAACACAGTGACTGAGATTGTGGGATAGGCCAGTTTAATGCATGGGTTAGGGTCTGGAACACAGTGCTTGAGAGAGTGGGATAGGCTGGTTTAATCCAGGGGTAAGGGTCTGGAACACAGAGCTTGAGAGTGTGGGATTGTGAGAGGTAATTTCCGTTTAAACTTTAAGATGTGTCTGGACCACAGACTGGTCTATAATAAAAAGACAAAACTTTTGTTTCTTTTCTAGAACATTTTATATACTCAAAAGTAGAATAGTGTAAATTGTGCAGAATGCTGACAATTTGTGAGCAGAGTAAAAACAAACAGGCCCTTGATTGATGAAACCATTAACACAGGCAGGGAAGGATGAGTCCTTGACTGATAAGACTCCAGGATAGGGAAACGACTCGAGAGACATCTGTTACAGATTAAAGTCTTTGACTGATAAGACTACAGGGTGAGAAAAACAACAATTTTAGAGACTCTGGAGCCATTTGTTGCAAACTTTGTGATAAGAATAATGATTTTTTTAAGAATGTGAACCTCATGGCTTGTTCGAGCCAAGGAGAGGAGGGACTTGTACTGTGTATAATGGGAGACTTTGTAAGCCTCAGCGCGCCTTTTCTTCAAGGGTACCCGACTCTGCAGACTTGACTTGTTAATAAAACTTTGTTTTCCTGAATTTGTCTAGAACGATTATTGAGAAGCGATTTTCGTTTCTAACAACTTGGGGGCTCGTCATCCGGGATCAACACTCCGGCCGCAAGGGGAGTTGAGGAAGGATATCGGAGAAGGTGCACCCTGCCGAGTTCGGCAGTCCCTGATTCCTTGCTTGTCGCCCCGCGCAGCTTGAGCGAGTGATATCCGGGAGGCTCAGGAAAACAAAGGAGGGGTGTACCCGAGGCAGTGGGGACGGTTAACGATCGAGTAATTTCGGTGCACCGAACCCAGGTAAGAAATAACTTGCGGGGACCGTGTTTCTGGAGGACTGGGTACCTACGGGGTGCCTGTGGATTTTTTTTCTACAGAGACGTGGGACTCAGGAATCTAGAGACCGGGGCTCGCCTGTGAGGGATTTTGCAGAGACCGTGTTTGAGGAGGAACGTGTACCTACGGGGTGCCTGTGATTTGTGTCACAGAGACGTAGGACACAGGAATCCAAAGACCGGGGGTGCCTGCAAAGGAACCTGGGTGATCACGGGACTGAAGGTCTGGGAATTGGCTACATTGTGATAGATTATCACGGGAAAAATACGAAGTCCTCGGAAATGGGAAATAAGGGATCTAAGGCGATTAAGGGAAAGGTAGGCTTAAACAGGGACAATGACACATACCCCGGGGTACCTGACGATAGTCCGTTAGGGAAAATGCTAAATAATTGGGATCAGGGTGGAAGAAAGGGAAAATCTAAAAGGAAGATGGTAAAATACTGTCAAAAGTGGTCCCAGAAACCTATTCAGGGCGACTCAGTGTGGTGGCCTAGATTCGGTACTGACGAAGACTGGGTCCGGCAAGCCCTCATTTTATATGTCAATTCAAAACCTGATGTTAATCTGGAAGAAAGTGATTATGCCCTTTGTTGGCTGCCGGTTACGATATCTTGCCAAATGCAGGTAACTAATAAAGACTCGAAAGGGCAGAAAGAATGGGACCCTTTAGATCACTTACCGCCGCCCTACGTGACCCCGTCTGCCCCACAGAATGTTCCTTCGGGTGACGACGATTCAGGGGAAGGGGAAGAAAATGGGGAGGAATCACAAACTACCTCAGGGGTACAGACCAGATCTCAAGCTGAAAAGGGTCACAGACAAAACCCTGTCTCGATTGCAAGAATGAATCCACTCCGGGAAGTGCCCATGGGGGGCGAGGAAGGAAGAACGGGATATGTGAACGTTCCCTTGACGAGTACTGAAGTACGGAATTTCAGGGGGGAGATGAAGGGTCTACTAGAGGACCCCATGGGACTTGCTGAACAATTGGATCAGTTCCTGGGTCCGAATACTTACACGTGGGAAGAGATGTGTTCCATCATGAAAACATTGTTCTCTAGCCAGGAGCGTCAGATGATACGACAAGCTGCGCTCTTGGTCTGGGAGAGAGAGGGGGGAGAAGGAGGGGAGCAGAAGTTTCCCCTCACCGACCCCGAGTGGGATAAGAACACGGAGGGAGGACGGCGCAACATGAGAGACATGCGGGAATATTGGATAAAAGGAATAAGACACGCAGCCCCAAAGGGGCACAATTTTACCAAGGCCTTTGGTAATCATCAAAACCCGGAGGAAACCCCTACGGACTTCCTAGACAGGATTAGGAAGAATGTGCAGCAGTTTGCTGGGGTGGACCCTGAGATGGACGTGGGGCAACAACTCATACGGGTAGAGTTTGTATCAAAAGCCTGGCCGGACATACGAAAGAAGTTAGAGAAAATGGATGATTGGGATAGTAAATCTTTAAGTGAACTACTACGGGAGGCGCAAAAGGTGTTTGTGAGAAGGGACGATGAGAAGCAAAGGAAGGCGACAAAGATAATGATGCAAACGGTGCAACAAATGACAGCTGGAAGAAAGGAAAAGGGAGAGCCGTGGCAGAAACAGGAAAGGGGAGAGTCGTGGCAAGAGCAGAGGAAAAGAGAACCATGGCCGGAACAAAGGAAGAGTGGAGGAACGCGAGACCGCGACAGGGAAACGAAGAGGACACTCAGATGTTACTATTGTAATGAAGAGGGACATTTTAAACGGGAGTGCTCCCGCTACAAGCGGGAGGTGAGGTCTTACGCCCTGATGGAGGAAGATTAGGGAGGTCGGGGGTTCCTACCCTTGGGGCAAAAGGACTATCGACAGGAACCCCTGGTAAACTTGAAAGTAGGGCCCCAAGGATCGGAGATCACATTTATGGTGGACTCGGGAGCCGAAAGATCAAGTATAATCCAAATACCCCCCGGCACCCGAGCAGGAGGAAAAGTTATGGGGGTATCTGGAATTGGAGGACAGAAATTACAAGTCCCAGTGGTGGAGGACGTGGAAATTGGGTATGAAAACAGAACTACTAAACGAGACCTCCTTCTACTGCCATCGGCGGGATTTAATTTGTTAGGAAGAGACTTGCAGGTCAAACTAGGGATCGGAACGGTACCAAATAACGGGGAAATGGTGGTAAGGTTGTTCGCCCTCACCGAAGAAGATGATCAACAAATAGACCCGGAAGTATGGTACCGAGAGGGGAACAGAGGGGGTCTAAACATCAAACCTCTCCAAATCACCATGTTACCAGGAAGAGGCCCGGTAAGAAGGAAACAATACCCCATTGCTATGGAAGGATGGGAGGGGTTACAACTTGTGATAGAAAGATTAATCACAGATGGACTACTGGAGGAATGCATGTCCCCTTTCAATACTCCAATACTCCCTGTGAGGAAGCCGGATGGGACATATAGGCTGGTGCAAGACCTGCGGGGGTTGAATGAAGTAGTCCAGGCTAGATACCCGGTGGTACCTAATCCCTACACATTAATGAGTAAAATTCCCCCCGAACATGAATGGTTCAGCGTAATAGATCTGAAGGATGGTTTCTGGAGTTGCCCCCTTGACGAAGAAAGTCGGAACCTTTTTGCCTTTGAATGGGAGAATCCCTTCACAGGACGAAAACGACAGTTAAGATGGACGGTCTTGCCGCAGGGATTCACGGAGTCACCCAATTTGTTTGGACAAATACTGGAGCAGATCTTAGGAGGATTTCGGTGTAACGCGGAGAATCAATTGCTCCAATATGTCGATGATCTCTTACTCTCAGGACCAAGAGAAGAGGAGGTACGAGCAGACACCGTTGCCCTGCTGAACTTCCTGGGGAAACAGGGTCTACGCGTCTCCAGGACAAAACTCCAGTTTGTGGAGCGAGAAGTAAGATATCTGGGCCATCAAGTCAGTAAGGGGCACCGCCGTATCACGCCAGAACGAATATCAGGAATTACGGGTATGCCAATACCCAGGACGAAGAAGGAAGTCAGACAATTCCTGGGACTAGTAGGGTATTGCCGGATATGGATTGAAAGTTACACCACTTTAGTAAAATTTTTGTACGACAAACTGGGACAAGAAGGACAAAAGGTGGACTGGTCAGATGAGGAGGAGCAGCGATTTAATATTATTAAAAATAAACTGATTCGAGCTCCGGTATTGGCTTTACCCACCCTGAAGGAACCGTTCCAGTTATATGTCAATAGCGCCGGCGGAATTGCCCAGGGTGTGCTTACTCAGCTGCGGGCAGGGAAACGTCAGCCGGTTGCAGTTTTGTCAAAAATGTTAGACCCTGTGTCATGTGGATGGCCGACCTGTATACAGGCAGTGGCAGCTACGGCAATGTTAGTAGAAGAGGCCCGAAAACTTACCTTTGGAGGAAGGATCACAGTATACTCCCCACATTCGGTTAGTGCCATACTGGCTCAGAAGGCTCACCGCTGGTTAACAGACTCTCGCATCCTGAAGTATGAGACGATTTTGATGACCGGGAACGATCTCAATTTTGCAAAAGATCTCAGTTGCAACCCAGCCCAGTTTCTGTACGGACGTCCTGCAGACGGGGAACAGGAGCATGATTGTGTGGAATTTGTGGACTTGCAGACCAAGAGCCGAGAGGACCTGCAAGAAGCCCCGCTGGGTGAGGGACAGGAACTGTATATCGACGGGTCCTCCCGGTGCATCAGTGGAGTACGATACAGTGGCTATGCTGTTATAGATGGTGCAACGAAACGGACGATTGAGTCCGGACGACTGCCCGGGAAGTGGTCAGCCCAATCCTGTGAGTTGTACGCCCTCCAGAGGGCCCTGAAGTTGTTGGAAGGGAAAGTGGGAACCATATATACTGACTCAAAGTATGCATACGGAGTCGTTCATACTTTCGGGAAAATCTGGAAAGAGCGAGGATTGATAACTTCCCGGGGAAAAGAATTAGCTCACGAACAAATGATCAGCCTAACGTTGGAAGCCCTGGCGTTACCTACGGAACTTGCAGTAGTCCATGTACCCGGTCACCAGAAGGGGTCGACACCGGAAGCGGTGGGAAACCGGCTGGCAGATGAGGAAGCCAAGCGGGCAGCGGTCGAAAAATCCGTCCAATTGTTAACGTTAATACCGTTGAGGGAGGGCCTCGCTAAACAACCCGTCTTCACCCAGGGGGAGATTGATAAAATGGATCAATTGGGTGCCCGGCTAGATACTAACGGGAAGTGGACGGTTCCTGATGGGAGACAAGTACTGAACAAACAGATCACCCGGGGTATTCTGCACCGATTACACCATCAGACCCACTGGGGGGTGCAAGCCATGTGTGACACAATCCTGAGAGACTATGTATGCAGGGGGATATACACATTAGCCCAACAAGAGGTAGTCGGATGCCCCACTTGCCGGCGTATTAATCGGAAGGCCATGCGTTCTATGCCAGCCGGTGGTCAGCCCCTCGCGATTAGGCCATTTCAGAGGATCCAAGTCGACTTTACAGAATTACCCCCAGTACAGAGATGGAAATATCTGCTAGTAATAGTAGACCATTTCACTCACTGGGTAGAGGCTTTCCCAACTGCCAAAGACGATGCACCAACCGTGGCCCGATTGTTGTTAGAGAACATAATCCCGAGATATGGCATAATGGAATCTATCGACTCCGACTGCGGGACGCATTTTATTTCTAAGCTACACCATTTGATCTGTAATGCCCTGGGTATCCAATGGAAATTCCACACACCCTGGCATCCTCAGAGTTCGGGTCGAGTTGAGAGAATGAATGGCACGCTCAAGACCCAATTGACTAAGCTGATGTTAGAAACTAAGTTACCCTGGCCAAAGTGCCTGCCCATTGCCCTATTGAGGATACGTACGGCACCTCGCCGAGATGTCGGGGTTTCCCCCTATGAAATGCTGTTCGGATTACCGTATTGGAGTAAGGTTGATGGATGTCCCACTCTACAAGGGGGGGATGTATTTATCCGAACCTATTTACTGGCCTTATCCCGTTCTTTTGCAGAACTCCGGAGATTGGATACTTGTTAAGACCTGGAAGGCCGAAACGCTCCAGCCGCGGTGGGAAGGACCGTTCCTGGTTCTGTTAACAACTGAAGCAGCTGTTCGGACGAAAGAAAAAGGGTGGGTCCACCCATCAAGGATAAAGGGGCCTGTTCCGCCTGAAGAAGAAAGCACCTGGACATGCGAGCAAGGGGACAAGCCGTTGTCGGTAAAACTGAAAAGACAGCAATAATGAACTCTACTTGGACTGTATTGGTGGGGATATTGATCAGTTTACTCCTGTATGTGGGGGAGGGTGAGGGGAGATGTGACAAATGTCGAACTACAGTAAGACTTGGGATTCGAATCTATTCGGGATCATTTGTGTCCCATTCCTATGTGGACAATAGGTGTTACGATGTGAGTGCACGCCATGAATGTTGGGAGGATGGGAGACCCTATTATCAGGTATATAATAAAGGATACGGTGGCAAAATCCATGGATGCCCTATAAATGACCGCTGGGTGTGTATTAGCAAAACTGGGAGGCGGGACCTATCCTCCGTGTTGCTCAGGGAGCAGGTTGACAGAGTCAAGGAGACCAAGATACAGATCCCTGATCGGGGGTTGGGGAAAGAGCAAGACCGACAGGGAACGGTCGTGCTCCCTAAAGTGCCATCTGTATACGAAGAGGTAGAAGGACAGATTGAACTCCCTGATGTTACACAAAACCTGTTTATTGGTCTCACCTCTAGAATAGCCACTGTTTTAAATGTTAGCAATTGCTGGGTCTGTGGGGGGCCGCATATGTCGGAACAATGGCCGTGGACTGGTCAAAGCTTAGACATAGGGGAATTGCTGCAAACCACTTGGACTCGTGACAACGACAGAAAAAGCCAGGGGTGGAGACTGACAAACAGCCCTGAGGGCCAGTTCTGTATTGAAGGCAAGGGGACCGTGAAGGTAGGGATTAGCCCCTGTCAGAATATATTGGATGCAACCACGCGAGTATGGTGGCCTGAGAATATTGCTTGGTACATTGCAAACCGAGATCATCAAAATTGCATTCGGTTACGTTCTGATTCCTCCTCTTACGAGCTCAGTGCTGACCCTTCCGATGGCATGAAAAGAGTGTGGAGCGGTGGTTGTCAGGGGAATCAATGCTGGAATAATCCTGTCCAGACTCTGCCACGGGGTCAACAATCCGAATACTGGAATTGCAGTGGTCCTGGTCCTTATGAGGGCGTCCCTGGGGTAAAGGAGTTGTGGGATGACGTTGTGAGGCAGGGAGGGCCTGCTCCAGATGGCCTATTTTGGATATGCGGTAATCAGGCATACTCGAAACTGCCCATGGGATGGGCTGGGGTATGCTTCCTGGGTCTAATACGACCTGCGTTCTTCCTATTACCCCGGGAGGAAGGCGATGATTTGGGAGTTAAACTCTTTGACTCCCTGCGTAGGTCGCCAAGGGATATCCAAGTCGGTGATTGGGGGGATGAGTGGCCACCGGCCCGGATTATTGAATACTATGGGCCGGCTACTTGGGCACAGGACGGATCATGGGGATATCGCACTCCTATCTATATGCTAAATCGAATTATCAGGCTCCAAGCAGTCGTAGAGGTCATTACTAACCGGACTGCCCTGGCCCTAGAGCTGTTGGCTCAGCAGCAGGATCAGATGAGGGCTGCTATATATCAAAACCGACTTGCCTTGGATTATCTGTTGGCCTCGGAGGGGGGTGTGTGCGGGAAATTTAACCTGACAAACTGCTGTCTAGAAATTGACGATAATGGTAAAGCGGTTTTGAAAATTTCCGAAGAAATTCGGAGATTGGCCCATGTGCCAGTACAATCTTGGCGTCCTCTTAGTGGCATCGGATGGGATGGTCTCCTAGGTGGTAGCTGGTGGCGCACGGCGTTGCTGGTGGTTGGGGGCGGCATGATTCTTCTTCTCGTATTACCCTGCCGAACTCCCTGTATTCAGTTTTTAATTCAGAAAAATATTTCCCGACTCCAGGCAGTGGTGGTTCCACAACATGGGACACGGGAACTTAAAGTGATGTTGCTGCGAAAGACCAAGGATTTCCCGGGCCCTTGAGGGAAAGGGGGGGCTTATCTTGGTCAGGCACATCTTAAAGAAAGAAAAGGGTGGAATTGTGAGAGGTAATTTCAGTTTAAACTTTAAGATGTGCCTGGACCACAGACTGATCTATAATAAAAGACAAAACTTTTGTTTCTTTTCTAACAACCATTTTATATACTCAAAAGTAGAGTAGTTTAAATTGTGCAGAATTCTGACAATTTGTGAGTGATAGTAAAAACAAGCAGGCTCTTGATTAATGAAGCCATTCACACAGCAGGGAAGGATGAGTCCTTGACTGATAAGACTCCAGGATGGGGGAACGACTTGAGACATCTGTTTCAGATTAAAGCCTTTGACTGATAAGACTACAGGGTGAGAAAAACAACAAACTTTGGAGACTCTGGAGCCTTTTGTTGCAGACTTTGTGATAAAAATAATGATGTTTTTAAGAATGTGAACCTCATGGCTTGTTGGAGCCAAGGAGAGGAGGGACTTGTGCTATATATAATGGAGACTTTGTAAGCCTCAGCGCGCCTTTTCTTTAAGGGTGCCCGACTCTGCAGACTTGACTTGTTAATAAAACTTTGTTTTCCTGAATTTGTCTAGAGCGATTATTGAGAAGCGATTTTTGTTTCTAACATGTATTCAACAGAGAGAGTGTGTGGGTGTGCACAAGGGAGTGTGTCTTCGAGAGAGACTGTGTGTGTGTGTGTGTGAGAGAGAGAGAGAGTGCACATGACCTAGAGAGAGTATGTGCCTGCATGAGAGTAAGAGACTGTGTGTGGGTGAGAGAGAAAGAGAGCATGTGAGAGCAAGAGAGTGTGCGTGTGAGAAAAAAGAGAATGCGTGCTTGCGAGAGACTGTGTGAGAGCGAGTGCATGAGAGTGAGAGAGAGTGCTTATGAGAAAGAGGAAGGGAGAGTGTGTGCATGAGGGAGGAGAGTGCATGCTTGAAGAGAGAGTGTCCCTGTGCAAGAGAGACAGAGTGTATGCTTGCACAAGAGAAGGAGAGTATGAGAATGCAAGAGAGAGAGTTTGTGTGCGTGCATGTGAGAAAGTGTGTGTGCGCGCATGTGAGAGAGATGGAGTATGTGTGAGAGGGAGATAGGAGTGGGTATTAGAGAGAGAGAGATTGCATGTGAGAGACAGGAAGTGCGTGCCTGCTTGAAAGAGTGCGTGCTCGTGAGACAGAGTGTGCACATGCAGAGATAGAGTGCATGCGAGAGACAGACTTTGTGTGAGAGATAGAGGGCCTATGGAAGAGAGAACGTGCGCATGTGCAAAAGAGAGAAAAAATGTGTGAGCGAGATTGAGTGTGTACGTGTGATAGAGTATGTGCGAGAGAGAGTGTGTGCATGCACAAAGAGACACAAGGTGTACGTGTGTGAGACAGAGAGAATGTGCATGTGTGAGAGAAAGAGAGTATGAGCCTGTGAGAATGAGCATATGAGAGCAAGTGTGCATGCAAGAGAGTTTGTGTGTGCAAGAGAGAGCGTGTGCATACCAGAGAGAGAATGTGTGTTAGCGTGTGTAAGAGGAGGAGTTTTGGAGACAGTATGTGTGTGACAGGGTGAGTATATGAAGGATATATGTGGGAGAGTGTGAGACTGTGTGTGTATGCGCACGTGCACACGAGTGTGTGAGACAGACAGTGAGTGGGAGGGTGTGCGCATATGTGTGATCATGGTAGTGTGTATGAAACTGTGCATACGTCTGTAAGAGTGAGGGTCTTGGATTGACAGTGACTGTGTGTGAAAGTGTGTGCACGTCAGTGTGGATATTTGCATGCACATATGTGAGAGTGAGTGTCTGTGAAGAACAGAATGTGGCATGCGAGTGTGTGTGTGTATACACTTGTGAGAGAACGAGTGAATGAGAGTGAGGGACGGTGTGAGGTTTGTGAATCATACCTGGGTCAGGTACATAAACACATGGTTTACACACCCTCACTGACTCCCCCCCCCTGACAAAACCTGTGTACAGTCCCCATGAAATTCGCAGTCCTGTACTGGGGGGAGTTTGGGGGTGGGGGCAAGGGGATAAAGAGGGGGTATTGTGGGTGTTGAGGGGAAGGCATGTGATCAAGGTTTTACACTTCCAAACTCTGCTGATATATTTGAGAAGGGGAAAGGAAACGAGAGATTGAAAGTCAAGTTAGAAATGGCTGCATGTAGAGCAGGGCAGGGAGGGAGAGACAGACAGAGACAGAGACACAGAGACAGAGTTTGATTCTGGGAACCACATGTACAGCAGGAAAATCCCGAGAGACCTTCAGCAAATAACTCCCTCTCTTCCCAGCGCTGTGTGTGTCAGAGTATCTACAGTCAGGCTCTAAGACACGAGTGTGGGACCAATGTTTAATATTTTCAAACTGCACTGACATAACTAACGAGACTTAGAAAGAGTTTAACAAATTAGGAATGGGAACACTTTGCTGCCCTCGAATTAAGATCTCAGTGGGCAGCTAGATCCAACAAGGCTCCTGACCTGGGACGGGGTGTCTGTCTCTGTCCAGTTTTTTTTGTTGAGTTTTCAAACAAGTCAAACCGTCCCACACGCTGCAAGGTGAGCCGTCATTATTTAAAGTGGGGGTTGGGATAAAGATTGCAGTGTACAAGATTACATCTGACAGAGACAGAGAGAGAAGGAGAGAGATGTCAGAGATGAAGAGAGAGTGAGAGGGGGAACAGAGAGAGAGGGAGCAAAAGGGGGAACAGAGAGTGAGGGGACAAATAGAGAAGAAGGGGGAAATGCTTGGAATTTGTCAAACAGTAGGATTGGTCTCTGTCTGTCATCCTGGAGACAGAATCAAACCCTTAACCAGCGTGAGTGACACATAATCTGTCTGTGGCCACACTGCTGCTTGTGGGATCTTGCTGTGTATGGTTATTCATGTTTCTAGCCTCTGGCCAACTGCTCGATGGTGATATCTTTGTATTTGGATGTTGCTGTGATGTTAAGCAATGCCTTAATGATACAATAATTAAACTGATCCAGCATCACAGGGTAAAGGGAGAGATTGTGGAAGGCAGAGAGTGGTGGGATCTTGCTGTGCTTTTGGTGCCACGGCTTTATTTTATATCACATCAATTCTCATTTCTCTCTCAGGCGGTTCCCCACCCGAGGAGGAGGGGGAGATTAGACCCAGGAGCTCAAACTCGGGACGGTGCAGAGACAGAGAGAATCAAATCTAATCTCCTGTGAGGAATCGTCAGACAAGAGCTGGACCCAGAGAGAGAATAATCAGAAACTGTCCTGTCTCCTCATTTAAACTCACACACGGGGAAAAGAATTGTGGGGTTCAGGCCGTCTCTGGGATTTTTACCACAAGGGCCGAGTTCTGGGCTGGGAGGACAAAGGGACGAAAAAGATGGAGAGGGAGCTGCTGCACACTCTGATCCCACAGATATCACTCCCTCCCTTTCTCACTACAGCTCTATCTCTACCTCTGTGTTCCCATCTCTCTCTCTCTGTCTGTCCCACATCTTTCCTTCAATTCCCCATCTTTCCCATCTCCACCCTGCTCACATTCCCCAACAGATTTCCTTTCTACCACTCTCTGGATCCTCTCTCTTTGCCAGGAATGTTGAAATTGTTGGGGAGCAAAAGTCAGGGTGGGGGTGGGGGTGGGGAGGGCAAAGGCAGTCAGACATAAAGAGAGCGAGCGAGAAACATAGGATAGAGAGAAACAGACTCAGAGAGAGATAGACACAGAGTTAGAGAGAGAGATAGAGTGAGAGAGAGAGAGGGAGAGGAGGAGCCATAGAGAGACACAGAGTCAGAGAGAGACAGACAGACAGACAGAGATAGAAAAGGGTGATGAGGCAGAGACAACCCTGAGATAACAGCAAATTGGTTAGGCCACTGTTGGAACTTTGCATCCAATTCTGGTCTCCTTTCTATTGGAAAGATGTTGTGAAACTTGAAAGGGTTCAGAAAAGATATACAAGGATGTTGCCAGGGTTGGAGGATTTGAGCTATAGGGAGAGGTTAAATTAGATTAGATTACTTACAGTGTGGAAACAGGCCCTTCGGCCTAACCAGCCTTCTGGTGAGGAACCCATACCCCCACATTTACCCCTTCACCTAACACAATGGACAATTCAGCATAGCCAACTCACCTAACCTGCACATTTTTGGACTGTGGGAGGAAACTGGAGCACCCGGAGGAAACCCATACAGATACGGGGAGATTGTGCAAACTCCACACAGACAGTTTCCTGAGGGCAGGAATTGAACCTGGGTCTCTGGCGCTGTGAGATAGCAGTGCTAACCACTGTGCCACTGTGCCACCCATGTTGAATAGGCTGGGGCTGTTTTCCCTGGAGTGTCAGAGGCTGAGGGGTGACCTTATAGAGCTTTACAAAATCATGAGGAGCATGGATAGGATAAATAGACAAAGTATTTTCCCTGGGGTGGGGTAGTCTATAACTATAGGGCATAGGTTTAGGGTGAGAGGGGAAAGACATAAAAGAGACCTAAGGGGCAACTATTTCACACAGAGGGTGGTACATGTATGGAATGAGCTGCCAGAGGATGTGGTGGAGGCTGGTACAATTGCAACATTTAAAAGGTATCTGGATGGGTATATGAATAGGAAGGATTTGTGTATTATGACAGGGACTAGTGTCTGCCACAAATAAAACGAAAGGCTTAACTGTTCTCTTTATAATGATTCGGAGACCTTGGGTTCATGTCACATTACAGGTGATCACCATTGCACTACACACACACACACACAGATATTCCTACACACACACACACACACACACATTCTCACATACACACGGACACAGATACACACAGAAGCGCACACAGACACCCACACACACCCTTATAGACACACACCCCCTCACAGACTTAAGACACTCTGCACTCACTACACACACACACACTTTCTCACACTCATAACCCCCACCCCAGACAGACACACACACAGACAAAGACCCACATGCATACATATATTTTGTGTGGTGAATTTTTTTGGTACTTTCGGAGTTACATTGCACTTTGCTCAAAAACCACATACATTCATATAGAACTCTGAGCTCAAAAACTGCATGAATTTATGTAAAACTCTGTTATCTCACTTTTTAGATTGGAATCAATCTAAACATCAGGTCATAGACAGAGAACACAGGGGGCTAATACCTTCAACATATTGTCTAGCTATCACCATTGTTAACAGCTAACCCGAGAATGCAACTTTAAAAAAAGGGTTTTGTGATTTACACATGAAAGAAGTGAAACTATCACTGTATTCTAACAGATGAAAGGCTTAACAGACAATCAATTCTTCAATGTATAATTTCAGTTACTTCACACTGCAAATTTTTGCTATAAATTCTGTGTTATGATCGAGCCCTCCACAATCACCTGATGAAGGAGCGTCGCTCCAAAAGCTAGTGTGCTTCCAATTAAACCTGTTGGCCTATAACCTGGTGTTGTGTGATTTTTAACTCTTTATAATGGTTCTCTGTACTGTGTGGCAAAGACAATGACTGCTGCTCTCTATGACAAAGACATGGACTGATGTTCTCTACAGTAAGGCATAGATTGTTTTTCTCTATAAAAATGAAAGAGACTGCTTTTGTTTGACAATAAGGAGAAATACTGCTAGTCTCTATCAAAATGACAGGGCCTGCTGTTTACTCTCATCAGCACAGGACCTGCTGTTCTCTGCAATAATACAGGGACTGCTCTTCACTAATAAACACAGAGACTGCTATTTACAACAATGAACTCTGAGACCACTGTTCTCCACAATATACACAGTGACTACTGCCACGGTGGCTCAGTGGTTAGCACTGCTGCCTCACAGCACCAGGTTTGATTCCAGCTTCGGTGGACTGTCTGTGTGGAGTTTCCACATTCTCCCCGTGTCTGCATGGGTTTCATGCAGTTGCTCCGGTTTCCTCCCACAGTCCAAAGATGTTCAGGTTAGGTGAATTGGCCATGCTAAATTAGCCAGACTATTAGGTGCATTAGTCAGAGGGAAATGGGTCTGGGTGGGTTACTCTTTGGAGGGTCGGTGTGAACTTGTTGGGCCGAAGGACCTGTTTCCACACTGCAGGGAAGCTAATCTAATATGCTATTTTCTGTCATTAACACAGAAACTGCACTTCTCTGTAATATACAGAGGGACTGCTGTTCTATTTCATATACACAGAGACGGCTGTTTAGGATAAAATACACTGGTACTGCTGTTCTATGCAATATTCACACATATTGCTGTTCCCTGTATTATAGACAGGGACTGCTGTTCTCTGTATTATAGACAGAGACTGCTGTTCCCTGTATTATAGACAGGGACTGCTGTTCTCTGTATTATAGACAGGGACTGCTGTTCCCTGTATTATAGACAGGGACTGCTGTTCTCTGTATTATAGACAGGGACTGCTGTTCTCTGTATTATAGACAGGGACTGCTGTTCTCTGTATTATAGACAGGGACTGCTGTTCCCTGTATTATAGACAGGGACTGCTGTTCTCTGTATTATAGACAGGGACTGCTGTTCCCTGTATTATAGACAGGGACTGCTGTTCTCTGTATTATAGACAGGGACTGCTGTTCGCTGTATTATAGACAGGGACTGCTGTTCCCTGTATTATAGACAGGGACTGCTGTTCTCTGTATTATAGTCAGGGACTGCTGTTCCCTGTATTATAGACAGGGACTGCTGTTCTCTGTATTATAGACAGGGACTGCTGTTCTCTGTATTATAGACAGGGACTGCTGTTCTCTGTATTATAGACAGGGACTGCTGTTCCCTGTATTATAGACAGGGACTGCTGTTCTCTGTATTATAGACAGGGACTGCTGTTCTCTGTATTATAGACAGGGACTGCTGTTCCCTGTATCACAGACAGGGACTGCTGTTCTCTGTATTATAGACAGGGACTGCTGTTCCCTGTATTATAGACAGGGACTGCTGTTCTCTGTATTATAGACAGGGACTGCTGTTCTCTGTATTATAGACAGGGACTGCTGTTCCCTGTATCACAGACAGGGACTGCTGTTCTCTGTATTATAGACAGGGACTGCTGTTCCCTGTATTATAGACAGGGACTGCTGTTCCCTGTATTATAGACAGGGACTGCTGTTCCCTGTATTATAGACAGGGACTGCTGTTCCCTGTATGAAAGACAGGGACTGCTGTTCCCTGTATCACAGACAGGGACTGCTGCTCCCTGTATGATAGACAGGGACTGCTGTTCCCTGTATTATAGACAGGGACTGCTGTTCCCTGTATCACAGACAGAGACTGCTGTTCCCTGTATCACAGACAGGGACTGCTGTTCCCTGTATCACAGACAGGGACTGATGTTCCCTGTATTACAGACAGGGACTGCTGTTCCCTGTATCACAGACAGGGACTGCTGTTCCCTGTATCACAGACAGGGACTGCTGTTCCCTGTATCACAGACAGGGACTGTTGTTCTCTGTATCACCGACAGGGACTGCTGTTCCCTGTATCACAGACAGGGACTGCTGTTCCCTGTATCACAGACAGGGACAGCTGTTCCCTGTATTGTAGACAGGGACTGCTGTTCCCTGTATTATAGACAGGGCCTGCTGTTCCCTGTATCACAGACAGGGACTGCTGTTCCCTGTATTATAGACAGGGGGTGCTGTTCCCTGTATTGTAGACAGGGACTGCTGTTCCCTGTATTGTAGACAGGGACTGCTCTTCCCTGTATGAAAGACAGGGACTGCTGTTCCCCTGTATCACAGACAGGGACTGCTGCTCCCTGTATTATAGACAGGGACTGCTGTTCCCTGTATCACAGACAGGGACTGCTGTTCGCTGTATCACAGACAGGGACTGCTGTTCCCTGTATTATAGACAGGGACTGCTGTTCCCTGTATTATAGACAGGGACTGCTGTTCCCTGTATCACAGACAGGGCCTGCTGTTCCCTGTATCACAGACAGGGACTGCTGTTCCCTGTATTATAGACAGGGACTGCTGTTCCCTGTATCACAGAAAGGGACTGCTGTTCCCTGTATCACAGACAGGGACTGCTGTTCCCTGTATCATAGACAGGGACTGCTGTTCACTGTATTGTAGACAGGGACTGCTCTTCCCTGTATCACAGACAGGGACTGCTGTTCCCTGTATTATAGACAGGGACTGCTCTTCTCTGTATTATAGACAGGGACTGCTGTTCTCTGTATTATAGACAGGGACTGCTGTTCTCTGTATTATAGACAGGGACTGCTGTTCCCTGTATTATAGACAGGGACTGCTGTTCTCTGTATTATAGACAGGGCCTGCTGTTCTCTGTATTATAGACAGGGACTGCTGTTCCCTGTATCACAGACAGGGACTGCTGTTCTCTGTATTATAGACAGGGACTGCTGTTCCCTGTATTATAGACAGGGACTGCTGTTCTCTGTATTATAGACAGGGACTGCTGTTCTCTGTATTATAGACAGGGACTGCTGTTCCCTGTATCACAGACAGGGACTGCTGTTCTCTGTATTATAGACAGGGACTGCTGTTCCCTGTATTATAGACAGGGACTGCTGTTCCCTGTATTATAGACAGGGACTGCTGTTCCCTGTATTATAGACAGGGACTGCTGTTCCCTGTATGAAAGACAGGGACTGCTGTTCCCTGTATCACAGACAGGGACTGCTGCTCCCTGTATGATAGACAGGGACTGCTGTTCCCTGTATTATAGACAGGGACTGCTGTTCCCTGTATCACAGACAGAGACTGCTGTTCCCTGTATCACAGACAGGGACTGCTGTTCCCTGTATCACAGACAGGGACTGATGTTCCCTGTATTATAGACAGGGACTGCTGTTCCCTGTATCACAGACAGGGACTGCTGTTCCCTGTATCACAGACAGGGACTGCTGTTCCCTGTATCACAGACAGGGACTGCTGTTCTCTGTATCACCGACAGGGACTGCTGTTCCCTGTATCACAGACAGGGACTGCTGTTCCCTGTATTATAGACAGGGACTGCAGTTCGTTGTATCACAGACAGGGACTGCTGTTCCCTGTATCACAGACAGGGCCTGCTGTTCCCTGTATCACAGACAGGGACTGCTGTTCCCTGTATTATAGACAGGGGCTGCTGTTCCCTGTATTGTAGACAGGGACTGCTGTTCCCTGTATTGTAGACAGGGACTGCTCTTCCCTGTATGAAAGACAGGGACTGCTGTTCCCCTGTATCACAGACAGGGACTGCTGCTCCCTGTATTATAGACAGGGACTGCTGTTCCCTGTATCACAGACAGGGACTGCTGTTCGCTGTATCACAGACAGGGACTGCTGTTCCCTGTATTATAGACAGGGACTGCTGTTCCCTGTATTATAGACAGGGACTGCTGTTCCCTGTATCACAGACAGGGCCTGCTGTTCCCTGTATCACAGACAGGGACTGCTGTTCCCTGTATTATAGACAGGGACTGCTGTTCCCTGTATCACAGAAAGGGACTGCTGTTCCCTGTATCACAGACAGGGACTGCTGTTCCCGGTATCATAGACAGGGACTGCTGTTCACTGTATTGTAGACAGGGACTGCTCTTCCCTGTATCACAGACAGGGACTGCTGTTCTCTGTATTGTAGACAGGGACTGCTGTTCCCTGTACTATAGACAGGGTCTGCTGTTCCCTGTACTATAGACAGGGACTGCTGTTCCCTGTATTATAGATAGGGACTGCTCTTCCCTGTATCATAGACAGGGACTGCTGTTCCCTGTATCATAGACAGGTACTGCTGATCCCTGTATTACAGACAGGGACTGCTGTTCCCTGTATCATAGACAGGGACTGCTGTTCCCTGTATCACAGACAGGGACTGCTGTTCCCTGTATCACAGACAGGGACTGCTGTTCCCTGTATCACAGACAGGGACTGCTATTCCCTGTATCATCAGACAGGGACTCCTGTTCCCTGCATTACAGACAGGGACTGCTGTTCCCTGTATTGTAGACAGGGACTGCTGTTCCCTGTAATATAGACAGGGACTGCTGTTCCCTGTATTATAGACAGGGACTGCTGTTCCCTGTATTATAGACAGGGACTTTTGTTCCCTGTATTATAGACAGGGACTGTTCCCTGTATTATAGACAGGGACTGCTGTTCCTTGTATTATAGACAGGGACTGCTGTTCCCTGTTATATAGACAGGGACAGCTGTTCTCTGTATTATAGACAGGGACTGTTGTTCCCTGTATTATAGACAGGGACTGTTCCCTGTATTATAGACAGGGACTGCTGTTCCTTGTATTATAGACAGGGACTGCTGTACCCTGTAATATAGACCGGGACTGCTGTTCCCTGTATTATAGACAGGGACTGCTGTTTCCTGTATCATAGACAGGGACTGCTGTTCCCTGTATTGTAGTCAGGGACTGCTGTTCCCTGTATCACAGACAGGGACTGCTGTTCCCTGTATCACAGACAGGGACAGCTGTTCCCTGTATTGTAGACAGGGACTGCTGTTCCCTGTATTATAGACAGGGCCTGCTGTTCCCTGTATCACAGACAGGGACTGCTGTTCCCTGTATTATAGACAGGGGCTGCTGTTCCCTGTATTGTAGACAGGGACTGCTGTTCCCTGTATTGTAGACAGGGACTGCTCTTCCCTGTATGAAAGACAGGGACTGCTGTTCCCCTGTATCACAGACAGGGACTGCTGCTCCCTGTATTATAGACAGGGACTGCTGTTCCCTGTATCACAGACAGGGACTGCTGTTCCCTGTATCACAGACAGGGACAGCTGTTCCCTGTATTGTAGACAGGGACTGCTGTTCCCTGTATTATAGACAGGGCCTGCTGTTCCCTGTATCACAGACAGGGACTGCTGTTCCCTGTATTATAGACAGGGGCTGCTGTTCCCTGTATTGTAGACAGGGACTGCTGTTCCCTGTATTGTAGACAGGGACTGCTCTTCCCTGTATGAAAGACAGGGACTGCTGTTCCCCTGTATCACAGACAGGGACTGCTGCTCCCTGTATTATAGACAGGGACTGCTGTTCCCTGTATCACAGACAGGGACTGCTGTTCGCTGTATCACAGACAGGGACTGCTGTTCCCTGTATTATAGACAGGGACTGCTGTTCCCTGTATTATAGACAGGGACTGCTGTTCCCTGTATCACAGACAGGGCCTGCTGTTCCCTGTATCACAGACAGGGACTGCTGTTCCCTGTATTATAGACAGGGACTGCTGTTCCCTGTATCACAGAAAGGGACTGCTGTTCCCTGTATCACAGACAGGGACTGCTGTTCCCTGTATCATAGACAGGGACTGCTGTTCACTGTATTGTAGACAGGGACTGCTCTTCCCTGTATCACAGACAGGGACTGCTGTTCCCTGTATTATAGACAGGGACTGCTGTTCTCTGTATTATAGACAGGGACTGCTGTTCTCTGTATTATAGACAGGGACTGCTGTTCTCTGTATTATAGACAGGGACTGCTGTTCCCTGTATTATAGACAGGGACTGCTGTTCTCTGTATTATAGACAGGGACTGCTGTTCCCTGTATCACAGACAGGGACTGCTGTTCTCTGTATTATAGACAGGGACTGCTGTTCCCTGTATTATAGACAGGGACTGCTGTTCTCTGTATTATAGACAGGGACTGCTGTTCTCTGTATTATAGACAGGGACTGCTGTTCCCTGTATCACAGACAGGGACTGCTGTTCTCTGTATTATAGACAGGGACTGCTGTTCCCTGTATTATAGACAGGGACTGCTGTTCCCTGTATTATAGACAGGGACTGCTGTTCCCTGTATTATAGACAGGGACTGCTGTTCCCTGTATGAAAGACAGGGACTGCTGTTCCCTGTATCACAGACAGGGACTGCTGCTCCCTGTATGATAGACAGGGACTGCTGTTCCCTGTATTATAGACAGGGACTGCTGTTCCCTGTATCACAGACAGAGACTGCTGTTCCCTGATTCACAGACAGGGACTGCTGTTCCCTGTATCACAGACAGGGACTGATGTTCCCTGTATTATAGACAGGGACTGCTGTTCCCTGTATCACAGACAGGGACTGCTGTTCCCTGTATCACAGACAGGGACTGCTGTTCCCTGTATCACAGACAGGGACTGCTGTTCTCTGTATCACGGACAGGGACTGCTGTTCCCTGTATCACAGACAGGGACTGCTGTTCTCTGTATCACCGACAGGGACTGCAGTTCGTTGTATCACAGACAGGGACTGCTGTTCCCTGTATCACAGACAGGGCCTGCTGTTCCCTGTATCACAGACAGGGACTGCTGTTCCCTGTATTATAGACAGGGGCTGCTGTTCCCTGTATTGTAGACAGGGACTGCTGTTCCCTGTATTGTAGACAGGGACTGCTCTTCCCTGTATGAAAGACAGGGACTGCTGTTCCCCTGTATCACAGACAGGGACTGCTGCTCCCTGTATTATAGACAGGGACTGCTGTTCCCTGTATCACAGACAGGGACTGCTGTTCGCTGTATCACAGACAGGGACTGCTGTTCCCTGTATTATAGACAGGGACTGCTGTTCCCTGTATTATAGACAGGGACTGCTGTTCCCTGTATCACAGACAGGGCCTGCTGTTCCCTGTATCACAGACAGGGACTGCTGTTCCCTGTATTATAGACAGGGACTGCTGTTCCCTGTATCACAGAAAGGGACTGCTGTTCCCTGTATCACAGACAGGGACTGCTGTTCCCTGTAACATAGACAGGGACTGCTGTTCACTGTATTGTAGACAGGGACTGCTCTTCCCTGTATCACAGACAGGGACTGCTGTTCTCTGTATTGTAGACAGGGACTGCTGTTCCCTGTACTATAGACAGGGTCTGCTGTTCCCTGTACTATGGACAGGGACTGCTGTTCCCTGTATTATAGATAGGGACTGCTCTTCCCTGTATCATAGACAGGGACTGCTGTTCCCTGTATCATAGACAGGTACTGCTGATCCCTGTATTACAGACAGGGACTGCTGTTCCCTGTATCATAGACAGGGACTGCTGTTCCCTGTATCACAGACAGGGACTGCTGTTCCCTGTATCACAGACAGGGACTGCTGTTCCCTGTATCACAGACAGGGACTGCTATTCCCTGTATCATCAGACAGGGACTCCTGTTCCCTGCATTACAGACAGGGACTGCTGTTCCCTGTATTGTAGACAGGGACTGCTGTTCCCTGTAATATAGACAGGGACTGCTGTTCCCTGTATTATAGACAGGGACTGCTGTTCCCTGTATTATAGACAGGGACTTTTGTTCCCTGTATTATAGACAGGGACTGTTCCCTGTATTATAGACAGGGACTGCTGTTCCTTGTATTATAGACAGGGACTGCTGTTCCCTGTTATATAGACAGGGACAGCTGTTCTCTGTATTATAGACAGGGACTGTTGTTCCCTGTATTATAGACAGGGACTGTTCCCTGTATTATAGACAGGGACTGCTGTTCCTTGTATTATAGACAGGGACTGCTGTACCCTGTAATATAGACCGGGACTGCTGTTCCCTGTATTATAGACAGGGACTGCTGTTTCCTGTATCATAGACAGGGACTGCTGTTCCCTGTATTGTAGTCAGGGACTGCTGTTCCCTGTATCACAGACAGGGACTGCTGTTCCCTGTATCACAGACAGGGACAGCTGTTCCCTGTATTGTAGACAGGGACTGCTGTTCCCTGTATTATAGACAGGGACTGTTGTTCCCTGTATTATAGACAGGGACTGCTGTTCCCTGTATTGTAGACAGGGACTGCTGTTCCCTGTATCACAGACAGGGACTGCTGTTCCCTGTATTATAGACAGGGGCTGCTGTTCCCTGTATTGTAGACAGGGACTGCTGTTCCCTGTATCACAGACAGGGACTGCTCTTCCCTGTATGAAAGACAGGGACTGCTGTTCCCTGTATCACAGACAGGGACTGCTGCTCCCTGTATCACAGACAGGGACTGCTGTTCCCTGTATTATAGACAGGGGCTGCTGTTCCCTGTATTGTAGACAGGGATTGCTGTTCCCTGTATTGTAGACAGGGACTGCTGTTCCCTGTATTGTAGACAGGGACTGCTCTTCCCTGTATGAAAGACAGGGACTGCTGTTCCCTGTATCACAGACAGGGACTGCTGCTCCCTGTATTATAGACAGGGACTGCTGTTCCCTGAATCACAGACGGGGACTGCTGTTCCCTGTATCACAGACAGGGACTGCTGTTCCCTGTATTATAGACAGGGACTGCTGTTCCCTGTATTATAGACAGGGACTGCTGTTCCCTGTATCACAGACAGGGACTGCTGTTCCCTGTATCACAGACAGGGACTGCTGTTCCCTGTATTATAGACCGGGACTGCTGTTCCCTGTATCACAGACAGGGACTGCTGTTCCCTGTATCACAGGCAGGGACTGCTGTTCCCTGTATCATAGACAGGGACTGCTGTTCCCTGTATCACAGACAGGGACTGCTGTTCCCTGTATCACAGACAGGGACTGCTGTTCCCTGTATCACAGACAGGGACTGCTGTTCCCAGTAACACTGACAGGGACTGCTGTTCCCTGTATTGTCGACAGGGACTGCTGTTCCCTGTAATATAGACAGGGACTGCTGTTCTCTGTATTATAGACAGGGACTGCTGTTCCCTTTATTATAGACAGGGACTGCTGTTCCCTGTATTGTAGACAGGGACTGCTGTTCCCTGTATTGTAGACATGGACTGCTGTTCCCTGTAATATAGACAGGGACTACTGTTCCCTGTATTATAGACAGGGACTGCTGTTCCCTGTATTATAGACAGGGACTGCTGTTCCCTGTATCATAGACAGGGACTGCTGTTCCGTGTAATGTAGACAGGGACTGCTGTTCCCTGTATCACAGACAGGGACTGCTGTTCTCTCTGTTGTAGACAGGGACTGCTGTTCCCTTTAATATAGACAGGGACTGCTGTTCCCTGTACTATAGACAGGGACTGCTGTTCCCTGTATTGTAGACAGGGACTGCTGTTCCCTGTATCACAGACAGGGACTGTTGTTCCCTGTATCACAGACAGGGACTGCTGTTCCCTGTATTATAGACAGGGACTGCTGTTCTCTGTATTACAGACAGGGACTGCTGATCCCTGTATTATAGACAGGGACTGTTGTTCCCTGTATTATAGACAGGGACAGCTGTTCCCTGTATTGTAGACAGGGACTGCTGTTCCCTGTATCACCGACAGGGACTTCTGTTCTCTGTATCACCGACAGGGACTGCTGTTCCCTGTATTATAGGCAGGGACTGCTGTTCCCTGTATTATAGACAGGGACTGCTGTTCCCTGTATCACAGACAGGGACTGCTGTTCCCTGTATCACAGACGGGGACTGCTGTTCCCTGTATTATAGACAGGGACTGCTGTTCCCTGTATTGTAGACAGGGACTGCTGTTCCCTGTATCACAGACAGGGACTGTTGTTCCCTGTATCACAGACAGGGACTGCTGTTCCCTGTATTATAGACAGGGACTGCTGTTCTCTGTATTACAGACAGGGACTGCTGATCCCTGTATTATAGACAGGGACTGTTGTTCCCTGTATTATAGACAGGGACAGCTGTTCCCTGTATTGTAGACAGGGACTGCTGTTCCCTGTATCACAGACAGGGACTGCTGTTCCCTGTATTATAGACAGGGGCTGCTGTTCCCTGTATTGTAGACAGGGACTGCGGTTCCCTGTATTGTAGACAGGGACTGCTCTTCCCTGTATGAAAGACAGGGACTGCTGTTCCCTGTATCACAGACAGGGACTGCTGCTCCCTGTATTATAGACAGGGACTGCTGTTCCCTGTATTATAGACAGGGACTGCTGTTCCCTGTATTACAGACAGGGACTGCTGTTCCCTGTATCACAGACAGGGTCTGCTGTTCCCTGTATTATAGACAGGGACTGCTGTTCCCTGCATTATAGACAGGGACTGCTGTTCCCTGTATGAAAGACAGGGACTGCTGTTCCCTGTATGAAAGACAGGGACTGCTGTTCCCTGTATCACAGACAGGGAATGCTGCTCCCTGTATTATAGACAGGGACTGCTGTTCCCTGTATTATAGACAGGGACTGCTCTTCCCTGTATGAAAGACAGGGACTGCCGTTCCCTGTATCACAGACAGGGAATGCTGCTCCCTGTATTATAGACAGGGACTGCGGTTCCCTGTATTATAGACAGGGACTGCTGTTCCCTGTATCACAGACAGAGACTGTTGTTCCC
This sequence comes from Chiloscyllium plagiosum, assembly GCF_037043375.1. Taxonomy (NCBI): domain Eukaryota; kingdom Metazoa; phylum Chordata; class Chondrichthyes; order Orectolobiformes; family Hemiscylliidae; genus Chiloscyllium; species Chiloscyllium plagiosum. The sequence continues at coordinate 41,313,985 of NW_028270181.1, read as the reverse complement.
TGTATCACAGACAGGGACTGCTGTTCCCTGCATTAAAGACAGGGACTGCTGTTCCCTGTATTATAGACAGGGACTGCTGTTCCCTGTATCACAGACAGGGACTGCTGTTCCCTGTGTCACAGACAGGGACTGCTGTTCCCTGTATTATAGACAGGGACTGCTGTTCCCTGTATCACAGACAGGGACTGCTGTTCCCTGTATTGTAGACAGGGACTGCTGTTCCCTGTATCACAGACAGGGACTGCTGTTCCCTGTATCATAGACAGGGACTGCTGTTCCCTGTATCACAGACAGGGACTGCTGTTCCCTGTGTCACAGACAGGGACTGCTGTTCCCTGTATAATAGACAGGGACTGCTGTTCCCTGCATTATAGACAGGGACTGCTGTTCCCTGTATCACAGACAGGGACTGCTGTTCCCTGTATCACAGACAGGGACTGCTGTTTCCTGTATCATAGACAGGGACTGCTGTTCCCTGTATCACAGACAGGGACTGCTGTTCCCTGTATCACAGACAGGGACTGCTGTTCCCTGTATCACAGACAGGGACTGCTGTTCTCTGTATCACCGACAGGGACTGCTGTTCCCTGTATTATCGGCAGGGACTGCTGTTCCCTGTAATATAGACAGGGACTGCTGTTCCCTGTATCACAGACAGGGACTGCTGTTCCCTGTATTATAGACAGGGACTGCTGTTCCCTGTATTATAGACAGGGACTGCAGTTCACTGTATTGTAGACAGGGACTGCTGTTCCCTGTATCACAGACAGGAACTGCTGTTCCCTGTATCACAGACAGGGACTGCTGTTCCCTTTATTGTAGACAGGGACTGCTGTTCCCTGTATTATAGACAGGGACTGTTGTTCCCTGTATTGTAGACAGGGACTGCTGTTCCCTGTATTGTAGACAGGGACTGCTGTTCCCTGTATCACAGACAGGGACTGCTGTGCCCTGTATTATAGACAGGGGCTGCTGTTCCCTGTATTGTAGACAGGGACTGCTGTTCCCTGTATCACAGACAGGGACTGCTGTTTCCTGTATCACAGACAGGGACTGCTGTTCCCTGTATCACAGACAGGGACTGCTGTTCCCTGTATCACAGACAGGGACTGCTGTTCCCTGTATCACAGACAGGGACTGCTGTTCTCTGTATCACCGACAGGGACTGCTGTTCCCTGTATTATAGGCAGGGACTGCTGTTCCCTGTAATGTAGACAGGGACTGCTGTTCCCTGTATCACAGACAGGGACTGCTGTTCCCTGTATCACAGACAGGGACTGCTGTTCCCTGTATCACAGACAGGGACTGCTGTTCCTTGTATCACAGACAGGGACTGCTGTTCCCTGTATCACAGACAGGGACTGCTATTCCCTGTATCATCAGACAGGGACTCCTGTTCACTGCATTACAGACAGGGACTGCTGTTCCCTGTATTGTAGACAGGGACTGCTGTTCCCTGTAATATAGACAGGGACTGCTGTTCCCTGTATTATAGACAGGGACTGCTGTTCCCTGTATTATAGACAGGGACTTTTGTTCCCTGTATTATAGACAGGGACTGTTCCCTGTATTATAGACAGGGACATTGTTCCTTGTATTATAGACAGGGACTGCTGTTCCCTGTTATATAGACAGGGACAGCTGTTCTCTGTATTATAGACAGGGACTGTTGTTCCCTGTATTATAGACAGGGACTGTTCCCTGTATTATAGACAGGGACTGCTGTTCCTTGTATTATAGACAGGGACTGCTGTACCCTGTAATATAGACCGGGACTGCTGTTCCCTGTATTATAGACAGGGACTGCTGTTTCCTGTATCATAGACAGGGACTGCTGTTCCCTGTATTGTAGTCAGGGACTGCTGTTCCCTGTATCACAGACAGGAACTGCTGTTCCCTGTATCACAGACATAACAGCTGTTCCCTGTATTGTAGACAGGGACTGCTGTTCCCTGTATTATAGACAGGGACTGTTGTTCCCTGTATTATAGACAGGGACTGCTGTTCCCTGTATTGTAGACAGGGACTGTTGTTCCCTGTATCACAGACAGGGACTGCTGTTCCCTGTATTATAGACAGGGGCTGCTGTTCCCTGTATTGTAGACAGGGACTGCTGTTCCCTGTATCACAGACAGGGACTGCTGTTCCCTGTATTGTAGACAGGGACTGCTCTTCCCTGTATGAAAGACAGGGACTGCTGTTCCCTGTATCACAGACAGGTACTGCTGCTCCCTGTATCACAGACAGGGACTGCTGTTCCCTGTATCACAGACAGGGACTGCTGTTCCCTGTATTGTAGACAGGGACTGCTCTTCCCTGTATGAAAGACAGGGACTGCTGTTCCCTGTATCACAGACAGGGACTGCTGCTCCCTGTATCACAGACAGGGACTGCTATTCCCTGTATTATAGACAGGGGCTGCTGTTCCCTGTATTGTAGACAGGGATTGCTGTTCCCTGTATTGTAGACAGGGACTGCTGTTCCCTTTATTGTAGACAGGGACTGCTCTTCCCTGTATGAAAGACAGGGACTGCTGTACCCTGTATTATAGACAGGGACTGCTGTTCCCTGTATTATAGACAGGGACTGCTGTTCCCTGTATCACAGACAGGGACTGCTGTTCCCTGTATCACAGACAGGGACTGCTGTTCCCTGTATTATAGACCGGGACTGCTGTTCCCTTTATCACAGACAGGGACTGCTGTTCCCTGTATCACAGACAGGGACTGCTGTACCCTGTATTATAGACAGGGACTGCTGTTCCCTGTATTATAGACAGGGACTGCTGTTCCCTGTATCACAGACAGGGACTGCTGTTCCCTGTATCACAGACAGGGACTGCTGTTCCCTGTATTATAGACCGGGACTGCTGTTCCCTTTATCACAGACAGGGACTGCTGTTCCCTGTATCACAGGCAGGGACTGCTGTTCCCTGTATCACAGACAGGGACTGCTGTTCCCTGTATCACAGACAGGGACTGCTGTTCCCTGTATTATAGACAGGGAGTGTTGTTCCCTGTATTATAGACAGGGACTGCTGTTCCCTGTATTGTAGACAGGGACAGCTGTTCCCTGTATCACAGACAGGGACTGCTGTGCCCTGTATTATAGACAGGGGCTGCTGTTCCCTGTATTGTAGACAGGGACTGCTGTTCCCTGTATTATAGACAGGGACTGCTGTTCCCTGCATTATAGGCAGGGACTGCTGTTCCCTGTATCACAGACAGGGACTGCTGTTCCCTGTATCACAGACAGGGACTGCTGTTCCCTGTATCACAGACAGGGACTGCTGTTCCCTGTATCACAGACAGGGACTGCTGTTCCCCGTATCACAGACAGGGACTGCTGTTCTCTGTATCACCGACAGGGACTGCTGTTCCCTGTATTATAGGCAGGGACTGCTGTTCCCTGTAATGTAGTCAGGGACTGCTGTTCCCTGTATCACAGACAGGGACTGCTGTTCCCTGTATCACAGACAGGGACTGCTGTTCCCTGTATCACAGACAGGGACTGCTATTCCCTGTATCATCAGACAGGGACTCCTGTTCCCTGCATTACAGACAGGGACTGCTGTTCCCTGTATTGTAGACAGGGACTGCTGTTCCCTGTAATATAGACAGGGACTGCTGTTCCCTGTATTATAGACAGGGACTGCTGTTCCCTGTATTATAGACAGGGACTTTTGTTCCCTGTATTATAGACAGGGACTGTTCCCTGTATTATAGACAGGGACATTGTTCCTTTTATTATAGACAGGGACTGCTGTTCCCTGTCATATAGACAGCGACAGCTGTTCTCTGTATTATAGACAGGGACTGTTGTTCCCTGTATTATAGACAGGGACTGTTCCCTGTATTATAGACAGGGACTGCTGTTCCTTGTATTATAGACAGGGACTGCTGTACCCTGTAATATAGACCGGGACTGCTGTTCCCTGTATTATAGACAGGGACTGCTGTTTCCTGTATCATAGACAGGGACTGCTGTTCCCTGTATTGTAGTCAGGGACTGCTGTTCCCTGTATCACAGACAGGGACTGCTGTTCCCTGTATCACAGACAGGGACAGCTGTTCCCTGTATTGTAGACAGGGACTGCTGTTCCCTGTATCACAGACAGGGACTGCTGTTCCCTGTATTGTAGACAGGGACTGCTCTTCCCTGTATGAAAGACAGGGACTGCTGTTCCCTGTATCACAGACAGGTACTGCTGCTCCCTGTATCACAGACAGGGACTGCTGTTCCCTTTATCACAGACAGGGACTGCTGTTCCCTGTATTGTAGACAGGGACTGCTCTTCCCTGTATGAAAGACAGGGACTGCTGTTCCCTGTATCACAGACAGGGACTGCTGCTCCCTGTATCACAGACAGGGACTGCTATTCCCTGTATTATAGACAGGGGCTGCTGTTCCCTGTATTGTAGACAGGGATTGCTGTTCCCTGTATTGTAGACAGGGACTGCTGTTCCCTGTATTGTAGACAGGGACTGCTCTCCCCTGTATGAAAGACAGGGACTGCTGTTCCCTGTATCACAGACAGGGACTGCTGCTCCCTGTATTATAGACAGGGACTGCTGTTCCCTGAATCACAGACAGGGACTGCTGTTCCCTGTATCACAGACAGGGACTGCTGTACCCTGTATTATAGACAGGGACTGCTGTTCCCTGTATTATAGACAGGGACTGCTGTTCCCTGTATCACAGACAGGGACTGCTGTTCCCTGTATCACAGACAGGGACTGCTGTTCCCTGTATTATAGACCGGGACTGCTGTTCCCTGTATCACAGACAGGGACTGCTGTTCCCTGTATCACAGGCAGGGACTGCTGTTCCCTGTATCACAGACCGGGACTGCTGTTCCCTGTATCACAGACAGGGACTGCTGTTCCCTGTATCACAGACAGGGACTGCTGTTCCCTGTATGACAGACAGGGACTGCTGTTCCCTGTAACACTGACAGGGACTGCTGTTCCCTGTATTGTCGACAGGGACTGCTGTTCCCTGTAATATAGACAGGGACTGCTGTTCTCTGTATTATAGACAGGGACTGCTGTTCCCTTTATTATAGACAGGGACTGCTGTTCCCTGTATTGTAGACAGGGACTGCTGTTCCCTGTATTGTAGACAGGGACTGCTGTTCCCTGTAATATAGACAGGGACTACTGTTCCCTGTATTATAGACAGGGACTGCTGTTCCCTGTATTATAGACAGGGACTGCTGTTCCCTGTATCATAGACAGGGACTGCTGATCCCTGTATTGTAGACAGGGACTGCTGTTCCCTGTATCACAGACAGGGACTGCTGTTCTCTGTGTTGTAGACAGGGACTGCTGTTCCCTGTAATATAGACAGGGACTGCTGTTCCCTGTACTATAGACAGGGACTGCTGTTCCCTGTATCACAGACAGGGACTGCTGTTCCCTGTATCATAGACAGGGAATGCTGTTCCCTGTATCACCGACAGGGACTGCTGTTCTCTGTATCACCGACTGGGACTGCTGTTCCCTGTATTATAGGCAGGGACTGCTGTTCCCTGTATTATAGACAGGGACTGCTGTTCCCTGTATCACAGACAGGGACTGCTGTTCCCTGTATCACAGACGGGGACTGCTGTTCCCTGTATTATAGACAGGGACTGCTGTTCCCTGTATTGTAGACAGGGACTGCTGTTCCCTATATCACAGACAGGGACTGTTGTTCCCTGTATCACAGACAGGGACTGCTGTTCCCTGTAATGTAGACAGGGACTGCTGTTCCCTGTATTAAAGACAGGGACTGTTGTTCCCTGTATTATAGACAGGGACTGCTGTTCCCTGTATTGTAGACAGGGACTGCTGTTCCCTGTATCAAAGACAGGGACTGCTGTTCCCTGTATTATAGACAGGGGCTGCTGTTCCCTGTATTGTAGACAGGGACTGCTGTTCCCTGTATTGTCGACAGGGACTGCTCTTACCTGTATGAAAGACAGGGACTGCTGTTCCCTGTATCACAGACAGGGACTGCTGCTCCCTGTATTATAGACAGGGACTGCTGTTCCCTGTATTATAGACAGGGATTGCTGTTTCCTGTATCACAGACAGGGTCTGCTGTTCCCTGTATCACAGACAGGGTCTGCTGTTCCCTGTATTATAGACAGGGACTGCTCTTCCCTGTATGAAAGACAGGGACTGCTGTTCCCTGTATCACAGACAGGGAATGCTGCTCCCTGTATTATAGACAGGGAATGCGGTTCCCTGTATTATAGACAGGGACTGCTGTTCCCTGTATCACAGACAGAGACTGCTGTTCTCTGTATCACAGACAGGGACTGCTGTTCCCTGCATTATAGACAGGGACTGCTGTTCCCTGTATTATAGACAGGGACTGCTGTTCCCTGTATCACAGACAGGGACTGCCATTCCCTGTGTCACAGACAGGGACTGCTGTTCCCTGTATTATAGACAGGGACTGCTGTTCCCTGTATCACAGACAGGGACTGCTGTTCCCTGTATTATGGACAGGGACTGCTGTTCCCTGTATCACAGACAGGGACTGCTGTTCCCTGTATCATAGACAGGGACTGCTGTTCCCTGTATCACAGACAGGGACTGCTGTTCCCTGTGTCACAGACAGGGACTGCTGTTCCCTGTATTATAGACAGGGACTGCTGTTCCCTGCATTATAGACAGGGACTGCTGTTCCCTGTATCACAGACAGGGACTGCTGTTCCCTGTATCACAGACAGGGACTGCTGTTCCCTGTATCATAGACAGGGACTGCTGATCCCTGTATCACAGACAGGGACTGCTGTTCCCTGTATCACAGACAGGGACTGCTGTTCTCTGTATCACCGACAGGGACTGCTGTTCCCTGTATTATAGGCAGGGACTGCTGTTCCCTGTAATATAGACAGGGACTGCTGTTCCCTGTATCACAGACAGGGACTGCTGTTCCCTGTATCACAGACAGGGACTGCTGTTCCCTGTATTATAGACAGGGACTGCTGTTCCCTGTATTGTAGACCGGGACTGCTGTTCCCTGTATCACAGACAGGGACTGCTGTTCCCTGTATCACAGACAGGGACTGCTGTTCCCTTTATTGTAGACAGGGACTGCTGTTCCCTGTATTATAGACAGGGACTGTTGTTCCCTGTATTATAGACAGGGACTGCTGTTCCCTGTATTGTAGACAGGGACTGCTGTTCCCTGTATTATAGACAGGGACTGCTGTTCCCTGTATTGTAGACAGGGACTGCTGTTCCCTGTATTATAGACAGGGACTGCTGTTCCCTCCATTATAGACAGGGACTGCTGTTCCCTGTATCACAGACAGGGACTGCTGTTCCCTGTATCACAGACAGGGACTGCTGTTCCCTGTATCATAGACAGGGACTGCTGTTCCCTGTATCACAGACAGGGACTGCTGTTCCCTGTATCACAGACAGGGACTGCTGTTCCCTGTATCACAGACAGGGACTGCTGTTCTCTGTATCACCGACAGGGACTGCTGTTCCCTGTATTATAGGCAGGGACTGCTGTTCCCTGTAATGTAGACAGGGACTGCTGTTCCCTGTATCACAGACAGGGACTGCTGTTCCCTGTATCACAGACAGGGACTGCTGTTCCCTGTATTATAGACAGGGACTGCTGTTCCCTGTATTGTAGACAGGGACTGCTGTTCCCTGTATCACAGACAGGGACTGCTGTTCCCTGTATCACAGACAGGGACTGCTGTTCCCTTTATTGTAGACAGGGACTGCTGTTCCCTGTATTATAGACAGGGACTGTTGTTCCCTGTATTATAGACAGGGACTGCTGTTCCCTGTATTGTAGACCGGGACTGCTGTTCCCTGTATCACAGACAGGGACTGCTGTGCCCTGTATTATAGACAGGGGCTGCTGTTCCCTGTATTGTTGACAGGGACTGCTGTTCCCTGTATTGTAGACAGGGACTGCTCTTCCCTGTATGAAAGACAGGGACTGCTGTTCCCTGTATCACAGACAGGGAATGCTGCTCCCTGTATTATAGACTGGGACTGCTGTTCCCTGTATTATAGACAGGGACTGCTGTTCCCTGTATCACAGACAGGGACTGCTGTTCCCTGTATCACAGACAGGGACTGCTGTTCCCTGTATTATAGACAGGGACTGCTGTTCCCTGTATCACAGACAGGGACTGCTATTCCCTGTATTATAGACAGGGACTGCTGTTCCCTGTATCACAGACAGGGACTGCTGTTCCCTGTATCACAGACAGGGACTGCTGTTCCCTGTATCACAGACAGGGACTGCTGTTCTCTGTATCACCGACAGGGACTGCTGTTCCCTGTATTATAGGCAGGGACTGCTGTTCCCTGTATTATAGACAGGGACTGCTGTTCCCTGTATCACAGACAGGGACTGCTGTTCCCTGTATCACAGACAGGGACTGCTGTTCCCTGTATTATAGACAGGGACTGCTGTTCCCTGTATTGTAGACAGGGACTGCTGTTCCCTGTATCACAGACAGGGACTGCTGTTCCCTGTATCACAGACAGGGACTGCTGTTCCCTGTATCACAGACAGGGACTGCTGTTCCCTGTATTATAGACAGGGACTGTTGTTCCCTGTATTATAGACAGGGACTGCTGTTCCCTGTATTGTAGACAGGGACTGTTGTTCCCTGTATCACAGACAGGGACTGCTGTTCCCTGTATTATAGACAGGGACTGCTGTTCCCTGTATTGTAGACAGGGACTGCTGTTCCCTGTATGAAAGACAGGGACTGCTGTTCCCTGTATCACAGACAGGGACTGCTGCTCCCTGTATTATAGACAGGGACTGCTGTTCCCTGTATCACAGACAGGGACTGCTGTTCCCTGTATCACAGACAGGGACTGCTGTTCCCTGTATTATAGACAGGGACTGCTGTTCCCTGTATTGTAGACCGGGACTGCTGTTCCCTGTATCACAGACAGGGACTGCTGTTCCCTGTATCACAGACAGGGACTGCTGTTCCCTTTATTGTAGACAGGGACTGCTGTTCCCTGTATTATAGACAGGGACTGTTGTTCCCTGTATTATAGACAGGGACTGCTGTTCCCTGTATTGTAGACAGGGACTGCTGTTCCCTGTATCACAGACAGGGACTGCTGTGCCCTGTATTATAGACAGGGGCTGCTGTTCCCTGTATTGTAGACAGGGACTGCTGTTCCCTGTATTATAGACAGGGACTGCTGTTCCCTCCATTATAGACAGGGACTGCTGTTCCCTGTATCACAGACAGGGACTGCTGTTCCCTGTATCACAGACAGGGACTGCTGTTCCCTGTATCATAGACAGGGACTGCTGTTCCCTGTATCACAGACAGGGACTGCTGTTCCCTGTATCACAGACAGGGACTGCTGTTCCCTGTATCACAGACAGGGACTGCTGTTCTCTGTATCACCGACAGGGACTGCTGTTCCCTGTATTATAGGCAGGGACTGCTGTTCCCTGTAATGTAGACAGGGACTGCTGTTCCCTGTATCACAGACAGGGACTGCTGTTCCCTGTATCACAGACAGGGACTGCTGTTCCCTGTATTATAGACAGGGACTGCTGTTCCCTGTATTGTCGACAGGGACTGCTGTTCCCTGTATCACAGACAGGGACTGCTGTTCCCTGTATCACAGACAGGGACTGCTGTTCCCTTTATTGTAGACAGGGACTGCTGTTCCCTGTATTATAGACAGGGACTGTTGTTCCCTGTATTATAGACAGGGACTGCTGTTCCCTGTATTGTAGACCGGGACTGCTGTTCCCTGTATCACAGACAGGGACTGCTGTGCCCTGTATTATAGACAGGGGCTGCTGTTCCCTGTATTGTTGACAGGGACTGCTGTTCCCTGTATTGTAGACAGGGACTGCTCTTCCCTGTATGAAAGACAGGGACTGCTGTTCCCTGTATCACAGACAGGGAATGCTGCTCCCTGTATTATAGACTGGGACTGCTGTTCCCTGTATTATAGACAGGGACTGCTGTTCCCTGTATCACAGACAGGGACTGCTGTTCCCTGTATCACAGACAGGGACTGCTGTTCCCTGTATTATAGACAGGGACTGCTGTTCCCTGTATCACAGACAGGGACTGCTATTCCCTGTATTATAGACAGGGACTGCTGTTCCCTGTATCACAGACAGGGACTGCTGTTCCCTGTATCACAGACAGGGACTGCTGTTCCCTGTATCACAGACAGGGACTGCTGTTCTCTGTATCACCGACAGGGACTGCTGTTCCCTGTATTATAGGCAGGGACTGCTGTTCCCTGTATTATAGACAGGGACTGCTGTTCCCTGTATCACAGACAGGGACTGCTGTTCCCTGTATCACAGACAGGGACTGCTGTTCCCTGTATTATAGACAGGGACTGCTGTTCCCTGTATTGTAGACAGGGACTGCTGTTCCCTGTATCACAGACAGGGACTGCTGTTCCCTGTATCACAGACAGGGACTGCTGTTCCCTGTATCACAGACAGGGACTGCTGTTCCCTGTATTATAGACAGGGACTGTTGTTCCCTGTATTATAGACAGGGACTGCTGTTCCCTGTATTGTAGACAGGGACTGTTGTTCCCTGTATCACAGACAGGGACTGCTGTTCCCTGTATTATAGACAGGGACTGCTGTTCCCTGTATTGTAGACAGGGACTGCTGTTCCCTGTATGAAAGACAGGGACTGCTGTTCCCTGTATCACAGACAGGGACTGCTGCTCCCTGTATTATAGACAGGGACTGCTGTTCCCTGTATCATAGACAGGGACTGCTGTTCCCTGTATCACAGACAGGGACTGCTGTTCCCTGTATTATAGACAGGGACTGCTGTTCCCTGTATCACAGACAGGGACTGCTGTTCCCTGTATCACAGACAGGGACTGCTGTTCCCTGTATGATAGACAGGGACTGCTGTTCCCTGTATCACAGACAGGGACTGCTGTTCCCTGTACCACAGACAGGGACTGCTGTTCCCTGTATCATAGACAGGGACTGCTGTTCACTGTATTGTAGACAGGGACTGCTCTTCCCTGTATCACAGACAGGGACTGCTGTTCTCTGTATTCTATACAGGGACTGCTGTTCCCTGTACTATAGACAGGGACTGCTGTTCCCTGTGCTATAGACAGGGACTGCTGTTCCCTGTATTATAGACAGGGACTGCTCTTCCCTGTATCATAGACAGGGACTGCTGTTCCCTGTATCATAGACAGGGACTGCTGATCCCTGTATCACAGACAGGGACTGCTGTTCCCTGTATCATAGACAGGGACTGCTGTTCCCTGTATTGTAGACAGGGACTGCTGTTCCCTGTATCACAGACAGGGACTGCTGATCCCTGTATCACAGACAGGGACTGCTATTCCCTGTATCACAGACAGGGACTGCTGTTCCCTGTATTATAGACAGGGACTGCTGTTCCCTGTATTGTAGACAGGGACTGCTGTTCCCTGTCATATAGACAGGGACTGCTGTTCCCTGTATTATAGACAGGGACTGCTGTTCCCTGTATTTTCGACAGGGAATTTTGTTCCCTGTATAATAGACAGGGACTGCTGTTCCTTGTATTATAGACAGGGACTGCTGTTCCCTGTAAAATAGACAGGGACTGTTGTTCCCTGTATTATAGACAGGGACTGTTGATCCCTGTATTATAGACAGGGACTGTTCCCTGTATTATAGACAGGGACTGCTGTTCCTTGTATTATAGACAGGGACTGCTGTACCCTGTAATATAGACCGGGACTGCTGTTCCCTGTATTATAGACAGTGACTGCTGTTCCCTGTATCATAGACAGGGACTGCTGTTCCCTGTATTGTAGACAGGGACTGCTGTTCCCTGTATCACAGACAGGGACTGCTGTTCCCTGTATCACAGACAGGGACTACTGTTCCCTGTATCATAGACAGGGACTGCTGTTCCCTGTATTGTAGACAGGGACTGCTGTTCCCTGTATTATAGACAGGGACTGCTCTTCCCTGTATTGTAGACAGGGACAGCTGTTCCCTGTATCACAGACAGGGACTGCTGTTCCCTGTATTATGGACAGTTGCTTCTGTTCCCTGTATTGTAGACAGGGACTGCTGTTCCCTGTATTGTAGACAGGGACTGCTCTTCCCTGTATGAAAGACAGGGACTGCTGTTCCCGGTATCACAGACAGGGACTGCTGTTCCCTGTATCACAGACAGGGACTGCTGTTCCCTTTATTGTAGACAGGGACTGCTGTTCCCTGTATTATAGACAGGGACTGTTGTTCCCTGTATTATAGACAGGGACTGCTGTTCCCTGTATTGTAGACAGGGACTGCTGTTCCCTGTATCACAGACAGGGACTGCTGTGCCCTGTATTATAGACAGGGGCTGCTGTTCCCTGTATTGTAGACAGGGACTGCTGTTCCCTGTATTATAGACAGGGACTGCTGTTCCCTCCATTATAGACAGGGACTGCTGTTCCCTGTATCACAGACAGGGACTGCTGTTCCCTGTATCACAGACAGGGACTGCTGTTCCCTGTATCATAGACAGGGACTGCTGTTCCCTGTATCACAGACAGGGACTGCTGTTCCCTGTATCACAGACAGGGACTGCTGTTCCCTGTATCACAGACAGGGACTGCTGTTCTCTGTATCACCGACAGGGACTGCTGTTCCCTGTATTATAGGCAGGGACTGCTGTTCCCTGTAATGTAGACAGGGACTGCTGTTCCCTGTATCACAGACAGGGACTGCTGTTCCCTGTATCACAGACAGGGACTGCTATTCCCTGTATTATAGACAGGGACTGCTGTTCCCTGTATTGTAGACAGGGACTGCTGTTCCCTGTATCACAGACAGGGACTGCTGTTCCCTGTATCACAGACAGGGACTGCTGTTCCCTTTATTGTAGACAGGGACTGCTGTTCCCTGTATTATAGACAGGGACTGTTGTTCCCTGTATTATAGACAGGGACTGCTGTTCCCTGTATTGTAGACCGGGACTGCTGTTCCCTGTATCACAGACAGGGACTGCTGTGCCCTGTATTATAGACAGGGGCTGCTGTTCCCTGTATTGTAGACAGGGACTGCTGTTCCCTGTATTGTAGACAGGGACTGCTCTTCCCTGTATGAAAGACAGGGACTGCTGTTCCCTGTATCACAGACAGGGAATGCTGCTCCCTGTATTATAGACTGGGACTGCTGTTCCCTGTATTATAGACAGGGACTGCTGTTCCCTGTATCACAGACAGGGACTGCTGTTCCCTGTATCACAGACAGGGACTGCTGTTCCCTGTATTATAGACAGGGACTGCTGTTCCCTGTATCACAGACAGGGACTGCTATTCCCTGTATTATAGACAGGGACTGCTGTTCCCTGTATCACAGACAGGGACTGCTGTTCCCTGTATCACAGACAGGGACTGCTGTTCCCTGTATCACAGACAGGGACTGCTGTTCTCTGTATCACCGACAGGGACTGCTGTTCCCTGTATTATAGGCAGGGACTGCTGTTCCCTGTATTATAGACAGGGACTGCTGTTCCCTGTATCACAGACAGGGACTGCTGTTCCCTGTATCACAGACAGGGACTGCTGTTCCCTGTATTATAGACAGGGACTGCTGTTCCCTGTATTGTAGACAGGGACTGCTGTTCCCTGTATCACAGACAGGGACTGCTGTTCCCTGTATCACAGACAGGGACTGCTGTTCCCTGTATCACAGACAGGGACTGCTGTTCCCTGTATTATAGACAGGGACTGTTGTTCCCTGTATTATAGACAGGGACTGCTGTTCCCTGTATTGTAGACAAGGACTGTTGTTCCCTGTATCACAGACAGGGACTGCTGTTCCCTGTATTATAGACAGGGACTGCTGTTCCCTGTATTGTAGACAGGGACTGCTGTTCCCTGTATGAAAGACAGGGACTGCTGTTCCCTGTATCACAGACAGGGACTGCTGCTCCCTGTATTATAGACAGGGACTGCTGTTCCCTGTATCACAGACAGGGACTGCTGTTCCCTGTATCACAGACAGGGACTGCTGTTCCCTGTATTATAGACAGGGACTGCTGTTCCCTGTATTGTAGACCGGGACTGCTGTTCCCTGTATCACAGACAGGGACTGCTGTTCCCTGTATCACAGACAGGGACTGCTGTTCCCTTTATTGTAGACAGGGACTGCTGTTCCCTGTATTATAGACAGGGACTGTTGTTCCCTGTATTATAGACAGGGACTGCTGTTCCCTGTATTGTAGACAGGGACTGCTGTTCCCTGTATCACAGACAGGGACTGCTGTGCCCTGTATTATAGACAGGGGCTGCTGTTCCCTGTATTGTAGACAGGGACTGCTGTTCCCTGTATTATAGACAGGGACTGCTGTTCCCTCCATTATAGACAGGGACTGCTGTTCCCTGTATCACAGACAGGGACTGCTGTTCCCTGTATCACAGACAGGGACTGCTGTTCCCTGTATCATAGACAGGGACTGCTGTTCCCTGTATCACTGACAGGGACTGCTGTTCCCTGTATCACAGACAGGGACTGCTGTTCCCTGTATCACAGACAGGGACTGCTGTTCTCTGTATCACCGACAGGGACTGCTGTTCCCTGTATTATAGGCAGGGACTGCTGTTCCCTGTAATGTAGACAGGGACTGCTGTTCCCTGTATCACAGACAGGGACTGCTGTTCCCTGTATCACAGACAGGGACTGCTGTTCCCTGTATTATAGACAGGGACTGCTGTTCCCTGTATTGTCGACAGGGACTGCTGTTCCCTGTATCACAGACAGGGACTGCTGTTCCCTGTATCACAGACAGGGACTGCTGTTCCCTTTATTGTAGACAGGGACTGCTGTTCCCTGTATTATAGACAGGGACTGTTGTTCCCTGTATTATAGACAGGGACTGCTGTTCCCTGTATTGTAGACCGGGACTGCTGTTCCCTGTATCACAGACAGGGACTGCTGTGCCCTGTATTATAGACAGGGGCTGCTGTTCCCTGTATTGTTGACAGGGACTGCTGTTCCCTGTATTGTAGACAGGGACTGCTCTTCCCTGTATGAAAGACAGGGACTGCTGTTCCCTGTATCACAGACAGGGAATGCTGCTCCCTGTATTATAGACTGGGACTGCTGTTCCCTGTATTATAGACAGGGACTGCTGTTCCCTGTATCACAGACAGGGACTGCTGTTCCCTGTATCACAGACAGGGACTGCTGTTCCCTGTATTATAGACAGGGACTGCTGTTCCCTGTATCACAGACAGGGACTGCTATTCCCTGTATTATAGACAGGGACTGCTGTTCCCTGTATCACAGACAGGGACTGCTGTTCCCTGTATCACAGACAGGGACTGCTGTTCCCTGTATCACAGACAGGGACTGCTGTTCTCTGTATCACCGACAGGGACTGCTGTTCCCTGTATTATAGGCAGGGACTGCTGTTCCCTGTATTATAGACAGGGACTGCTGTTCCCTGTATCACAGACAGGGACTGCTGTTCCCTGTATCACAGACAGGGACTGCTGTTCCCTGTATTATAGACAGGGACTGCTGTTCCCTGTATTGTAGACAGGGACTGCTGTTCCCTGTATCACAGACAGGGACTGCTGTTCCCTGTATCACAGACAGGGACTGCTGTTCCCTGTATCACAGACAGGGACTGCTGTTCCCTGTATTATAGACAGGGACTGTTGTTCCCTGTATTATAGACAGGGACTGCTGTTCCCTGTATTGTAGACAGGGACTGTTGTTCCCTGTATCACAGACAGGGACTGCTGTTCCCTGTATTATAGACAGGGACTGCTGTTCCCTGTATTGTAGACAGGGACTGCTGTTCCCTGTATGAAAGACAGGGACTGCTGTTCCCTGTATCACAGACAGGGACTGCTGCTCCCTGTATTATAGACAGGGACTGCTGTTCCCTGTATCATAGACAGGGACTGCTGTTCCCTGTATCACAGACAGGGACTGCTGTTCCCTGTATTATAGACAGGGACTGCTGTTCCCTGTATCACAGACAGGGACTGCTGTTCCCTGTATCACAGACAGGGACTGCTGTTCCCTGTATCACAGACAGGGACTGCTGTTCCCTGTATTATAGACAGGGACTGCTGTTCCCTGTATCACAGACAGGGACTGCTGTTCCCTGTATCACAGACAGGGACTGCTGTTCCCTGTATCATAGACAGGGACTGCTGTTCACTGTATTGTAGACAGGGACTGCTCTTCCCTGTATCACAGACAGGGACTGCTGTTCTCTGTATTCTATACAGGGACTGCTGTTCCCTGTACTATAGACAGGGACTGCTGTTCCCTGTGCTATAGACAGGGACTGCTGTTCCCTGTATTATAGACAGGGACTGCTCTTCCCTGTATCATAGACAGGGACTGCTGTTCCCTGTATCATAGACAGGGACTGCTGATCCCTGTATCACAGACAGGGACTGCTGTTCCCTGTATCATAGACAGGGACTGCTGTTCCCTGTATTGTAGACAGGGACTGCTGTTCCCTGTATCACAGACAGGGACTGCTGATCCCTGTATCACAGACAGGGACTGCTATTCCCTGTATCACAGACAGGGACTGCTGTTCCCTGTATTATAGACAGGGACTGCTGTTCCCTGTATTGTAGACAGGGACTGCTGTTCCCTGTCATATAGACAGGGACTGCTGTTCCCTGTATTATAGACAGGGACTGCTGTTCCCTGTATTTTCGACAGGGAATTTTGTTCCCTGTATAATAGACAGGGACTGCTGTTCCTTGTATTATAGACAGGGTCGGCTGTTCCCTGTAAAATAGACAGGGACTGTTGTTCCCTGTATTATAGACAGGGACTGTTGTTCCCTGTATTATAGACAGGGACTGTTCCCTGTATTATAGACAGGGACTGCTGTTCCTTGTATTATAGACAGGGACTGCTGTACCCTGTAATATAGACCGGGACTGCTGTTCCCTGTATTATAGACAGTGACTGCTGTTCCCTGTATCATAGACAGGGACTGCTGTTCCCTGTATTGTAGACAGGGACTGCTGTTCCCTGTATCACAGACAGGGACTGCTGTTCCCTGTATCACAGACAGGGACTACTGTTCCCTGTATCATAGACAGGGACTGCTGTTCCCTGTATTGTAGACAGGGACTGCTGTTCCCTGTATTATAGACAGGGACTGCTCTTCCTTGTATTGTAGACAGGGACAGCTGTTCCCTGTATCACAGACAGGGACTGCTGTTCCCTGTATTATGGACAGTTGCTTCTGTTCCCTGTATTGTAGACAGGGACTGCTGTTCCCTGTATGAAAGACAGGGACTGCTGTTCCCTGTATCACAGACAGGGACTGCTGCTCCCTGTATTATGGACAGGGACTGCTGTTCCCTGTATCACAGACAGGGACTGCTGTTCCCTGTATCACAGACAGGGACTGCTGTTCCCTGTATTATAGACAGGGACTGCTGTTCCCTGTATTGTAGACCGGGACTGCTGTTCCCTGTATCACAGACAGGGACTGCTGTTCCCTGTATCACAGACAGGGACTGCTGGTCCCTTTATTGTAGACAGGGACTGCTGTTCCCTGTATTATAGACAGGGACTGTTGTTCCCTGTATTATAGACAGGGACTGCTGTTCCCTGTATTGTAGACAGGGACTGCTGTTCCCTGTATCACAGACAGGGACTGCTGTGCCCTGTATTATAGACAGGGGCTGCTGTTCCCTGTATTGTAGACAGGGACTGCTGTTCCCTGTATTATAGACAGGGACTGCTGTTCCCTCCATTATAGACAGGGACTGCTGTTCCCTGTATCACAGACAGGGACTGCTGTTCCCTGTATCACAGACAGGGACTGCTGTTCCCTGTATCATAGACAGGGACTGCTGTTCCCTGTATCACAGACAGGGACTGCTGTTCCCTGTATCACAGACAGGGACTGCTGTTCCCTGTATCACAGACAGGGACTGCTGTTCTCTGTATCACCGACAGGGACTGCTGTTCCCTGTATTATAGGCATGGACTGCTGTTCCCTGTAATGTAGACAGGGACTGCTGTTCCCTGTATCACAGACAGGGACTGCTGTTCCCTGTATCACAGACAGGGACTGCTGTTCCCTGTATTATAGACAGGGACTGCTGTTCCCTGTATTGTCGACAGGGACTGCTGTTCCCTGTATCACAGACAGGGACTGCTGTTCCCTGTATCACAGACAGGGACTGCTGTTCCCTTTATTGTAGACAGGGACTGCTGTTCCCTGTATTATAGACAGGGACTGCTGTTCCCTGTATTGTAGACAGGGACTGCTGTTCCCTGTATTGTAGACCGGGACTGCTGTTCCCTGTATCACAGACAGGGACTGCTGTGCCCTGTATTATAGACAGGGGCTGCTGTTCCCTGTATTGTTGACAGGGACTGCTGTTCCCTGTATTGTAGACAGGGACTGCTCTTCCCTGTATGAAAGACAGGGACTGCTGTTCCCTGTATCACAGACAGGGAATGCTGCTCCCTGTATTATAGACTGGGACTGCTGTTCCCTGTATTATAGACAGGGACTGCTGTTCCCTGTATCACAGACAGGGACTGCTGTTCCCTGTATCACAGACAGGGACTGCTGTTCCCTGTATTATAGACAGGGACTGCTGTTCCCTGTATCACAGACAGGGACTGCTATTCCCTGTATTATAGACAGGGACTGCTGTTCCCTGTATCACAGACAGGGACTGCTGTTCCCTGTATCACAGACAGGGACTGCTGTTCCCTGTATCACAGACAGGGACTGCTGTTCTCTGTATCACCGACAGGGACTGCTGTTCCCTGTATTATAGGCAGGGACTGCTGTTCCCTGTATTATAGACAGGGACTGCTGTTCCCTGTATCACAGACAGGGACTGCTGTTCCCTGTATCACAGACAGGGACTGCTGTTCCCTGTATTATAGACAGGGACTGCTGTTCCCTGTATTGTAGACAGGGACTGCTGTTCCCTGTATCACAGACAGGGACTGCTGTTCCCTGTATCACAGACAGGGACTGCTGTTCCCTGTATCACAGACAGGGACTGCTGTTCCCTGTATTATAGACAGGGACTGTTGTTCCCTGTATTATAGACAGGGACTGCTGTTCCCTGTATTGTAGACAGGGACTGTTGTTCCCTGTATCACAGACAGGGACTGCTGTTCCCTGTATTATAGACAGGGACTGCTGTTCCCTGTATTGTAGACAGGGACTGCTGTTCCCTGTATGAAAGACAGGGACTGCTGTTCCCTGTATCACAGACAGGGACTGCTGCTCCCTGTATTATAGACAGGGACTGCTGTTCCCTGTATCATAGACAGGGACTGCTGTTCCCTGTATCACAGACAGGGACTGCTGTTCCCTGTATTATAGACAGGGACTGCTGTTCCCTGTATCACAGACAGGGACTGCTGTTCCCTGTATCACAGACAGGGACTGCTGTTCCCTGTATCACAGACAGGGACTGCTGTTCCCTGTATTATAGATAGGGACTGCTGTTCACTGTATCACAGACAGGGACTGCTGTTCCCTGTATCACAGACAGGGACTGCTGTTCCCTGTATCATAGACAGGGACTGCTGTTCACTGTATTGTAGACAGGGACTGCTCTTCCCTGTATCACAGACAGGGACTGCTGTTCTCTGTATTCTATACAGGGACTGCTGTTCCCTGTACTATAGACAGGGACTGCTGTTCCCTGTGCTATAGACAGGGACTGCTGTTCCCTGTATTATAGACAGGGACTGCTCTTCCCTGTATCATAGACAGGGACTGCTGTTCCCTGTATCATAGACAGGGACTGCTGATCCCTGTATCACAGACAGGGACTGCTGTTCCCTGTATCATAGACAGGGACTGCTGTTCCCTGTATTGTAGACAGGGACTGCTGTTCCCTGTATCACAGACAGGGACTGCTGATCCCTGTATCACAGACAGGGACTGCTATTCCCTGTATCACAGACAGGGACTGCTGTTCCCTGTATTATAGACAGGGACTGCTGTTCCCTGTATTGTAGACAGGGACTGCTGTTCCCTGTCATATAGACAGGGACTGCTGTTCCCTGTATTATAGACAGGGACTGCTGTTCCCTGTATTTTCGACAGGGAATTTTGTTCCCTGTATAATAGACAGGGACTGCTGTTCCTTGTATTATAGACAGGGACTGCTGTTCCCTGTAAAATAGACAGGGACTGTTGTTCCCTGTATTATAGACAGGGACTGTTGTTCCCTGTATTATAGACAGGGACTGTTCCCTGTATTATAGACAGGGACTGCTGTTCCTTGTATTATAGACAGGGACTGCTGTACCCTGTAATATAGACCGGGACTGCTGTTCCCTGTATTATAGACAGTGACTGCTGTTCCCTGTATCATAGACAGGGACTGCTGTTCCCTGTATTGTAGACAGGGACTGCTGTTCCCTGTATCACAGACAGGGACTGCTGTTCCCTGTATCACAGACAGGGACTACTGTTCCCTGTATCATAGACAGGGACTGCTGTTCCCTGTATTGTAGACAGGGACTGCTGTTCCCTGTATTATAGACAGGGACTGCTCTTCCCTGTATTGTAGACAGGGACAGCTGTTCCCTGTATCACAGACAGGGACTGCTGTTCCCTGTATTATGGACAGTTGCTTCTGTTCCCTGTATTGTAGACAGGGACTGCTGTTCCCTGTATTGTAGACAGGGACTGCTCTTCCCTGTATGAAAGACAGGGACTGCTGTTCCCGGTATCACAGACAGGGACTGCTGCTCCCTGTATCACAGACAGGGACTGCTGTTCACTGTATTATAGACAGGGGCTGCTGTTCCCTGTATTGTAGAGAGGGACTGCTGTTCCCTGTATTGTAGACAGGGACTGCTCTTCCCTGTATGAAAGACAGGGACTGCTGTTCCCTGTATCACAGACAGGCACTGCTGCTCCCTGTATTATAGACAGGGACTGCTGTTCCCTGTATCACAGACAGGGACTGCTGTTCCCTGTATCACAGACAGGGACTGCTGTTCCCTGTATCATAGACAGGGACTGTTGTTCCCTGTATTATAGACAGGGACTGCTGTTCCCTGTATCACAGACAGGGACTGCTGTTCCCTGTATTATAGACAGGGACTGCTGTTCCCTGTATCACAGACAGGGATTGCTGTTCCCTGTATCATAGACAGGGACTGCTGTTCACTGTATTGTAGACAGGGACTGCTCTTCCCTGTATCACAGACAGGGACTGCTGTTCCCTGTATCATAGACAGGGACTGCTGTTCCCTGTATCACAGACAGGGACTGCTGTTCCCTGTATCATCGACAGGGACTGCTGTTCCCTGTATTGTAGACAGGGACTGCTGTTCCCTGTATCACAGACAGGGACTGCTGTTCCCTGTATCACAGACAGGGACTGCTATTCCCTGTATCACAGACAGGGACTGCTGTTCCCTGCATTATAGACAGGGACTGCTGTTCCCTGTATCACAGACAGGGACTGCTGCTCCCTGTATTATAGACAGGGACTGCTGTTCCCTGAATCACAGACAGGGACTGCTGTTCCCTGTATCACAGACAGGGACTGCTGTACCCTGTATTATAGACAGGGACTGCTGTTCCCTGTATTATAGACAGGGACTGCGGTTCCCTGTATTATAGACAGGGACTGCTGTTCCCTGTATCACAGACAGAGACTGCTGTTCCCTGTATCACAGACAGGGACTGCTGTTCCCTGCATTATAGACAGGGACTGCTGTTCCCTGTATCACAGACAGGCACTGCTGCTCCCTGTATTATAGACAGGGACTGCTGTTCCCTGAATCACAGACAGTGACTGCTGTTCCCTGTATCACAGACAGGGACTGCTGTACCCTGTATTATAGACAGGGACTGCTGTTCCCTGTATTATAGACAGGGACTGCTGTTCCCTGTATCACAGACAGGGACTGCTGTTCTCTGTATCACCGACAGGGACTGCTGTTCCCTGTATTATAGTCAGGGACTGCTGTTCCCTGTATTATAGACAGGGACTGCTGTTCCCTGTATCACAGACAGGGACTGCTGTTCCCTGTATCACAGACAGGGACTGCTGTTCCCTGTATTGTTGACAGGGACTGCTGTTCCCTGTATTGTAGACAGGGACTGCTGTTCCCTGTAATATAGACAGGGACTACTGTTCCCTGTATTACAGACAGGGACTGCTGTTCCCTGTATTATAGACAGGGACTGCTGTTCCCTGTATTATAGACAAGGACTGCTGTTCCCTGTATTGTAGACAGGGACTGCTGTTCCCTGTATCACAGACAGGGACTGCTGTTCTCTGTGTTGTAGACAGGGACTGCTGTTCCCTGTAATATAGACAGGGACTGCTGTTCCCTGTACTATAGACAGGGACTGCTCTTCCCTGTATCACAGACAGGGACTGCTGTTCCCTGTGTCATAGACAGGGAATGCTGTTCCCTGTATCACCGACAGGGACTGCTGTTCTCTGTATCACCGACAGGGACTGCTGTTCCCTGTATTATAGGCAGGGACTGCTGTTCCCTGTATTATAGACAGGGACTGCTGTTCCCTGTATCACAGACAGGGACTGCTGTTCCCTGTGTCACAGACGGGGACTGCTGTTCCCTGTATTATAGACAGGGACTGCTGTTCCCTGTATTGTAGACAGGGACTGCTGTTCCCTGTATCACAGACAGGGACTGTTGTTCCCTGTATCACAGACAGGGACTGCTGTTCCCTGTATTGTAGACCGGGACTGCTGTTCCCTGTATCACAGACAGGGACTGTTGTTCCCTGTATCATAGACAGGGACTGCTGTTCCCTGTATTGTAGACAGGGACTGCTGTTCCCTGTATTATAGACAGGGACTGTTGTTCCCTGTATTATAGACAGGGACTGCTGTTCCCTGTACTGTAGACAGGGACTGCTGTTCCCTGTATCACAGACAGGGACTGCTGTTCCCTGTATTATAGACAGGGGCTGCTGTTCCCTGTATTGTAGACAGGGACTGCTGTTCCCTGTATTGTCGACAGGGACTGCTCTTCCCTGTATGAAAGACAGGGACTGCTGTTCCCTGTATCATAGACAGGGACTGCTGCTCCCTGTATTATAGACAGGGACTGCTGTTCCCTGTATTATAGACAGGGACTGCTGTTCCCTGTATTACAGACAGGGACTGCTGTTCCCTGTATCACAGACAGGGTCTGCTGTTCCCTGTATTATAGACAGGGACTGCTCTTCCCTGTATGAAAGACAGGGACTGCTGTTCCCTGTATCACAGACAGGGAATGCTGCTCCCTGTATTATAGACAGGGACTGCGGTTCCCTGTATTATAGACAGGGACTTCTGTTCCCTGTATCACAGACAGAGACTGCTGTTCCCTGTATCACAGACAGGGACTGCTGTTCCCTGCATTATAGACAGGGACTGCTGTTCCCTGTATCACAGACAGGGACTGCTGCTCCCTGTATTATAGACAGGGACTGCTGTTCCCTGAATCACAGACAGGGACTGCTGTTCCCTGTATCACAGACAGGGACTGCTGTACCCTGTATCACCGACAGGGACTGCTGTTCCCTGTATTATAGACAGGGACTGCTGTTCCCTGTATCACAGACAGGGACTGCTGTTCTCTGTATCACCGACAGGGACTGCTGTTCCCTGTATTATAGTCAGGGACTGCTGTTCCCTGTATTATAGACAGGGACTGCTGTTCCCTGTATCACAGACAGGGACTGCTGTTCCCTGTATCACAGACAGGGACTGCTGTTCCCTGTATTATAGACAGGGACTGCTGTTCCCTGTATTGTAGACAGGGACTGCTGTTCCCTGTATCACAGACAGGGACTGCTGTTCCCTGTATCACAGACAGGGACTGCTGTTCCCTGTATTACAGACAGGGACTGCTGTTCCCTGTATTATAGACAGGGACTGTTGTTCCCTGTATTATAGACAGGGACTGCTGTTCCCTGTATTGTAGACAGGGACTGTTGTTCCCTGTATCACAGACAGGGACTGCTGTTCCCTGTATTATAGACAGGGGCTGCTGTTCCCTGTATTGTAGACAGGGACTGCTGTTCCCTGTATTGTAGACAGGGACTGCTGTTCCCTGTATGAAAGACAGGGACTGCTGTTCCCTGTATCACAGACAGGGACTGCTGCTCCCTGTATTATAGACAGGGACTGCTGTTCCCTGTATCATAGACAGGGACTGCTGTTCCCTGTATCACAGACAGGGACTGCTGTTCCCTGTATTATAGACAGGGACTGCTGTTCCCTGTATCACAGACAGGGACTGCTGTTCCCTGTATCACAGACAGGGACTGCTGTTCCCTGTATCACAGACAGGGACTGCTGTTCCCTGTATTATAGACAGGGACTGCTGTTCCCTGTATCATAGACAGGGACTGCTGTTCCCTGTATCACAGACAGGGACTGCTGTTCCCTGTATCATAGACAGGGACTGCTGTTCACTGTATTGTAGACAGGGACTGCTCTTCCCTGTATCACAGACAGGGACTGCTGTTCTCTGTATTCTATACAGGGACTGCTGTTCCCTGTACTATAGACAGGGACTGCTGTTCCCTGTGCTATAGACAGGGACTGCTGTTCCCTGTATTATAGACAGGGACTGCTCTTCCCTGTATCATAGACAGGGACTGCTGTTCCCTGTATCATAGACAGGGACTGCTGATCCCTGTATCACAGACAGGGACTGCTGTTCCCTGTATCATAGACAGGGACTGCTGTTCCCTGTATTGTAGACAGGGACTGCTGTTCCCTGTATCACAGACAGGGACTGCTGATCCCTGTATCACAGACAGGGACTGCTATTCCCTGTATCACAGACAGGGACTGCTGTTCCCTGTATTATAGACAGGGACTGCTTTTCCCTGTATTGTAGACAGGGACTGCTGTTCCCTGTAATATAGACAGGGACTGCTGTTCCCTGTATTATAGTCAGGGACTGCTGTTCCCTGTATTATAGACAGGGACTGCTGTTCCCTGTATTATAGACAGGGAATTTTGTTCCCTGTATCATAGACAGGGACTGCTGTTCCCTGTATCATAGACAGGGACTGCTGATCCCTGTATCACAGACAGGGACTGCTGTTCCCTGTATCATAGACAGGGACTGCTGTTCCCTGTATTGTAGACAGGGACTGCTGTTCCCTGTATCACAGACAGGGACTGCTGATCCCTGTATCACAGACAGGGACTGCTATTCCCTGTATCACAGACAGGGACTGCTGTTCCCTGTATTATAGACAGGGACTGCTTTTCCCTGTATTGTAGACAGGGACTGCTGTTCCCTGTAATATAGACAGGGACTGCTGTTCCCTGTATTATAGACAGGGACTGCTGCTCTCTGTATTATAGACAGGGACTGCTGTTCCCTGAATCACAGACAGGGACTGCTGTTCCCTGTATCACAGACAGGGACTGCTGTACCCTGTATCACCGACAGGGACTGCTGTTCCCTGTATTATAGACAGGGACTGCTGTTCCCTGTATCACAGACAGGGACTGCTGTTCTCTGTATCACCGACAGGGACTGCTGTTCCCTGTATTATAGTCAGGGACTGCTGTTCCCTGTATTATAGACAGGGACTGCTGTTCCCTGTATCACAGACAGGGACTGCTGTTCCCTGTATCACAGACAGGGACTGCTGTTCCCTGTATTGTTGACAGGGACTGCTGTTCCCTGTATTGTAGACAGGGACTGCTGTTCCCTGTAATATAGACAGGGACTACTGTTCCCTGTATTACAGACAGGGACTGCTGTTCCCTGTATTATAGACAGGGACTGCTGTTCCCTGTATCATAGACAAGGACTGCTGTTCCCTGTATTGTAGACAGGGACTGCTGTTCCCTGTATCACAGACAGGGACTGCTGTTCTCTGTGTTGTAGACAGGGACTGCTGTTCCCTGTAATATAGACAGGGACTGCTGTTCCCTGTACTATAGACAGGGACTGCTCTTCCCTGTATCACAGACAGGGACTGCTGTTCCCTGTGTCATAGACAGGGAATGCTGTTCCCTGTATCACCGACAGGGACTGCTGTTCCCTGTATTATAGACAGGGACTGCTGTTCCCTGTATCATAGACAAGGACTGCTGTTCCCTGTATTGTAGACAGGGACTGCTGTTCCCTGTATCACAGACAGGGACTGCTGTTCTCTGTGTTGTAGACAGGGACTGCTGTTCCCTGTAATATAGACAGGGACTGCTGTTCCCTGTACTATAGACAGGGACTGCTCTTCCCTGTATCACAGACAGGGACTGCTGTTCCCTGTGTCATAGACAGGGAATGCTGTTCCCTGTATCACCGACAGGGACTGCTGTTCTCTGTATCACCGACAGGGACTGCTGTTCCCTGTATTATAGGCAGGGACTGCTGTTCCCTGTATTATAGACAGGGACTGCTGTTCCCTGTATCACAGACAGGGACTGCTGTTCCCTGTGTCACAGACGGGGACTGCTGTTCCCTGTATTATAGACAGGGACTGCTGTTCCCTGTATTGTAGACAGGGACTGCTGTTCCCTGTATCACAGACAGGGACTGTTGTTCCCTGTATCACAGACAGGGACTGCTGTTCCCTGTATTGTAGACCGGGACTGCTGTTCCCTGTATCACAGACAGGGACTGTTGTTCCCTGTATCATAGACAGGGACTGCTGTTCCCTGTATTGTAGACAGGGACTGCTGTTCCCTGTATTATAGACAGGGACTGTTGTTCCCTGTATTATAGACAGGGACTGCTGTTCCCTGTACTGTAGACAGGGACTGCTGTTCCCTGTATCACAGACAGGGACTGCTGTTCCCTGTATTATAGACAGGGGCTGCTGTTCCCTGTATTGTAGACAGGGACTGCTGTTCCCTGTATTGTCGACAGGGACTGCTCTTCCCTGTATGAAAGACAGGGACTGCTGTTCCCTGTATCACAGACAGGGACTGCTGCTCCCTGTATTATAGACAGGGACTGCTGTTCCCTGTATTATAGACAGGGACTGCTGTTCCCTGTATTACAGACAGGGACTGCTGTTCCCTGTATCACAGACAGGGTCTGCTGTTCCCTGTATTATAGACAGGGACTGCTCTTCCCTGTATGAAAGACAGGGACTGCTGTTCCCTGTATCACAGACAGGGAATGCTGCTCCCTGTATTATAGACAGGGACTGCGGTTCCCTGTATTATAGACAGGGACTTCTGTTCCCTGTATCACAGACAGAGACTGCTGTTCCCTGTATCACAGACAGGGACTGCTGTTCCCTGCATTATAGACAGGGACTGCTGTTCCCTGTATCACAGACAGGGACTGCTGCTCCCTGTATTATAGACAGGGACTGCTGTTCCCTGAATCACAGACAGGGACTGCTGTTCCCTGTATCACAGACAGGGACTGCTGTACCCTGTATCACCGACAGGGACTGCTGTTCCCTGTATTATAGACAGGGACTGCTGTTCCCTGTATCACAGACAGGGACTGCTGTTCTCTGTATCACCGACAGGGACTGCTGTTCCCTGTATTATAGTCAGGGACTGCTGTTCCCTGTATTATAGACAGGGACTGCTGTTCCCTGTATCACAGACAGGGACTGCTGTTCCCTGTATCACAGACAGGGACTGCTGTTCCCTGTATTATAGACAGGGACTGCTGTTCCCTGTATTGTAGACAGGGACTGCTGTTCCCTGTATCACAGACAGGGACTGCTGTTCCCTGTATCACAGACAGGGACTGCTGTTCCCTGTATTACAGACAGGGACTGCTGTTCCCTGTATTATAGACAGGGACTGTTGTTCCCTGTATTATAGACAGGGACTGCTGTTCCCTGTATTGTAGACAGGGACTGTTGTTCCCTGTATCACAGACAGGGACTGCTGTTCCCTGTATTATAGACAGGGGCTGCTGTTCCCTGTATTGTAGACAGGGACTGCTGTTCCCTGTATTGTAGACAGGGACTGCTGTTCCCTGTATGAAAGACAGGGACTGCTGTTCCCTGTATCACAGACAGGGACTGCTGCTCCCTGTATTATAGACAGGGACTGCTGTTCCCTGTATCATAGACAGGGACTGCTGTTCCCTGTATCACAGACAGGGACTGCTGTTCCCTGTATTATAGACAGGGACTGCTGTTCCCTGTATCACAGACAGGGACTGCTGTTCCCTGTATCACAGACAGGGACTGCTGTTCCCTGTATCACAGACAGGGACTGCTGTTCCCTGTATTATAGACAGGGACTGCTGTTCCCTGTATCACAGACAGGGACTGCTGTTCCCTGTATCACAGACAGGGACTGCTGTTCCCTGTATCATAGACAGGGACTGCTGTTCACTGTATTGTAGACAGGGACTGCTCTTCCCTGTATCACAGACAGGGACTGCTGTTCTCTGTATTCTATACAGGGACTGCTGTTCCCTGTACTGTAGACAGGGACTGCTGTTCCCTGTGCTATAGACAGGGACTGTTGTTCCCTGTATTATAGACAGGGACTGCTCTTCCCTGTATCATAGACAGGGACTGCTGTTCCCTGTATCATAGACAGGGACTGCTGATCCCTGTATCACAGACAGGGACTGCTGTTCCCTGTATCATAGACAGGGACTGCTGTTCCCTGTATTGTAGACAGGGACTGCTGTTCCCTGTATCACAGACAGGGACTGCTGATCCCTGTATCACAGACAGGGACTGCTATTCCCTGTATCACAGACAGGGACTGCTGTTCCCTGTATTATAGACAGGGACTGCTTTTCCCTGTATTGTAGACAGGGACTGCTGTTCCCTGTAATATAGACAGGGACTGCTGTTCCCTGTATTATAGACAGGGACTGCTGTTCCCTGTATTATAGACAGGGACTGCTGTTCCCTGTATTTTCGACAGGGAATTTTGTTCCCTGTATAATAGACAGGGACTGCTGTTCCTTGTATTATAGACAGGGACTGCTGTTCCCTGTAAAATAGACAGGGACTGTTGTTCCCTGTATTATAGACAGGGACTGTTGTTCCCTGTATTATAGACAGGGACTGTTCCCTGTATTATAGACAGGGACTGCTGTTCCTTGTATTATAGACAGGGACTGCTGTACACTGTAATATAGACCGGGACTGCTGTTCCCTGTATTATAGACAGTGACTGCTGTTCCCTGTATCATAGACAGGGACTGCTGTTCCCTGTATTGTAGACAGGGACTGCTGTTCCCTGTATCACAGACAGGGACTGCTGTTCCCTGTATCACAGACAGGGACTGCTGTTCCCTGTATCACAGACAGGGACTGCTGTTCCCTGTATCACAGACAGGGACTGCTGTTCTCTGTATCACCGACAGAGACTGCTGTTCCCTGTATTATAGGCAGGGACTGCTGTTCCCTGTAATGTAGACAGGGACTGCTGTTCCCTGTATCACAGACAGGGACTGCTGTTCCCTGTATCACAGACAGGGACGGCTGTTCCCTGTATCACAGACAGGGACTGCTGTTCCCTGTATCACAGACAGGGACTGCTGTTCCCTGTATTATAGACAGGGACTGCTGTTCCCTGTATTGTAGACAGGGACTGCTGTTCCCTGTATCACAGACAGGGACTGTTGTTCCCTGTATCACAGACAGGGACTGCTGTTCCCTGTAATGTAGACAGGACTGCTGTTCCCTGTATTATAGACAGGGACTGTTGTTCCCTGTATTATAGACAGGGACTGCTGTTCCCTGTACTGTAGACAGGGACTGCTGTTCCCTGTATCACAGACAGGGACTGCTGTTCCCTGTATTATAGACAGGGGCTGCTGTTCCCTGTATTGTAGACAGGGACTGCTGTTCCCTGTATTGTCGACAGGGACTGCTCTTCCTTGTATGAAAGACAGGGACTGCTGTTCCCTGTATCACAGACAGGGACTGCTGCTCCCTGTATTATAGGCAGGGACTGCTGTTCCCTGTATTATAGACAGGGACTGCTGTTCCCTGTATTACAGACAGGGACTGCTGTTCCCTGTATCACAGACAGGGTCTGCTGTTCCCTGTATTATAGACAGGGACTGCTCTTCCCTGTATGAAAGACAGGGACTGCTGTTCCCTGTATCACAGACAGGGAATGCTGCTCCCTGTATTATAGACAGGGACTGCGGTTCCCTGTATTATAGACAGGGACTGCTGTTCCCTGTATCACAGACAGAGACTGCTGTTCCCTGTATCACAGACAGGGACTGCTGTTCCCTGCATTATAGACAGGGACTGCTGTTCCCTGTATCACAGACAGGGACTGCTGCTCCCTGTATTATAGACAGGGACTGCTGTTCCCTGAATCACAGACAGGGACTGCTGTTCCCTGTATCACAGACAGGGACTGCTGTACCCTGTATTATAGACAGGGACTGCTGTTCCCTGTATTATAGACAGGGACTGCTGTTCCCTGTATCACAGACAGGGACTGCTGTTCTCTGTATCACCGACAGGGACTGCTGTTCCCTGTATTATAGGCAGGGACTGCTGTTCCCTGTATTATAGACAGGGACTGCTGTTCCCTGTATCACAGACAGGGACTGCTGTTCCCTGTATCACAGACAGGGACTGCTGTTCCCTGTATTATAGACAGGGACTGCTGTTCCCTGTATTGTAGACAGGGACTGCTGTTCCCTGTATCACAGACAGGGACTGCTGTTCCCTGTATCACAGACAAGGACTGCTGTTCCCTGTATCACAGACAGGGACTGCTGTTCCCTGTATTATAGACAGGGACTGTTGTTCCCTGTATTATAGACAGGGACTGCTGTTCCCTGTATTGTAGACAGGGACTGTTGTTCCCTGTATCACAGACAGGGACTGCTGTTCCCTGTATTATAGACAGGGGCTGCTGTTCCCTGTATTGTAGACAGGGACTGCTGTTCCCTGTATTGTAGACAGGGACTGCTGTTCCCTGTATGAAAGACAGGGACTGCTGTTCCCTGTATCACAGACAGGGACTGCTGCTCCCTGTATTATAGACAGGGACTGCTGTTCCCTGTATCATAGACAGGGACTGCTGTTCCCTGTATCACAGACAGGGACTGCTGCTCCCTGTGTTATAGACAGGGACTGCTGTTCCCTGTATCATAGACAGGGACTGCTGTTCCCTGTATCACAGACAGGGACTGCTGTTCCCTGTATTATAGACAGGGACTGCTGTTCCCTGTATCACAGACAGGGACTGCTGTTCCCTGTATCACAGACAGGGACTGCTGTTCCCTGTATCACAGACAGGGACTGCTGTTCCCTGTATTATAGACAGGGACTGCTGTTCCCTGTATCACAGACAGGGACTGCTGTTCCCTGTATCACAGACAGGACTGCTGTTCCCTGTATCATAGACAGGGACTGCTGTTCACTGTATTGTAGACAGGGACTGCTCTTCCCTGTATCACAGACAGGGACTGCTGTTCTCTGTATTCTATACAGGGACTGCTGTTCCCTGTACTATAGACAGGGACTGCTGTTCCCTGTGCTATAGACAGGGACTGCTGTTCCCTGTATTATAGACAGGGACTGCTCTTCCCTGTATCATAGACAGGGACTGCTGTTCCCTGTATCATAGACAGGGACTGCTGATCCCTGTATCACAGACAGGGACTGCTGTTCCCTGTATCATAGACAGGGACTGCTGTTCCCTGTATTGTAGACAGGGACTGCTGTTCCCTGTATCACAGACAGGGACTGCTGATCCCTGTATCACAGACAGGGACTGCTATTCCCTGTATCACACACAGGGACTGCTGTTCCCTGTATTATAGACAGGGACTGCTGTTCCCTGTATTGTAGACAGGGACTGCTGTTCCCTGTAATATAGACAGGGACTGCTGTTCCCTGTATTATAGACAGGGACTGCTGTTCCCTGTATTATAGACAGGGACTGCTGTTCCCTGTATTATAGACAGGGAATTTTGTTCCCTGTATAATAGACAGGGACTGCTGTTCCTTGTATTATAGACAGGGACTGCTGTTCCCTGTAAAATAGACAGGGACTGCTGTTCCCTGTATTATAGACAGGGACTGTTGTTCCCTGTATTATAGACAGGGACTGTTCCCTGTATTATAGACAGGGACTGCTGTTCCCTGTATCACAGACAGGGACTGCTGTTCTCTGTATCACCGACAGGGACTGCTGTTCCCTGTATTATAGGCAGGGACTGCTGTTCCCTGTATTATAGACAGGGACTGCTGTTCCCTGTATCACAGACAGGGACTGCCGTTCCCTGTATCACAGACAGGGACTGCTGTTCCCTGTATTATAGACAGGGGCTGCTGTTCCCTGTATTGTAGACAGGGACTGCTGTTCCCTGTATTGTAGACAGGGACTGCTGTTCCCTGTATGAAAGACAGGGACTGCTGTTCCCTGTATCACAGACAGGGACTGTTGTTCCCTGTATTATAGATAGGGACTGCTGTTCCCTGAATCACAGACAGGGACTGCTGTTCCCTGTATCACAGACAGGGACTGCTGTTCCCTGTATTATAGACAGGGACTGTTGTTCCCTGTATTATAGACAGGGACTGTTCCCTGTATTATAGACAGGGACTGCTGTTCTCTGTATTATAGACAGGGACTGCTGTTCCCTGTATTATAGACAGGGACTGCTGTTCCCTGTATTGTAGACAGGGACTGCTGTTCCCTGAATCACAGACAGGGACTGCTGTTCCCTGTATCACAGACAGGGACTGCTGTTCCCTGTATTATAGACAGGGACTGTTGTTCCCTGTATTATAGACAGGGACTGTTCCCTGTATTATAGACAGGGACTGCTGTTCCTTGTATTATATACAGGGACTGCTGTTCCCTGTAATATAGACAGGGACTGCTGTTCTCTGTATTATAGACAGGGACTGTTGTTCCCTGTATTATAGACAGGGACTGTTCCCTGTATTATAGACAGGGACTGCTGTTCCTTGTATTATAGACAGGGACTGCTGTTCCCTGTAATATAGACCGGGACTGCTGTTCCCTGTATTATAGACAGGGACTGCTGTTCCCTGTATCATACACAGGGACTGCTGTTCCCTGTATTGTAGACAGGGACTGCTGTTCCCTGTATCACAGACAGGGACTGCTGTTCCCTGTATCACAGACAGGGACTGCTGTTCCCT
The DNA here is from genome assembly GCF_037043375.1 of Chiloscyllium plagiosum. NCBI lineage: Eukaryota > Metazoa > Chordata > Chondrichthyes > Orectolobiformes > Hemiscylliidae > Chiloscyllium > Chiloscyllium plagiosum. The sequence goes on along the minus strand of NW_028270181.1, from coordinate 41,280,927 downwards.
GTATTATAGACAGGGACTGCTGTTCCCTGTATTGTAGACAGGGACTGCTGTTCCCTGTATTATAGACAGGGACTGCTGTTCCCTGTATTGTAGACAGGGACTGCTGTTCCCTGTATTATAGACAGGGATTGGTGTTCCCTGTGTTATAGACAGGGACTGCTGTTCCCTGTATCACAGACAGGGACTGCTGTTCTCTGTATTATAGACAGGGACGGCTTTTTCCTCTATTATAGACAGGGACTGCTGTTCCCTGTATTATAGACAGGGTCTCCTGTTCTCTTGAATATAGACGGGGACTGCTCATTCTCTACAATATACAGGGACTGCTTTTCTCTATACTACAGACAGGCCGTGCTGTTCTGTATGCAGAAGGCATGGCCTGTTTTTCTGTATTCTATTCCCAGGGACTGCTGCTCCCAACAATAGAGACTGCTGCTCTCTCGATTGTACACAAGAACTACTGTTCTCCTCTGTACAAAGAGGAACTGTTGTTCTCTACAATATACACAAGGATTGGTGTTCAATGTCTGATACACGTGGACTGCTATTCATATGCAAAGAGACTGTTTTTATCCCCCACAAACACTGGGACTGACTTGTTCCTTAATGCAGAGAGACTTCTGTGCTCAGTAACATTCACAGTGACTGCTGGTCTCAATATACACAGGGGCTGCTTTTGTCTGTAATACACACAGGAACTGCTGTCCTTTGGTATATGCAGAAGAACTGCTGTTCTGTGCAGTATACATGGGAACTGCTGTTCTGTGCAGTATACGTGGGAACTGCTGTTCTGTGCAGTATACGTGGGAACTGCTGTTCTGTGCAGTATACATGGGAACTGCTGTTCTGTGCAGTACACATAGGAACCATTGATCTCTGTCATATGCAGAGGGAGTGGTGTTCTCTGTTACAGACCCAGGAACTGCTGTTCCTTTTAATACAGACTGGGACTGCCATTCTTCGTAATGTACACAGGGATTGCTGCTCTGATTCAAAGAATCAGAGGCTGCTCTTTGGGATATTACCAACAGGGATTGCTGTTCTCTTTAGTATACAAAACAACATAGACAGAAAATTGACCTTCTCTATCATTTAGATAGGGACTGCAATTCTGAGTGAAACAGACCAGCACCGCTGTTTTCGACATCATTCCCAGGACAACTGTTCTCTACATCATTCCCAGGAGAAGCAGTTCTCTACCATATACAATGGGACAACCGTTTTCTATAATATAGACTGGGACAGCTGTTCAGTACAATATACACCAGGGCAACTGTTCACTGCAACATACACTGGGACAGCTGTTCACTACAATATACACCGGGACATCTGTTCACTACAATATACACGGGGATAGCTGTTCACTACAATATACACCGGGACAGCTGTTCTCTACAACATACACCGGGACAGCTGTTCTCTACAATACACTGGGACAGCTGTTCACTACAATATACACCGGGACAGCTGTTCTCTACAATATACACCGGGACAGCTGTTCTCTACAATATACACCGGGACAGCTGTTCACTATGATATACACCGGGACAGCTGTTCTCTACAACATACACCGGGACAGCTGTTCTCTACAATATACACTGGGACAGCTGTTCTCTACAACATACACCGGGACAGCTGTTCTCTACAATATACACTGGGACAGCTGTTCACTACAATATACACCGGGACAGCTGTTCTCTACAACATACACCGGGACAGCTGATCTCTACAATATGCACTGGGACAGCTGTTCACTACAATATACACCGGGACAGCTGTTCTCTACAACATACACCGGGACAGCTGTTCTCTACAATATACACTGGGACAGCTGTTCTCTACAATATACACCGGGACAGCTGTTCTCTACAATATACACCGGGACAGCTGTTCTCTATAATATACACCGGGACAGCTGTTCACGACAATCTTCACCAGGACAGCTGTTCTCGACAATACACACCGGGACAGCTGTTCTCTACAATATACACCAGGACAGCTGTTCTCTACATCATACACCGGGACAGCTGTTCACTACAACATACACCGGGACAGCTGTTCACTACGATATACACCGGGACAGCTGTTCACGACAATATTCACCAGGACAGCTGTTCTCTACAATCTTCACCGGGACAGCTGTTCACTACAATATACACCGGGACAGCTGTTCTCTACAATATACACCGGGACAGCTGTTCACTACGATATGCACCGGGACAGCTGTTCTCTACAATATACACTGGGACAGCTGTTCACGACAATATTCACCAGGACAGCTGTTCTCTACAATATACACCGGGACAGCTGTTCACTACAATATACACCGGGACAGCTGTTCTCTACAATATATACTGGGACAGCTGTTCACGACAATATTTACCAGGACAGCTGTTCTCTACAATATACACTGGGACAGATGTTCACTACAATATACACCGGGACAGCTGTTCTCCACAACATACACCGGGACAGCTGTTCACTACAACATACACCGGGACAGCTGTTCACTACGATATACACTGGGACAGCTGTTCACTACATTATACACCAGGACAGCTGTTCACTACAATATACACCAGGACAGCTGTTCACTACAACATACACCGGGACAGCTGTTCACAACAATATTCACCAGGACAGCTGTTCACTACAATATGCACCGGTTCAGCTGCTCTCTACAATATACACGGGGACAGCTGTTCACTACGATATACACCGGGACAGCTGTTCTCTACAATATACACCGGGACAGCTGTTCACTACGATATGCACTGGTTCAGCTGCTCTCTACAATATACACCAGGACAGCTGTTCACTACGATATACACTGGGACAGCTGTTCAATACAACGTACACCGGGACAGCTGTTCACTGCAATATACACCGGGACAGCTGTTCTCTACAATATACACCGGGACAACTGTTCACTGCAATATACACCGGGACAGCTGTTCACTACAATATACACCGGGACAGCTGTTCACTACAACATACACTGGGACAGCTGTTCTCTACAATATACACCGGGACATCTGTTCACTACAATATACACTGGGACAGCTGTTCACTACAATATACACCGGGACAGCTGTTCACTGCAACATACACCAGGACAACTGTTCTCTACAATATACACTGGGACAGCTGTTCACTACAATATACACCGGGACAGCTGTTCTCTACAATATACACTGGGACAGCTGTTCACTACAATATACACCGGGACAGCTGTTCTCTACAATATACACTGGGACAGCTGTTCTCTATAATATACACCGGGACAGCTGTTCACGACAATATTCACCAGGACAGCTGTTCTCGACAATACACACCGGGACAGCTGTTCTCTACAATATACACCAGGACAGCTGTTCTCTACAACATACACCGGGACATCTGTATACTACAACATACACCGGGACAGCTGTTCACTACGATATACACCGGGACAGCTGTTCACGACAATATTCACCAGGACAGCTGTTCTCTACATTCTTCACCGGGACAGCTGTTCACTACAATATACACCGGGACAGCTGTTCTCTACAATATACACCGGGACAGCTGTTCACTACGATATGCACCGGGACAGCTGTTCACGAAAATATTAACCAGGACAGGTGTTCTCTACAATATACACCAGGACAGCTGTTCACTACAATATACACCGGGACAGCTGTTCTCTACAATATAAACTGGGACAGCTGTTCACGACAATATTTACCAGGACAGCTGTTCTCTACAATATACACTGGGACAGATGTTCACTACAATATACACCGGGACAGCTGTTCTCCACAACATACACCGGGACAGCTGTTCTCTACAACATACACCGGGACAGCTGTTCACTACGATATACACTGGGACAGCTGTTCACTACATTATACACCAGGACAGCTGTTCAGTACAATATACACCAGGACAGCTGTTCACTACAACATACACCGGGACAGCTGTTCACGACAATATTCACCAGGACAGCTGTTCACTACGAAATGCACCGGTTCAGCTGCTCTCTACAATATACACCGGGACAGCTGTTCACTACGATATGCACTGGTTCAGCTGCTCTCTACAATATACACCAGGACAGCTGTTCACTACGATATGCACCGGTTCAGCTGCTCTCTACAATATACACCGGGACAGCTGTTCACTACGATATACACCGGGACAGCTGTTCTCTACAATATACACCGGGACAGCTGTTCACTACGATATGCACTGGTTCAGCTGCTCTCTACAATATACACCAGGACAGCTGTTCACTACGATATACACTGGGACAGCTGTTCAATACAACGTACACCGGGACAGCTGTTCACTGCAATATACACCGGGACAGCTATTCTCTACAATATACAGCGGGACAACTGTTCACTGCAATATACACCGGGACAGCTGTTCACTACAATATACACCGGGACAGCTGTTCACTACAACATACACTGGGACAGCTGTTCTCTACAATATACACCAGGACAGCTGTTCACTACAATATACACTGGGACAGCTGTTCACTACAATATACACCGGGATAGCTGTTCACTGCAACATACACCGGGACAACTGTTCTCTACAATATGCACTGGGACAGCTGTTCACTACAATATACACCGGGACAGCTGTTCTCTACAACATACATCGGGACAGCTGTTCTCTACAATATACACCGGGACAGCTGTTCACTACAATATACACCGGGACAGCTGTTCACTACAATATACACCAGGACAGCTGTTCTCTACAATATACACTGGGACAGCTGTTCACTACAATATACACCGGGACAGCTGTTCTCTACAATATACACCGGGATAGCTGTTCTCTATAATATACACCGGGACAGCTGTTCACGACAATATTCACCAGGACAGCTGTTCTCGACAATACACACCGGGACAGCTGTTCTCTACAATATACACCAGGACAGCTGTTCTCTACAACATACACCGGGACAGCTGTTCACTACAACATACACCGGGACAGCTGTTCACTGCGATATACACCGGGACAGCTGTTCACTACAATATACACCGGGACAGCTGTTCTCTACAACATACACCAGGACATCTGTTCTCTACAATATACACCAGGACAGCTGTTCACTACGATATGCACCGGTTCAGCTGCTCTCTACAATATACACCGGGACAGCTGTTCACTACGATATACACCGGGACAGCTGTTCTCTACAATATACACCGGGACAGCTGTTCACTACGATTTGCACTGGTTCAGCTGCTCTCTACAATATACACCAGGACAGCTGTTCACTACGATATACACCAGGACAGCTGTTCAATACAACGTACACCGGGACAGCTGTTCACTGCAATATACACCGGGACAGCTGTTCTCTACAATATACACCGGGACAGCTGTTCACTGCAATATACACCGGGACAGCTGTTCACTACAATATACACCGGGACAGCTGTTCACTACAACATACACTGGGACAGCTGTTCTCTACAATATACACCGGGACAGCTGTTCACTACAATATACACCGGGACAGCTGTTCTCTACAATATACACCGGGACCGCTGTTCACTGCAATATACACCGGGACAGCTGTTCACTACAATATACACCGGGACAGCTGTTCACTACAATATACACCGGGACAGCTGTTCACTACAATATACACCAGGACAGCTATTCACTACAACATACACCGGGACAGCTGTTCACTACAATATACACCGGGACAGCTGTTCTCTACAATATACACCGGGACAGCTGTTCTCTACAATATACACCAGGACAGCTGTTCTCTACAATATACACCAGGACAGCTGTTCTCGACAATACACACCGGGACAGCTGTTCTCTACAATATACACCAGGACAGCTGTTCTCTACAACATACACCGGGACAGCTGTTCACTACAACATACACCAGGACAGCTGTTCACTGCGATATACACCGGGACAGCTGTTCACGACAATATTCACCAGGACAGCTGTTCTCTACAATCTTCAACGGGACAGCTGTTCACTACAATATACACCGGGACAGCTGTTCTCTGCAATATACACCGGGACAGCTGTTCACTACGATATGCAGCGGGACAGCTGTTCACGACAATATTCACCAGGGCAGCTGTTCTCTACAATATACACCAGGATAGCTGTTCACTACAATATACACCGGGACAGCTGTTCTCTACAATATACACTGGGACAGATGTTCACTACAATATACACCGGGACAGCTGTTCTCCACAACATACACCGGGACAGCTGTTCACTACAACATACACCGGAACAGCTGTTCACTACGATATACACTGGGACAGCTGTTCACGACAATATTCACCAGGACAGCTGTTCACTACGATATGCACCGGTTCAGCTGCTCTCTACAATATACACCGGGACAGCTGTTCACTACGATATACACCGGGACAGCTGTTCTCTACAATATACACCGGGACAGCTGTTCACTACGATATGCACTGGTTCAGCTGCTCTCTACAATATACACCAGGACAGCTGTTCACTACGATATACACCAGGACAGCTGTTCACTGCAATATACACCGGGACAGCTGTTCTCTACAATATACACCGGGACAGCTGTTCACTGCAATATACACCGGGACAGCTGTTCACTGCAATATACACCGGGACAGCTGTTCACTACAATATACACCGGGACAGCTGTTCACTACAACAGACACTGGGACAGCTGTTCTCTACAATATACACCGGGACAGCTGTTCACTACAATATACACCGGGACAGCTGTTCTCTACAATATACACCGGGACCGCTGTTCACTGCAATATACACCGGGACAGCTGTTCACTACAATATACACCGGGACAGCTGTTCACTACAATATACACCGGGACAGCTGTTCTCTACAATATACACCGGGACAGCTGTTCTCTACAATATACACCAGGACAGCTGTTCTCTACAATATACACCAGGACAGCTATTAACTACAATATACACCAGGACAGCTGTTCTCTACAATATACACCGGGACAGCTGTTCTCTACAATATACACCGGGGCAGCTGTTCATTACAATATAGACCGGGACAGCTGTTCACTACAATATACACCGGGACAGCTGTTCACTACAACATACACTGGGACAGCTGTTCTCTACAACATACAGCGGGACAGCCGTTCTCTACAATATACACTGGGACAGTTGTTCACTACAATATACACCGGGACAGCTGTTCTCTACAACATACACCGGGACAGCTGTTCTCTACAATACACTGGGACAGCTGTTCACTACAATATACACCGGGACAGCTGATCTCTACAATATACACCGGGACAGCTGTTCTCTACAATATACACCGGGACAGCTGTTCACTACGATATACACCGGGACAGCTGTTCTCTACAACATACACCGGGACAGCTGTTCTCTACAATATACACTGTGACAGCTGTTCTCTACAACATACACCGGGACAGCTGATCTCTACAATATGCACTGGGACAGCTGTTCACTACAATATACACCGGGACAGCTGTTCTCTACAACATACACCGGGACAGCTGTTCTCTACAATATACACTGGGACAGCTGTTCTCTACAATATACACCGGGACAGCTGTTCTCTACAATATACACCGGGACAGCTGTTCTCTATAATATACACCGGGACAGCTGTTCACGACAATATTCACCAGGACAGCTGTTCTCTACAATACACACCGGGACAGCTATTCTCTACAATATATACCAGGACAGCTGTTCTCTACAACATACACCGGGACAGCTGTTCACGACAATATACACTGGGACAGCTGTTCTCTACAATATACACCGGGACAGCTTTGTCTACAATATACACCGGGACAGCTGTTCACTACAATATACACCGGGACAGCAGTTCACTACAATATACACCGGGACAGCTGTTCACTACAACATATACTGGGACAGCTGTTCTCTACAATATACACCGGGACAGCTGTTCACTACAACATAAACTGGGACAGCTGTTCTCTACAATATACACCGGGACAGCTGTTCACTACAATATACACCGGGACAGCTGTTCACTGCAACATTAACCGGGACAGCTGTTCTCTACAATATGCACTGGGACAGCTGTTCACTACAATATACACCGGGACAGCTGTTCTCTACAACATACATCGGGACAGCTGTTCTCTACAATATACACCGGGACAGCTGTTCACGACAATATAAACTGGGACAGCTGTTCTCTACAATACACACCGGGACAGCTGTTCTCTACAATATACACCGGGCCAGCTGTTCATTACAATATACACCGGGACAGCTGTTCACTACAATATACACCGGAACTGCTGTTCACTACAACATACACTGGGACAGCTGTTCTCTACAATATACACCGGGACAGCTGTTCACTACAATATACACTGGGACAGCTGTTCTCTACAATATACACCGGGACAGCTGTTCACTACAACATACACCGGGACAGCTGTTCTCTACAACATACATCGGGACAGCTGTTCTCTACAATATACACCGGGACCGCTGTTCACTACAATATACACTGGGACAGCTATTCACTACAATATACACCGGGACAGCTGTTCACTACAATATACACCGGGACAGCTGTTCACTGCAACATACACCAGGACAACTGTTCTCTACAATATACACTGGGACAGCTGTTCACTACAATATACACCGGGACAGCTGTTCTCTACAATATACACTGGGACAGCTGTTCACTACAATATACACCGGGACAGCTGTTCTCTACAATATACACTGGGACAGCTGTTCTCTATAATATACACCGGGACAGCTGTTCACGACAATATTCACCAGGACAGCTGTTCTCGACAATACACACCGGGACAGCTGTTCTCTACAATATACACCAGGACAGCTGTTCTCTACAACATACACCGGGACATCTGTATACTACAACATACACCGGGACAGCTGTTCACTACGATATACACCGGGACAGCTGTTCACGACAATATTCACCAGGACAGCTGTTCTCTACATTCTTCACCGGGACAGCTGTTCACTACAATATACACCGGGACAGCTGTTCTCTACAATATACACCGGGACAGCTGTTCACTACGATATGCACCGGGACAGCTGTTCACGAAAATATTAACCAGGACAGGTGTTCTCTACAATATACACCAGGACAGCTGTTCACTACAATATACACCGGGACAGCTGTTCTCTACAATATAAACTGGGACAGCTGTTCACGACAATATTTACCAGGACAGCTGTTCTCTACAATATACACTGGGACAGATGTTCACTACAATATACACCGGGACAGCTGTTCTCCACAACATACACCGGGACAGCTGTTCTCTACAACATACACCGGGACAGCTGTTCACTACGATATACACTGGGACAGCTGTTCACTACATTATACACCAGGACAGCTGTTCAGTACAATATACACCAGGACAGCTGTTCACTACAACATACACCGGGACAGCTGTTCACGACAATATTCACCAGGACAGCTGTTCACTACGAAATGCACCGGTTCAGCTGCTCTCTACAATATACACCGGGACAGCTGTTCACTACGATATGCACTGGTTCAGCTGCTCTCTACAATATACACCAGGACAGCTGTTCACTACGATATGCACCGGTTCAGCTGCTCTCTACAATATACACCGGGACAGCTGTTCACTACGATATACACCGGGACAGCTGTTCTCTACAATATACACCGGGACAGCTGTTCACTACGATATGCACTGGTTCAGCTGCTCTCTACAATATACACCAGGACAGCTGTTCACTACGATATACACTGGGACAGCTGTTCAATACAACGTACACCGGGACAGCTGTTCACTGCAATATACACCGGGACAGCTATTCTCTACAATATACAGCGGGACAACTGTTCACTGCAATATACACCGGGACAGCTGTTCACTACAATATACACCGGGACAGCTGTTCACTACAACATACACTGGGACAGCTGTTCTCTACAATATACACCAGGACAGCTGTTCACTACAATATACACTGGGACAGCTGTTCACTACAATATACACCGGGATAGCTGTTCACTGCAACATACACCGGGACAACTGTTCTCTACAATATGCACTGGGACAGCTGTTCACTACAATATACACCGGGACAGCTGTTCTCTACAACATACATCGGGACAGCTGTTCTCTACAATATACACCGGGACAGCTGTTCACTACAATATACACCGGGACAGCTGTTCACTACAATATACACCAGGACAGCTGTTCTCTACAATATACACTGGGACAGCTGTTCACTACAATATACACCGGGACAGCTGTTCTCTACAATATACACCGGGATAGCTGTTCTCTATAATATACACCGGGACAGCTGTTCACGACAATATTCACCAGGACAGCTGTTCTCGACAATACACACCGGGACAGCTGTTCTCTACAATATACACCAGGACAGCTGTTCTCTACAACATACACCGGGACAGCTGTTCACTACAACATACACCGGGACAGCTGTTCACTGCGATATACACCGGGACAGCTGTTCACTACAATATACACCGGGACAGCTGTTCTCTACAACATACACCAGGACATCTGTTCTCTACAATATACACCAGGACAGCTGTTCACTACGATATGCACCGGTTCAGCTGCTCTCTACAATATACACCGGGACAGCTGTTCACTACGATATACACCGGGACAGCTGTTCTCTACAATATACACCGGGACAGCTGTTCACTACGATTTGCACTGGTTCAGCTGCTCTCTACAATATACACCAGGACAGCTGTTCACTACGATATACACCAGGACAGCTGTTCAATACAACGTACACCGGGACAGCTGTTCACTGCAATATACACCGGGACAGCTGTTCTCTACAATATACACCGGGACAGCTGTTCACTGCAATATACACCGGGACAGCTGTTCACTACAATATACACCGGGACAGCTGTTCACTACAACATACACTGGGACAGCTGTTCTCTACAATATACACCGGGACAGCTGTTCACTACAATATACACCGGGACAGCTGTTCTCTACAATATACACCGGGACCGCTGTTCACTGCAATATACACCGGGACAGCTGTTCACTACAATATACACCGGGACAGCTGTTCACTACAATATACACCGGGACAGCTGTTCACTACAATATACACCAGGACAGCTATTCACTACAACATACACCGGGACAGCTGTTCACTACAATATACACCGGGACAGCTGTTCTCTACAATATACACCGGGACAGCTGTTCTCTACAATATACACCAGGACAGCTGTTCTCTACAATATACACCAGGACAGCTGTTCTCGACAATACACACCGGGACAGCTGTTCTCTACAATATACACCAGGACAGCTGTTCTCTACAACATACACCGGGACAGCTGTTCACTACAACATACACCAGGACAGCTGTTCACTGCGATATACACCGGGACAGCTGTTCACGACAATATTCACCAGGACAGCTGTTCTCTACAATCTTCAACGGGACAGCTGTTCACTACAATATACACCGGGACAGCTGTTCTCTGCAATATACACCGGGACAGCTGTTCACTACGATATGCAGCGGGACAGCTGTTCACGACAATATTCACCAGGGCAGCTGTTCTCTACAATATACACCAGGATAGCTGTTCACTACAATATACACCGGGACAGCTGTTCTCTACAATATACACTGGGACAGATGTTCACTACAATATACACCGGGACAGCTGTTCTCCACAACATACACCGGGACAGCTGTTCACTACAACATACACCGGAACAGCTGTTCACTACGATATACACTGGGACAGCTGTTCACGACAATATTCACCAGGACAGCTGTTCACTACGATATGCACCGGTTCAGCTGCTCTCTACAATATACACCGGGACAGCTGTTCACTACGATATACACCGGGACAGCTGTTCTCTACAATATACACCGGGACAGCTGTTCACTACGATATGCACTGGTTCAGCTGCTCTCTACAATATACACCAGGACAGCTGTTCACTACGATATACACCAGGACAGCTGTTCACTGCAATATACACCGGGACAGCTGTTCTCTACAATATACACCGGGACAGCTGTTCACTGCAATATACACCGGGACAGCTGTTCACTGCAATATACACCGGGACAGCTGTTCACTACAATATACACCGGGACAGCTGTTCACTACAACAGACACTGGGACAGCTGTTCTCTACAATATACACCGGGACAGCTGTTCACTACAATATACACCGGGACAGCTGTTCTCTACAATATACACCGGGACCGCTGTTCACTGCAATATACACCGGGACAGCTGTTCACTACAATATACACCGGGACAGCTGTTCACTACAATATACACCGGGACAGCTGTTCTCTACAATATACACCGGGACAGCTGTTCTCTACAATATACACCAGGACAGCTGTTCTCTACAATATACACCAGGACAGCTATTAACTACAATATACACCAGGACAGCTGTTCTCTACAATATACACCGGGACAGCTGTTCTCTACAATATACACCGGGGCAGCTGTTCATTACAATATAGACCGGGACAGCTGTTCACTACAATATACACCGGGACAGCTGTTCACTACAACATACACTGGGACAGCTGTTCTCTACAACATACAGCGGGACAGCCGTTCTCTACAATATACACTGGGACAGTTGTTCACTACAATATACACCGGGACAGCTGTTCTCTACAACATACACCGGGACAGCTGTTCTCTACAATACACTGGGACAGCTGTTCACTACAATATACACCGGGACAGCTGATCTCTACAATATACACCGGGACAGCTGTTCTCTACAATATACACCGGGACAGCTGTTCACTACGATATACACCGGGACAGCTGTTCTCTACAACATACACCGGGACAGCTGTTCTCTACAATATACACTGTGACAGCTGTTCTCTACAACATACACCGGGACAGCTGATCTCTACAATATGCACTGGGACAGCTGTTCACTACAATATACACCGGGACAGCTGTTCTCTACAACATACACCGGGACAGCTGTTCTCTACAATATACACTGGGACAGCTGTTCTCTACAATATACACCGGGACAGCTGTTCTCTACAATATACACCGGGACAGCTGTTCTCTATAATATACACCGGGACAGCTGTTCACGACAATATTCACCAGGACAGCTGTTCTCTACAATACACACCGGGACAGCTATTCTCTACAATATATACCAGGACAGCTGTTCTCTACAACATACACCGGGACAGCTGTTCACGACAATATACACTGGGACAGCTGTTCTCTACAATATACACCGGGACAGCTTTGTCTACAATATACACCGGGACAGCTGTTCACTACAATATACACCGGGACAGCAGTTCACTACAATATACACCGGGACAGCTGTTCACTACAACATATACTGGGACAGCTGTTCTCTACAATATACACCGGGACAGCTGTTCACTACAACATAAACTGGGACAGCTGTTCTCTACAATATACACCGGGACAGCTGTTCACTACAATATACACCGGGACAGCTGTTCACTGCAACATTAACCGGGACAGCTGTTCTCTACAATATGCACTGGGACAGCTGTTCACTACAATATACACCGGGACAGCTGTTCTCTACAACATACATCGGGACAGCTGTTCTCTACAATATACACCGGGACAGCTGTTCACGACAATATAAACTGGGACAGCTGTTCTCTACAATACACACCGGGACAGCTGTTCTCTACAATATACACCGGGCCAGCTGTTCATTACAATATACACCGGGACAGCTGTTCACTACAATATACACCGGAACTGCTGTTCACTACAACATACACTGGGACAGCTGTTCTCTACAATATACACCGGGACAGCTGTTCACTACAATATACACTGGGACAGCTGTTCTCTACAATATACACCGGGACAGCTGTTCACTACAACATACACCGGGACAGCTGTTCTCTACAACATACATCGGGACAGCTGTTCTCTACAATATACACCGGGACCGCTGTTCACTACAATATACACTGGGACAGCTATTCACTACAATATACACCGGGACAGCTGTTCTCTACAATATACACCGGGACAGCTGTTCACTACAATATACACCAGGACAGCTATTCACTACAACATACACCGGGACAGCTGTTCACTACAATATACACCGGGACAGCTGTTCTCTACAATATACACCGGGACAGCTGTTCTCTACAATATACACCAGGACAGCTGTTCTCTACAATATACACCAGGACAGCTATTAACTACAATATACACTGGGACAGCTGTTCTCTACAATATACACCGGGACAGCTGTTCACTACAAGAGACACCGGGACAGCTGTTCTCTACAATATACACCAGGACAGCTGTTCTCTACAACATACACCGGGACAGCTGTTCACTACGATATACACCGGGACAGCTGTTCACGACAATATTCACCAGGACAGCTGTTCTCTACAATATACACCGGGACAGCTGTTCACTACAATATACACCGGGACAGCTGTTCTCTAAAATATACACCGGGACAGCTGTTCACTACGATACGCACTGGGACAGCTGTTCACGACAATATTCACCAGGACAGCTGTTCTCTACAATATACACCGGGACAGCTGTTCTCTACAATATACACTGGGACAGATGTTCACTACAATATACACCGGGACAGCTGTTCTCCACAACATACACCGGGACAGCTGTTCACTACAACATACACCGGGACAGCTGTTCACTACGATATACACTGGGACAGCTGTTCACGACAATATTCACCAGGACAGCTGTTCACTACGATATGCACCGGTTCAGCTGCTCTCTACAATATACACCGGGACAGCTGTTCACTACGATATACACCGGGACAGCTGTTCTCTACAATATACACCGGGACAGCTGTTCACTACGATATGCACTGGTTCAGCTGCTCTCTACAATATACACCAGGACAGCTGTTCACTACGATATACACCAGGACAGCTGTTCACTGCAATATACACCGGGACAGCTGTTCTCTACAATATACACCGGGACAGCTGTTCACTGCAATATACACCGGGACAGCTGTTCTCTACAATATACACCGGGACAGCTGTTCACTGCAATATACACCGGGACAGCTGTTCACTGCAATATACACCGGGACAGCTGTTCACTACAATATACACCGGGACAGCTGTTCACTACAACAGACACTGGGACAGCTGTTCTCTACAATATACACCGGGACAGCTGTTCACTACAATATACACCGGGACAGCTGTTCTCTACAATATACACCGGGACCGCTGTTCACTGCAATATACACCGGGACAGCTGTTCACTACAATATACACCGGGACAGCTGTTCACTACAATATACACCGGGACAGCTGTTCTCTACAATATACACCGGGACAGCTGTTCTCTACAATATACACCAGGACAGCTGTTCTCTACAATATACACCAGGACAGCTATTAACTACAATATACACCAGGACAGCTGTTCTCTACAATATACACCGGGACAGCTGTTCTCTACAATATACACCGGGGCAGCTGTTCATTACAATATAGACCGGGACAGCTGTTCACTACAATATACACCGGGACAGCTGTTCACTACAACATACACTGGGACAGCTGTTCTCTACAACATACAGCGGGACAGCCGTTCTCTACAATATACACTGGGACAGTTGTTCACTACAATATACACCGGGACAGCTGTTCTCTACAACATACACCGGGACAGCTGTTCTCTACAATACACTGGGACAGCTGTTCACTACAATATACACCGGGACAGCTGATCTCTACAATATACACCGGGACAGCTGTTCTCTACAATATACACCGGGACAGCTGTTCACTACGATATACACCGGGACAGCTGTTCTCTACAACATACACCGGGACAGCTGTTCTCTACAATATACACTGTGACAGCTGTTCTCTACAACATACACCGGGACAGCTGATCTCTACAATATGCACTGGGACAGCTGTTCACTACAATATACACCGGGACAGCTGTTCTCTACAACATACACCGGGACAGCTGTTCTCTACAATATACACTGGGACAGCTGTTCTCTACAATATACACCGGGACAGCTGTTCTCTACAATATACACCGGGACAGCTGTTCTCTATAATATACACCGGGACAGCTGTTCACGACAATATTCACCAGGACAGCTGTTCTCTACAATACACACCGGGACAGCTATTCTCTACAATATATACCAGGACAGCTGTTCTCTACAACATACACCGGGACAGCTGTTCACGACAATATACACTGGGACAGCTGTTCTCTACAATATACACCGGGACAGCTTTCTCTACAATATACACCGGGACAGCTGTTCACTACAATATACACCGGGACAGCAGTTCACTACAATATACACCGGGACAGCTGTTCACTACAACATATACTGGGACAGCTGTTCTCTACAATATACACCGGGACAGCTGTTCACTACAACATAAACTGGGACAGCTGTTCTCTACAATATACACCGGGACAGCTGTTCACTACAATATACACCGGGACAGCTGTTCACTGCAACATTAACCGGGACAGCTGTTCTCTACAATATGCACTGGGACAGCTGTTCACTACAATATACACCGGGACAGCTGTTCTCTACAACATACATCGGGACAGCTGTTCTCTACAATATACACCGGGACAGCTGTTCACGACAATATAAACTGGGACAGCTGTTCTCTACAATACACACCGGGACAGCTGTTCTCTACAATATACACCGGGCCAGCTGTTCATTACAATATACACCGGGACAGCTGTTCACTACAATATACACCGGAACTGCTGTTCACTACAACATACACTGGGACAGCTGTTCTCTACAATATACACCGGGACAGCTGTTCACTACAATATACACTGGGACAGCTGTTCTCTACAATATACACCGGGACAGCTGTTCACTACAACATACACCGGGACAGCTGTTCTCTACAACATACATCGGGACAGCTGTTCTCTACAATATACACCGGGACCGCTGTTCACTACAATATACACTGGGACAGCTATTCACTACAATATACACCGGGACAGCTGTTCTCTACAATATACACCGGGACAGCTGTTCACTACAATATACACCAGGACAGCTATTCACTACAACATACACCGGGACAGCTGTTCACTACAATATACACCGGGACAGCTGTTCTCTACAATATACACCGGGACAGCTGTTCTCTACAATATACACCAGGACAGCTGTTCTCTACAATATACACCAGGACAGCTATTAACTACAATATACACTGGGACAGCTGTTCTCTACAATATACACCGGGACAGCTGTTCACTACAATATACACCGGGACAGCTGTTCTCTACAATATACACCAGGACAGCTGTTCTCTACAACATACACCGGGACAGCTGTTCACTACGATATACACCGGGACAGCTGTTCACGACAATATTCACCAGGACAGCTGTTCTCTACAATATACACCGGGACAGCTGTTCACTACAATATACACCGGGACAGCTGTTCTCTAAAATATACACCGGGACAGCTGTTCACTACGATACGCACTGGGACAGCTGTTCACGACAATATTCACCAGGACAGCTGTTCTCTACAATATACACCAGGACAGCTGTTCACTACAATATACACCGGGACAGCTGTTCTCTACAATATACACTGGGACAGCTGTTCACTACAATATACACCGGGACAGCTGTTCTCTACAATATACACCGGGACAGCTGTTCTCTACAATATACACCGGGACAGCTGTTCACTACGATATACACAGGGACAGCTGTTCTCTACAACATACACCGGGACAGCTGATCTCTACAATATACAGTGGGACATATGTTCACTACAACATACACCGGGACAGCTGATCTCTACAATATACACTGGGACAGCTGTTCACTACAATATACACCGGGACAGCTGTTCTCTACAACATACACCGGGACAGCTGTTCTCTACAATATACACTGGGACAGCTGTTCACTACAATATACACCGGGACAGCTGTTCTCTACAATACACTGGGACAGCTGTTCACTACAATATACACCGGGACAGCTGTTCTCTACAATATACACCGGGACAGCTGTTCTCTACAATATACACCGGGACACCTGTTCACGACAATATACACCGGGACAGCTGTTCTCTACAACATACACCGGGACAGCTGTTCTCTACAATATACACTGGGACAGCTGTTCTCTACAATATACACCGGGACAGCTGTTCTCTACAATATACACCGGGACAGCTGTTCTCTATAATATACACCGGGACAGCTGTTCACGACAATATTCACCAGGACAGCTGTTCTCTACAATACACACCGGGACAGCTATTCTCTACAATATATACCAGGACAGCTGTTCTCTACAACATACACCGGGACAGCTGTTCACGACAATATACACTGGGACAGCTGTTCTCTACAATATACACCGGGACAGCTTTCTCTACAATATACACCGGGACAGCTGTTCACTACAATATACACCGGGACAGCAGTTCACTACAATATACACCGGGACAGCTGTTCACTACAACATATACTGGGACAGCTGTTCTCTACAATATACACCGGGACAGCTGTTCACTACAACATAAACTGGGACAGCTGTTCTCTACAATATACACCGGGACAGCTGTTCACTACAATATACACCGGGACAGCTGTTCACTGCAACATTAACCGGGACAGCTGTTCTCTACAATATGCACTGGGACAGCTGTTCACTACAATATACACCGGGACAGCTGTTCTCTACAACATACATCGGGACAGCTGTTCTCTACAATATACACCGGGACAGCTGTTCACGACAATATAAACTGGGACAGCTGTTCTCTACAATACACACCGGGACAGCTGTTCTCTACAATATACACCGGGCCAGCTGTTCATTACAATATACACCGGGACAGCTGTTCACTACAATATACACCGGGACAGCTGTTCACTACAACATACACTGGGACAGCTGTTCTCTACAATATACACCGGGACAGCTGTTCACTACAATATACACTGGGACAGCTGTTCTCTACAATATACACCGGGACAGCTGTTCACTACAACATACACCGGGACAGCTGTTCTCTACAACATACATCGGGACAGCTGTTCTCTACAATATACACCGGGACCGCTGTTCACGACAATATACACTGGGACAGCTATTCACTACAATATACACCGGGACAGCTGTTCGCTACAATATACACCGGGACAGCTGTTCACTACAATATACACCAGGACAGCTATTCACTACAACATACACCGGGACAGCTGTTCACTACAATATACACCGGGACAGCTGTTCTCTACAATATACACCGGGACAGCTGTTCTCTACAATATACACCAGGACAGCTGTTCTCTACAATATACACCAGGACAGCTATTAACTACAATATACACTGGGACAGCTGTTCTCTACAATATACACCGGGACAGCTGTTCACTACAATATACACCGGGACAGCTGTTCTCTACAATATACACCAGGACAGCTGTTCTCTACAACATACACCGGGACAGCTGTTCACTACAACATACACCGGGACAGCTGTTCACTACGATATACACCGGGACAGCTGTTCACGACAATATTCACCAGGACAGCTGTTCTCTACAATATACACCGGGACAGCTGTTCACTACAATATACACCGGGACAGCTGTTCTCTACAATATACACCGGGACAGCTGTTCACTACGATACGCACTGGGACAGCTGTTCACGACAATATTCACCAGGACAGCTGTTCTCTACAATATACACCAGGACAGCTGTTCACTACAATATACACCGGGACAGCTGTTCTCTACAATATACACTGGGACAGCTGTTCACTACAATATACACCGGGACAGCTGTTCTCTACAATATACACCGGGACAGCTGTTCTCTACAATATACACCGGGACAGCTGTTCACTACGATATACACAGGGACAGCTGTTCTCTACAACATACACCGGGACAGCTGATCTCTACAATATACACTGGGACATATGTTCACTACAACATACACCGGGACAGCTGATCTCTACAATATACACTGGGACAGCTGTTCACTACAATATACACCGGGACAGCTGTTCTCTACAACATACACCGGGACAGCTGTTCTCTACAATATACACTGGGACAGCTGTTCACTACAATATACACCGGGACAGCTGTTCTCTACAATACACTGGGACAGCTGTTCACTACAATATACACCGGGACAGCTGTTCTCTACAATATACACCGGGACAGCTGTTCTCTACAATATACACCGGGACAGCTGTTCACTACGATATACACCGGGACAGCTGTTCTCTACAACATACACCGGGACAGCTGTTCTCTACAATATGCTCTGGGACAGCTGTTCACTACAACATACACCGGGACAGCTGTTCACTACGATATACACCGGTACAGCTGTTCACGACAATATTCACCAGGACAGCTGTTCTCTACAATATACACCGGGACAGCTGTTCACTACAATATACACCGGGACAGCTGTTCTCTACAATATACACCGGGACAGCTGTTCACTACGATACGCACTGGGACAGCTGTTCACGACAATATTCACCAGGACAGCTGTTCTCTACAATATACATCAGAACAGCTGTTCACTACAATATACACCGGGACAGCTGTTCTCTACAATATACACTGGGACAGCTGTTCACTACAATATACACCGGGACAGCTGTTCTCTACAATATACACCGGGACAGCTGTTCTCTACAATATACACCGGGACAGCTGTTCACTACGATATACACCGGGACAGCTGTTCTCTACAACATACACCGGGACAGCTGATCTCTACAATATACACTGGGACATATGTTCACTACAACATACACCGGGACAGCTGATCTCTACAATATACACTGGGACAGCTGTACACTACAACATACACTGGGACAGCTGTTCACTACAATATACACCGGGACAGCTGTTCTCTACAACATACACCGGGACAGCTGTTCTCTACAATATACACTGGGACAGCTGTTCACTACAATATACACCGGGACAGCTGTTCTCTACAATACACTGGGACAGCTGTTCACTACAATATACACCGGGACAGCTGTTCTCTACAATATACACCGGGACAGCTGTTCTCTACAATATACACCGGGACACCTGTTCACTACGATATACACCGGGACAGCTGTTCTCTACAACATACACCGGGACAGCTGTTCTCTACAATATACACTGGGACAGCTGTTCTCTACAATATACACCGGGACAGCTGTTCTCTACAATATACACCGGGACAGCTGTTCTCTATAATATACACCGGGACAGCTGTTCACGACAATATTCACCAGGACAGCTGTTCTCTACAATACACACCGGGACAGCTATTCTCTACAATATATACCAGGACAGCTGTTCTCTACAACATACACCGGGACAGCTGTTCACGACAATATACACTGGGACAGCTGTTCTCTACAATATACACCGGGACAGCTTTCTCTACAATATACACCGGGACAGCTGTTCACTACAATATACACCGGGACAGCAGTTCACTACAATATACACCGGGACAGCTGTTCACTACAACATATACTGGGACAGCTGTTCTCTACAATATACACCGGGACAGCTGTTCACTACAACATAAACTGGGACAGCTGTTCTCTACAATATACACCGGGACAGCTGTTCACTACAATATACACCGGGACAGCTGTTCACTGCAACATTAACCGGGACAGCTGTTCTCTACAATATGCACTGGGACAGCTGTTCACTACAATATACACCGGGACAGCTGTTCTCTACAACATACATCGGGACAGCTGTTCTCTACAATATACACCGGGACAGCTGTTCACGACAATATAAACTGGGACAGCTGTTCTCTACAATACACACCGGGACAGCTGTTCTCTACAATATACACCGGGCCAGCTGTTCATTACAATATACACCGGGACAGCTGTTCACTACAATATACACCGGGACAGCTGTTCACTACAACATACACTGGGACAGCTGTTCTCTACAATATACACCGGGACAGCTGTTCACTACAATATACACTGGGACAGCTGTTCTCTACAATATACACCGGGACAGCTGTTCACTACAACATACACCGGGACAGCTGTTCTCTACAACATACATCGGGACAGCTGTTCTCTACAATATACACCGGGACCGCTGTTCACGACAATATACACTGGGACAGCTATTCACTACAATATACACCGGGACAGCTGTTCGCTACAATATACACCGGGACAGCTGTTCACTACAATATACACCAGGACAGCTATTCACTACAACATACACCGGGACAGCTGTTCACTACAATATACACCGGGACAGCTGTTCTCTACAATATACACCGGGACAGCTGTTCTCTACAATATACACCAGGACAGCTGTTGTCTACAATATACACCAGGACAGCTATTAACTACAATATACACTGGGACAGCTGTTCTCTACAATATACACCGGGACAGCTGTTCACTACAATATACACCGGGACAGCTGTTCTCTACAATATACACCAGGACAGCTGTTCTCTACAACATACACCGGGACAGCTGTTCACTACAACATACACCGGGACAGCTGTTCACTACGATATACACCGGGACAGCTGTTCACGACAATATTCACCAGGACAGCTGTTCTCTACAATATACACCGGGACAGCTGTTCACTACAATATACACCGGGACAGCTGTTCTCTACAATATACACCGGGACAGCTGTTCACTACGATACGCACTGGGACAGCTGTTCACGACAATATTCACCAGGACAGCTGTTCTCTACAATATACACCAGGACAGCTGTTCACTACAATATACACCGGGACAGCTGTTCTCTACAATATACACTGGGACAGCTGTTCACTACAATATACACCGGGACAGCTGTTCTCTACAATATACACCGGGACAGCTGTTCTCTACAATATACACCGGGACAGCTGTTCACTACGATATACACAGGGACAGCTGTTCTCTACAACATACACCGGGACAGCTGATCTCTACAATTTACACTGGGACATATGTTCACTACAACATACACCGGGACAGCTGATCTCTACAATATACACTGGGACAGCTGTTCACTACAATATACACCGGGACAGCTGTTCTCTACAACATACACCGGGACAGCTGTTCTCTACAATATACACTGGGACAGCTGTTCACTACAATATACACCGGGACAGCTGTTCTCTACAATACACTGGGACAGCTGTTCACTACAATATACACCGGGACAGCTGTTCTCTACAATATACACCGGGACAGCTGTTCTCTACAATATACACCGGGACAGCTGTTCACTACGATATACACCGGGACAGCTGTTCTCTACAACATACACCGGGACAGCTGTTCTCTACAATATACTCTGGGACAGCTGTTCACTACAACATACACCGGGACAGCTGTTCACTACGATATACACCGGTACAGCTGTTCACGACAATATTCACCAGGACAGCTGTTCTCTACAATATACACCGGGACAGCTGTTCACTACAATATACACCGGGACAGCTGTTCTCTACAATATACACCGGGACAGCTGTTCACTACGATACGCACTGGGACAGCTGTTCACGACAATATTCACCAGGACAGCTGTTCTCTACAATATACATCAGGACAGCTGTTCACTACAATATACACCGGGACAGCTGTTCTCTACAATATACACTGGGACAGCTGTTCACTACAATATACACCGGGACAGCTGTTCTCTACAATATACACCGGGACAGCTGTTCTCTACAATATACACCGGGACAGCTGTTCACTACGATATACACCGGGACAGCTGTTCTCTACAACATACACCGGGACAGCTGTTCTCTACAATATACACTGGGACAGCTGTTCTCTACAACATACACCGGGACAGCTGATCTCTACAATATACACTGGGACATATGCTCACGACAACATACACCGGGACAGCTGATCTCTACAATATACACTGGGACAGCTGTTCACTACAATATACACCGGGACAGCTGTTCTCTACAACATACACCGGGACAGCTGTTCTCTACAATATACACTGGGACAGCTGTTCACTACAATATACACCGGGACAGCTGTTCTCTACAATACACTGGGACAGCTGTTCACTACAATATACACCGGGACAGCTGTTCTCTACAATATACACCGGGACAGCTGTTCTCTACAATATACACCGGGACAGCTGTTCACTACGATATACACCGGGACAGCTGTTCTCTACAACATACACCGGGACAGCTGTTCTCTACAATATACACTGGGACAGCTGTTCTCTACAACATACACCGGGACAGCTGATCTCTACAATATACACTGGGACAGCTGTTCACTACAATATACACCGGGACAGCTGTTCTCTACAACATACACCGGGACAGCTGTTCTCTACAATATACACTGGGACAGCTGTTCACTACAATATACACCGGGACAGCTGTTCTCTACAATATACACCGGGACAGCTGTTCTCTATAATACACACCGGAACAGCTGTTCACGACAATATTCACCAGGACAGCTGTTCTCTACAACATACACCGGGACAGCTGTTCACTACAACATACACCGGGACAGCTGTTCACTACGATATACACCGGGACAGCTGTTCACGACAATATTCACCAGGACAGCTGTTCTCTACAATATACACCGGGACAGCTGTTCACTACAATATACACCGGGACAGCTGTTCTCTACAATATACACCGGGACAGCTGTTCACTACGATACGCACCGGGACAGCTGTTCACGACAATATTCACCAGGACAGCTGTTCTCTACAATATACACCAGGACAGCTGTTCACTACAATATACACCGGGACAGCTGTTCTCTACAATATACACTGGAACAGCTGTTCACTACAATATACACCGGGACAGCTGTTCTCTACAATATACACCGGGACAGCTGTTCTCTACAATATACACCGGGACAGCTGTTCACTACGATATACACCGGGACAGCTGTTCTCTACAACATACACCGGGACAGCTGTTCACTACAATATACACTGGGACAGATGTTCACTACAACATACACCGGGACAGCTGATCTCTACAATATACACTGGGACAGCTGTTCACTACAATATACACCGGGACAGCTGTTCTCTACAACATACACCGGGACAGCTGTTCTCTACAATATACACTGGGACAGCTGTTCACTACAATATACACCGGGACAGCTGTTCTCTACAACATACACCGGGACAGCTGTTCTCTATAATATACACCGGGACAGCTGTTCACGACAATATTCACCAGGACAGCTGTTCTCTACAATACACACCGGGACAGCTGTTCACTACAACATACACCGGGACAGCTGTTCACTACGATATACACCGGGACAGCTCTTCACGACAATATTCACCAGGACAGCTGTTCTCTACAATATACACCGGGACAGCTGTATACTACAACATACACCGCGACAGCTGTTCTCTACAATATACACCGGGACAGCTGTTCACTACGATACGCACCGGGACAGCTGTTCACGACAATATTCAACATGACAGCTGTTCTCTACAATATACACCAGGACAGCTGTTCACTACAATATACACCGGGACAGCTGTTCTCTACAATATACACTGGGACAGCTGTTCACGACAATATTCACCAGGACAGCTGTTCTCTACAATATACACTGGGACAGATGTTCACTACAATATACACCGGGACAGCTGTTCTCTACAACATACACCGGGACAGCTGTTCACTACAACATACACCGGGACAGATGTTCACTATAATATACACTGGGACAGCTGTTCACTACAATATACACCGGGACAGCTGTTCACTACGATATGCACCGGTTCAGCTGCTCTCTACAATATACACCGGGACAGCTGTTCACTACGATATACACCGGGACAGCTGTTCTCTACAATATACACCGGGACAGCTGTTCACTACGATATGCACTGGTTCAGCTGCTCTCTACAATATACACCAGGACAGCTGTTCACTACGATATACACTGGGACAGCTGTTCAATACAACGTACACCGGGACAGCTGTTCACAGCAATATACACCGGGACAGCTGTTCACTGCAATATACACCGGGACAGCTGTCCTCTACAACATACACTGGGACAGCTGTTCACTGCAATATACACCGGGACAGCTGTTCACGACAATATTCACCAGGACAGCTGCTCTCTACAATATACACCGGGACAGCTGATCACTACGATATACACCGGGACAGCTGTTCTCTACAGTATACACCGGGACAGCTGTTCACTACGATATGCACTGGTTCAGCTGCTCTCTACAATATACACCAGGACAGCTGTTCACTACGATATACACTGGGACAGCTGTTCAATGCAACGTACACCGGGACAGCTGTTCACAGCAATATACACCGGGACAGCTGTTCTCTACAATATACACCGGGACAACTGTTCACTGCAATATACACCGGGACAGCTGTTCTCTACAACATACACTGGGACAGCTGTTCACTGCAATATACACCGGGACAGCTGTTCACGACAATATTCACCAGGACAGCTGTTCTATACAATATACACTGGGACAGATGTTCACTACAATATACACCGGGACAGCTGTTCTCTACAACATACACCGGGACAGCTGTTCACTACAACATACACTGGGACAGATGTTCACTATAATATACACTGGGACAGCTGTTCACTACAACATACACCGGGACAGCTGTTCTCTACAATATACACTGGGACAGCTGTTCTCTACAACATACACCGGGACAGCTGATCTCTACAATATACACTGGGACAGCTGTTCACTACAATATACACCGGGACAGCTGTTCTCTACAATATACACCGGGACAGCTGTTCACGACAATATTCACTAGGACAGCTGTTCTATACAATATACACTGGGACAGATGTTCACTACAATATACACCGGGACAGCTGTTCTCTACAACATACACCGGGACAGCTGTTCACTACAACATACACCGGGACAGCTGTTCACTACGATATACACCGGGACAGCTGTTCTCTACAACATACACCGGGACAGCTGTTCTCTACAATATACACTGGGACAGCTGTTCTCTACAACATACACCGGGACAGCTGATCTCTACAATATACACTGGGACAGCTGTTCACTACAATATACACCGGGACAGCTGTTCTCTACAACATACACCGGGACAGCTGTTCTCTACAATATACACTGGGACAGCTGTTCACTACAATATACACCGGGACAGCTGTTCTCTACAATATACACCGGGACAGCTGTTCTCTATAATACACACCGGAACAGCTGTTCACGACAATATTCACCAGGACAGCTGTTCTCTACAACATACACCGGGACAGCTGTTCACTACAACATACACCGGGACAGCTGTTCACTACGATATACACCGGGACAGCTGTTCACGACAATATTCACCAGGACAGCTGTCCTCTACAATATACACCGGGACAGCTGTTCACTAGAATATACACCGGGACAGCTGTTCTCTACAATATACACCGGGACAGCTGTTCACTACGATACGCACCGGGACAGCTGTTCACGACAATATTCACCAGGACAGCTGTTCTCTACAATATACACCAGGACAGCTGTTCACTACAATATACACCGGGACAGCTGTTCTCTACAATATACACTGGGACAGCTGTTCACTACAATATACACCGGGACAGCTGTTCTCTACAATATACACCGGGACAGCTGTTCTCTACAATATACACCGGGACAGCTGTTCACTACGATATACACCGGGACAGCTGTTCTCTACAATATACACCGGGACAGCTGTTCACTACGATACGCACCGGGACAGCTGTTCACGACAATATTCACCAGGACAGCTGTTCTCTACAATATACACCGGGACAGCTGTTCACTACGATATGCACTGGTTCAGCTGCTCTCTACAATATACACCAGGACAGCTGTTCACTACGATATACACTGGGACAGCTGTTCAATACAACGTACACCGGGACAGCTGTTCACAGCAATATACACCGGGACAGCTGTTCTCTACAATATACACCGGGACAACTGTTCACTGCAATATACACCGGGACAGCTGTTCTCTACAACATACACTGGGACAGCTGTTCACTGCAATATACACCGGGACAGCTGTTCACGACAATATTCACCAGGACAGCTGTTCTATACAATATACACTGGGACAGATGTTCACTACAATATACACCGGGACAGCTGTTCTCTACAACATACACCGGGACAGCTGTTCACTACAACATACACCGGGACAGATGTTCACTATAATATACACTGGGACAGCTGTTCACTACAACATACACCGGGACAGCTGTTCTCTACAATAAACACTGGGACAGCTGTTCTCTACAACATACACCGGGACAGCTGATCTCTACAATATACACTGGGACAGCTGTTCACTACAATATACACCGGGACAGCTGTTCTCTACAATATACACCGGGACAGCTGTTCACGACAATATTCACCAGGACAGCTGTTCTATACAATATACACTGGGACAGATGTTCACTACAATATACACCGGGACAGCTGTTCTCTACAACATACACCGGGACAGCTGTTCACTACAACATACACCGGGACAGCTGTTCACTACGATATACACCGGGACAGCTGTTCTCTACAACATACACCGGGACAGCTGTTCTCTACAATATACACTGGGACAGCTGTTCTCTACAACATAAACCGGGACAGCTGATCTCTACAATATACACTGGGACAGCTGTTCACTACAATATACACCGGGACAGCTGTTCTCTACAACATACACCGGGACAGCTGTTCTCTACAATATACACTGGGACAGCTGTTCACTACAATATACACCGGGACAGCTGTTCTCTACAATATACACCGGGACAGCTGTTCTCTATAATACACACCGGAACAGCTGTTCACGACAATATTCACCAGGACAGCTGTTCTCTACAACATACACCGGGACAGCTGTTCACTACAACATACACCGGGACAGCTGTTCACTACGATATACACCGGGACAGCTGTTCACGACAATATTCACCAGGACAGCTGTCCTCTACAATATACACCGGGACAGCTGTTCACTAGAATATACACCGGGACAGCTGTTCTCTACAATATACACCGGGACAGCTGTTCACTACGATACGCACCGGGACAGCTGTTCACGACAATATTCACCAGGACAGCTGTTCTCTACAATATACACCAGGACAGCTGTTCACTACAATATACACCGGGACAGCTGTTCTCTACAATATACACTGGGACAGCTGTTCACTACAATATACACCGGGACAGCTGTTCTCTACAATATACACCGGGACAGCTGTTCTCTACAATATACACCGGGACAGCTGTTCACTACGATATACACCGGGACAGCTGTTCTCTACAACATACACCGGGACAGCTGATCTCTACAATATACACTGGGACAGATGTTCACTACAACATACACCGGGACAGCTGATCTCTACAATATACACTGGGACAGCTGTTCACTACAATATACACCGGGACAGCTGTTCTCTACAACATACACCGGGACAGCTGTTCTCTACAATATACACTGGGACAGCTGTTCACTACAATATACACCGGGACAGCTGTTCTCTACAACATACACCGGGACAGCTGTTCTCTATAATATACACCGGGACAGCTGTTCACGACAATATTCACCAGGACAGCTGTTCTCTACAATACACACCGGGACAGCTGTTCACTACAACATACACCGGGACAGCTGTTCACTACGATATACACCGGGACAGCTCTTCACGACAATATTCACCAGGACAGCTGTTCTCTACAATATACACCGGGACAGCTGTATACTACAACATACACCGGGACAGCTGTTCTCTACAATATACACCGGGACAGCTGTTCACTACGATACGCACCGGTTCAGCTGCTCTCTACAATATACACCGGGACAGCTGTTCACTACGATATACACCGGGACAGCTGTTCTCTACAATATACACCGGGACAGCTGTTCACTACGATATGCACTGGTTCAGCTGCTCTCTACAATATACACCAGGACAGCTGTTCACTACGATATACACTGGGACAGCTGTTCAATACAACGTACACCGGGACAGCTGTTCACAGCAATATACACCGGGACAGCTGTTCTCTACAATATACACCGGGACAACTGTTCACTGCAATATACACCAGGACAGCTGTTCTCTACAACATACACTGGGACAGCTGTTCACTGCAATATACACCGGGACAGCTGTTCAGTACAATATTCACCAGGACAGCTGTTCACTACAATATACACTGGGACAGCTGTTCACTACGATATACACTGGGACAGCTGTACACCCCAGCATACACCAGGAGAGCTGTTCACTACAACATTAACCGGGACAGCTGTTCACTGCAATATACACCGGGACAGCTGTTCACTACAATATGTACCGGGACAGCTGTTCACTACAATATACACCAGGACAGCTGTTCTCTACAACATATACCGGGACAGCTGTTCACTACAATATGCACCGGGACAGCTGTTCACTACATTATACATCGGGACAGCTGTTCACTACAATATACACTGGGACAGATGTTCACCACGATATACACCGGGACAGCTGTTCACTACAATATACACCGGGACAGGTGTTCTCTACAATATACACCGGGACAGCTGTTCACTACGATATACACCGGGACAGCTGTTCACTACAATATACACCGGGACAGGTGTTCTCTACAATATACACCGGGACAGCTGTTCTCTACAACATACACCGGGACAGCTGTTCTCTATAATATACACCGGGACAGCTGTTCACGACAATATTCACCAGGACAGCTGTTCTCTACAATACACACCGGGACAGCTGTTCACTACAACATACACCGGGACAGCTGTTCACTACGATATACACCGGGACAGCTCTTCACGACAATATTCACCAGGACAGCTGTTCTCTACAATATACACCGGGACAGCTGTATACTACAACATACACCGGGACAGCTGTTCTCTACAATATACACCGGGACAGCTGTTCACTACGATACGCACCGGTTCAGCTGCTCTCTACAATATACACCGGGACAGCTGTTCACTACGATATACACCGGGACAGCTGTTCTCTACAATATACACCGGGACAGCTGTTCACTACGATATGCACTGGTTCAGCTGCTCTCTACAATATACACCAGGACAGCTGTTCACTACGATATACACTGGGACAGCTGTTCAATACAACGTACACCGGGACAGCTGTTCACAGCAATATACACCGGGACAGCTGTTCTCTACAATATACACCGGGACAACTGTTCACTGCAATATACACCAGGACAGCTGTTCTCTACAACATACACTGGGACAGCTGTTCACTGCAATATACACCGGGACAGCTGTTCAGTACAATATTCACCAGGACAGCTGTTCACTACAATATACACTGGGACAGCTGTTCACTACGATATACACTGGGACAGCTGTACACCCCAGCATACACCAGGAGAGCTGTTCACTACAACATTAACCGGGACAGCTGTTCACTGCAATATACACCGGGACAGCTGTTCACTACAATATGTACCGGGACAGCTGTTCACTACAATATACACCAGGACAGCTGTTCTCTACAACATATACCGGGACAGCTGTTCACTACAATATGCACCGGGACAGCTGTTCACTACATTATACATCGGGACAGCTGTTCACTACAATATACACTGGGACAGATGTTCACCACGATATACACCGGGACAGCTGTTCACTACAATATACACCGGGACAGGTGTTCTCTACAATATACACCGGGACAGCTGTTCACTACGATATACACCGGGACAGCTGTTCACTACAATATACACTGGGACAGCTGTTCACTACAATATACACCAGGACAACTGTTCTCTACAATATACAAAAGGACAGCTGTTCACTACAACATACACCGGGACAATTGTTTTCTAAAATACACACCGGGAAAGCTGTTCAATACAACATACACTGGGACAGCTGTTCACGACAGTATTCACCAGGACAGCTGTTCTCTACAATATACACTGGTACAGATGTTCACTACGATATACACCGGGACAGCTGTTCACTACATTATACACCGGGGCAGCTGTTCTCTACAACATACACCGGGACAGCTGTTCACTACAATATACACCGGGACAGCTGTTCACTACAATATACACCGGGACAGCTGTTCACTACAACATACACCGGGACAGCTGTTCACTACAACATACACTGGGAAAGCTGTTCACTACGATATATACTGGGACAGCTGTTCTCTCCAATAAACACCGGGACAGCTGTTCACTACAACATACATCGGGACTGCTGTTCACTATGATATACACCGGGACAGCTGTTCTCCACAATATGCACCGGGACAGCTGTTCTCTACAATATACACCAGGACAGCTGTTCACTACAATATACACCGGGACAGCTGTTCACTACAACATATACCGGGACAGCTGTTCACTGCAATATGCACCGGGACAGCTGTTCTCTACAATATACACCAGGACAGCTGTTCACTACATTATACACCAGGACAGCTGTTCACTACAACATACACCGGGACAGCTGTTCACTACAACATACACTGGGAAAGCTGTTCACTACGATATATACTGGGACAGCTGTTCTCTACAATAAACACCGGGACAGCTGTTCGCTACAACATACACTGGGAAAGCTGTTCACTACGATATATACTGGGACAGCTGTTCTCTACAATAAACACCGGGACAGCTGTTCACTACAACATACATCGGGACTGCTGTTCACTATGATATACACCGGGACAGCTGTTCACTACAATATACACCAGGACAGCTGTTCACTACAATATACACCGGGACAGCTGTTCTCTACAATATACACTGGGACAGCAGTTCACTACGATATACACTGGGACAGCTGTCCACTCCAACATACACCAGGACAGCTGTTCACTACAATATACACTGGGACAGCTGTTCACTACAACATATACCGGGACAGCTGTTCTCTACAATATACACTGGGACAGCTGTTCACTACGATATACACTGGGACAGCTGTTCACTACAACATACACCAGGACAGCTGTTCACTACAACATATACCGGGACAGCTGTTCTCTACAATATACACTGGGACAGCTGTTCACTACGATATACACTGGGACAGCTGTTCACTACAACATACACCTGGACAGCTGTTCACTGCAATATACACCGCGACAGCTGTTCTCTACAATATACACCGGGACAGCTGTTCACTACAATATACACCGGGACAGCTGTTCACTACAATATACACCGGGAGAGCTGTTCACTACAATATGCACCGGGACAGCTGTTCACTACAATATGCACCGGGACAGCTGTTCTCTACAATATACACCGTGACAGCTGTTCATGACAATATTCACCAGGACAGCTGTTCTCTACAATATACACTGGGACAGATGTTCACTACGATATAAACCGGGACAGCTGTTCACTACAATATACACTGGGGAAGCTGTTTACTGCAATATACACTTGGACAGCTGTTCTCTACAACATACATCGGGACAGCTGTTCACGACAGTATTCACCAGGACAGCTGTTCTCTACAATATACACTGGTACAGATGTTCACTACTATATACACCAGGACAGCTGTTCAATACAATATACACCGGGACAGCTGTTCACTACAATATACACCAGGACATCTGTTCACTGCAATATACACCAGGACATCTGTTCACAGCAATATATACCGGGACAGCTGTTCACTACAACATGCACCGGGACAGCTGTTCACTACAACATACACTGGGACAGCTGTTCACTACAACATATACCGGGACAGCTGTTCTCTACAATATACACTGGGACAGCTGTTCACTACGATATACACTGGGACAGCTGTTCACTACAACATACACCAGGACAGCTGTTCACTACAACATATACCGGGACAGCTGTTCTCTACAATATACACTGGGAAAGCTGTTCACTACGATATATACTGGGACAGCTGTTCTCTACAAGAAACAACGGGACAGCTATTCACTACAACATACATCGGGACTGCTGTTCACTATGATATACACCGGGACAGCTGTTCTCTACAATATACACCAGGACAGCTGTTCACTACAATATACACCAGGACAGCTGTTCACTACAATATACACCAGGACATCTGTTCACTGCAATATACACCAGGACAGCTGTTCACTACAACATACACCGGGACAGCTGATCACTACAATATACACCGGGACAGCCATTCACTACAATATACACCGGGACCGCTGTTCACTACAATATACACCAGGACAGCTGTTCACTACAATATACACCAGGACAGCTGTTCTCTACAATATACATCGGGACAGCTGTTCACTACAATATACACCAGGACAGCTGTTCACTACAATATACACCAGGACAGCTGTTCTCTACAATATACACCGGGACAGCTGTTCACTACGATATGCACTGGTTCAGCTGCTCTCTACAATATACACCAGGACAGCTGTTCACTACGATATACACTGGGACAGCTGTTCAATACAACGTACACCGGGACAGCTGTTCACAGCAATATACACCGGGACAGCTGTTCTCTACAATATACACCGGGACAACTGTTCACTGCAATATACACCGGGACAGCTGTTCTCTACAACATACACTGGGACAGCTGTTCACTGCAATATACACCGGGACAGCTGTTCACGACAATATTCACCAGGACAGCTGTTCTATACAATATACACTGGGACAGATGTTCACTACAATATACACCGGGACAGCTGTTCTCTACAACATACACCGGGACAGCTGTTCACTACAACATACACCGGGACAGATGTTCACTATAATATACACTGGGACAGCTGTTCACTACAACATACACCGGGACAGCTGTTCTCTACAATAAACACTGGGACAGCTGTTCTCTACAACATACACCGGGACAGCTGATCTCTACAATATACACTGGGACAGCTGTTCACTACAATATACACCGGGACAGCTGTTCTCTACAATATACACCGGGACAGCTGTTCACGACAATATTCACCAGGACAGCTGTTCTATACAATATACACTGGGACAGATGTTCACTACAATATACACCGGGACAGCTGTTCTCTACAACATACACCGGGACAGCTGTTCACTACAACATACACCGGGACAGCTGTTCACTACGATATACACCGGGACAGCTGTTCTCTACAACATACACCGGGACAGCTGTTCTCTACAATATACACTGGGACAGCTGTTCTCTACAACATAAACCGGGACAGCTGATCTCTACAATATACACTGGGACAGCTGTTCACTACAATATACACCGGGACAGCTGTTCTCTACAACATACACCGGGACAGCTGTTCTCTACAATATACACTGGGACAGCTGTTCACTACAATATACACCGGGACAGCTGTTCTCTACAATATACACCGGGACAGCTGTTCTCTATAATACACACCGGAACAGCTGTTCACGACAATATTCACCAGGACAGCTGTTCTCTACAACATACACCGGGACAGCTGTTCACTACAACATACACCGGGACAGCTGTTCACTACGATATACACCGGGACAGCTGTTCACGACAATATTCACCAGGACAGCTGTCCTCTACAATATACACCGGGACAGCTGTTCACTAGAATATACACCGGGACAGCTGTTCTCTACAATATACACCGGGACAGCTGTTCACTACGATACGCACCGGGACAGCTGTTCACGACAATATTCACCAGGACAGCTGTTCTCTACAATATACACCAGGACAGCTGTTCACTACAATATACACCGGGACAGCTGTTCTCTACAATATACACTGGGACAGCTGTTCACTACAATATACACCGGGACAGCTGTTCTCTACAATATACACCGGGACAGCTGTTCTCTACAATATACACCGGGACAGCTGTTCACTACGATATACACCGGGACAGCTGTTCTCTACAACATACACCGGGACAGCTGATCTCTACAATATACACTGGGACAGATGTTCACTACAACATACACCGGGACAGCTGATCTCTACAATATACACTGGGACAGCTGTTCACTACAATATACACCGGGACAGCTGTTCTCTACAACATACACCGGGACAGCTGTTCTCTACAATATACACTGGGACAGCTGTTCACTACAATATACACCGGGACAGCTGTTCTCTACAACATACACCGGGACAGCTGTTCTCTATAATATACACCGGGACAGCTGTTCACGACAATATTCACCAGGACAGCTGTTCTCTACAATACACACCGGGACAGCTGTTCACTACAACATACACCGGGACAGCTGTTCACTACGATATACACCGGGACAGCTCTTCACGACAATATTCACCAGGACAGCTGTTCTCTACAATATACACCGGGACAGCTGTATACTACAACATACACCGGGACAGCTGTTCTCTACAATATACACCGGGACAGCTGTTCACTACGATACGCACCGGTTCAGCTGCTCTCTACAATATACACCGGGACAGCTGTTCACTACGATATACACCGGGACAGCTGTTCTCTACAATATACACCGGGACAGCTGTTCACTACGATATGCACTGGTTCAGCTGCTCTCTACAATATACACCAGGACAGCTGTTCACTACGATATACACTGGGACAGCTGTTCAATACAACGTACACCGGGACAGCTGTTCACAGCAATATACACCGGGACAGCTGTTCTCTACAATATACACCGGGACAACTGTTCACTGCAATATACACCAGGACAGCTGTTCTCTACAACATACACTGGGACAGCTGTTCACTGCAATATACACCGGGACAGCTGTTCAGTACAATATTCACCAGGACAGCTGTTCACTACAATATACACTGGGACAGCTGTTCACTACGATATACACTGGGACAGCTGTACACCCCAGCATACACCAGGAGAGCTGTTCACTACAACATTAACCGGGACAGCTGTTCACTGCAATATACACCGGGACAGCTGTTCACTACAATATGTACCGGGACAGCTGT
The DNA here is from genome assembly GCF_037043375.1 of Chiloscyllium plagiosum. Lineage (NCBI taxonomy): Eukaryota > Metazoa > Chordata > Chondrichthyes > Orectolobiformes > Hemiscylliidae > Chiloscyllium > Chiloscyllium plagiosum. The sequence goes on along the minus strand of NW_028270181.1, from coordinate 41,243,749 downwards.
TCACTACAATATACACCAGGACAGCTGTTCTCTACAACATATACCGGGACAGCTGTTCACTACAATATGCACCGGGACAGCTGTTCACTACATTATACATCGGGACAGCTGTTCACTACAATATACACTGGGACAGATGTTCACCACGATATACACCGGGACAGCTGTTCACTACAATATACACCGGGACAGGTGTTCTCTACAATATACACCGGGACAGCTGTTCACTACGATATACACCGGGACAGCTGTTCACTACAATATACACTGGGACAGCTGTTCACTACAATATACACCAGGACAACTGTTCTCTACAATATACAAAAGGACAGCTGTTCACTACAACATACACCGGGACAATTGTTTTCTAAAATACACACCGGGAAAGCTGTTCAATACAACATACACTGGGACAGCTGTTCACGACAGTATTCACCAGGACAGCTGTTCTCTACAATATACACTGGTACAGATGTTCACTACGATATACACCGGGACAGCTGTTCACTACATTATACACCGGGGCAGCTGTTCTCTACAACATACACCGGGACAGCTGTTCACTACAATATACACCGGGACAGCTGTTCACTACAATATACACCGGGACAGCTGTTCACTACAACATACACCGGGACAGCTGTTCACTACAACATACACTGGGAAAGCTGTTCACTACGATATATACTGGGACAGCTGTTCTCTCCAATAAACACCGGGACAGCTGTTCACTACAACATACATCGGGACTGCTGTTCACTATGATATACACCGGGACAGCTGTTCTCCACAATATGCACCGGGACAGCTGTTCTCTACAATATACACCAGGACAGCTGTTCACTACAATATACACCGGGACAGCTGTTCACTACAACATATACCGGGACAGCTGTTCACTGCAATATGCACCGGGACAGCTGTTCTCTACAATATACACCAGGACAGCTGTTCACTACATTATACACCAGGACAGCTGTTCACTACAACATACACCGGGACAGCTGTTCACTACAACATACACTGGGAAAGCTGTTCACTACGATATATACTGGGACAGCTGTTCTCTACAATAAACACCGGGACAGCTGTTCGCTACAACATACACTGGGAAAGCTGTTCACTACGATATATACTGGGACAGCTGTTCTCTACAATAAACACCGGGACAGCTGTTCACTACAACATACATCGGGACTGCTGTTCACTATGATATACACCGGGACAGCTGTTCACTACAATATACACCAGGACAGCTGTTCACTACAATATACACCGGGACAGCTGTTCTCTACAATATACACTGGGACAGCAGTTCACTACGATATACACTGGGACAGCTGTCCACTCCAACATACACCAGGACAGCTGTTCACTACAATATACACTGGGACAGCTGTTCACTACAACATATACCGGGACAGCTGTTCTCTACAATATACACTGGGACAGCTGTTCACTACGATATACACTGGGACAGCTGTTCACTACAACATACACCAGGACAGCTGTTCACTACAACATATACCGGGACAGCTGTTCTCTACAATATACACTGGGACAGCTGTTCACTACGATATACACTGGGACAGCTGTTCACTACAACATACACCTGGACAGCTGTTCACTGCAATATACACCGCGACAGCTGTTCTCTACAATATACACCGGGACAGCTGTTCACTACAATATACACCGGGACAGCTGTTCACTACAATATACACCGGGAGAGCTGTTCACTACAATATGCACCGGGACAGCTGTTCACTACAATATGCACCGGGACAGCTGTTCTCTACAATATACACCGTGACAGCTGTTCATGACAATATTCACCAGGACAGCTGTTCTCTACAATATACACTGGGACAGATGTTCACTACGATATAAACCGGGACAGCTGTTCACTACAATATACACTGGGGAAGCTGTTTACTGCAATATACACTTGGACAGCTGTTCTCTACAACATACATCGGGACAGCTGTTCACGACAGTATTCACCAGGACAGCTGTTCTCTACAATATACACTGGTACAGATGTTCACTACTATATACACCAGGACAGCTGTTCAATACAATATACACCGGGACAGCTGTTCACTACAATATACACCAGGACATCTGTTCACTGCAATATACACCAGGACATCTGTTCACAGCAATATATACCGGGACAGCTGTTCACTACAACATGCACCGGGACAGCTGTTCACTACAACATACACTGGGACAGCTGTTCACTACAACATATACCGGGACAGCTGTTCTCTACAATATACACTGGGACAGCTGTTCACTACGATATACACTGGGACAGCTGTTCACTACAACATACACCAGGACAGCTGTTCACTACAACATATACCGGGACAGCTGTTCTCTACAATATACACTGGGAAAGCTGTTCACTACGATATATACTGGGACAGCTGTTCTCTACAAGAAACAACGGGACAGCTATTCACTACAACATACATCGGGACTGCTGTTCACTATGATATACACCGGGACAGCTGTTCTCTACAATATACACCAGGACAGCTGTTCACTACAATATACACCAGGACAGCTGTTCACTACAATATACACCAGGACATCTGTTCACTGCAATATACACCAGGACAGCTGTTCACTACAACATACACCGGGACAGCTGATCACTACAATATACACCGGGACAGCCATTCACTACAATATACACCGGGACCGCTGTTCACTACAATATACACCAGGACAGCTGTTCACTACAATATACACCAGGACAGCTGTTCTCTACAATATACATCGGGACAGCTGTTCACTACAATATACACCAGGACAGCTGTTCACTACAATATACACCAGGACAGCTGTTCTCTACAATATACATCGGGACAGCTGATCACTACAATATACACCGGGACAGCCATTCACTACAATATACACCGGGACCGCTGTTCACTACAATATACACCGGGACAGCTGTTCACTACAATATACACTGGGACAGCTGTTCTCTACAATATACACCAGGACAGCTGTTCACTACAATATACACTGGGACAGCTGTTCACTATGAAATACACCAGGACAGCTATTCACTAAAATATACACCGGGACAGCTGTTCTCTACAACATACACCGGGACAGCTGTTCACTACAATATACACCGGGACAGCTGTTCACTACAATATACCCCAGGACAGCTGTTCTCTACAACATACACCAGGACAGCTGTTCTCTACAATATACACCAGGACAGCTGTTCACTACAACCTACACCGGAACTGCTGTTCACTACAATAGACACCGGGACCGCTGTTCACTACAATATACAGCAGGACAGCTGTTCACTACAATATACACCGGGACAGCTGTTCTCTACAATATACACCAGGACAGCTGTTCACTACAATATACACTGGGACAGCTGTTCACTCTGATATACGCCAGGACAGCTGTTCTCTACAACATACACCAGGACAGCTGTTCACTACAACCTACACCGGGACAGCTGTTCTGTACAATATACACTGGGACAGCTGTTCACTACGATATACACTGGGACAGCTGTTCACTACAACATACACCAGGACAGCTGTTCACTACAACATATACCGGGACAGCTGTTCTCTACAATATACACTGGGACAGCTGTTCACTACGATATACACTGGGACAGCTGTTCACTACAACATACACCTGGACAGCTGTTCACTGCAATATACACCGCGACAGCTGTTCTCTACAATATACACCGGGACAGCTGTTCACTACAATATACACCGGGACAGCTGTTCACTACAATATACACCGGGAGAGCTGTTCACTACAATATGCACCGGGACAGCTGTTCACTACAATATGCACCGGGACAGCTGTTCTCTACATTATACACCGTGACAGCTGTTCATGACAATATTCACCAGGACAGCTGTTCTCTACAATATACACTGGGACAGATGTTCACTACGATATAAACCGGGACAGCTGTTCACTACAATATACACTGGGGAAGCTGTTTACTGCAATATACACTTGGACAGCTGTTCTCTACAACATACATCGGGACAGCTGTTCACGACAGTATTCACCAGGACAGCTGTTCTCTACAATATACACTGGTACAGATGTTCACTACTATATACACCAGGACAGCTGTTCAATACAATATACACCGGGACAGCTGTTCACTACAATATACACCAGGACAGGTGTTCACTACAATATACACCAGGACATCTGTTCACTGCAATATACACCAGGACATCTGTTCACAGCAATATATACCGGGACAGCTGTTCACTACAACATGCACCGGGACAGCTGTTCACTACAACATACACTGGGAAAGCTGTTCACTACGATATATACTGGGACAGCTGTTCTCTACAAGAAACAACGGGACAGCTATTCACTACAACATACATCGGGACTGCTGTTCACTATGATATACACCGGGACAGCTGTTCTCTACAATATACACCAGGACAGCTGTTCACTACAATATACACCAGGACAGCTGTTCACTACAATATACACCAGGACATCTGTTCACTGCAATATACACCAGGACAGCTGTTCACTACAACATACACCGGGACAGCTGATCACGACAATATACACCGGGACAGCCATTCACTACAATATACACCGGGACCGCTGTTCACTACAATATACACCGGGACAGCTGTTCACTACAATATACACCAGGACAGCTGTTCTCTACAATATACATCGGGACAGCTGTTCACTACAATATACACCAGGACAGCTGTTCTCTACAATATACATCGGGACAGCTGATCACTACAATATACACCGGGACAGCCATTCACTACAATATACACCGGGACCGCTGTTCACTACAATATACACCGGGACAGCTGTTCACTACAATATACACTGGGACAGCTGTTCTCTACAATATACACCAGGACAGCTGTTCACTACAATATACACTGGGACAGCTGTTCACTATGAAATACACCAGGACAGCTATTCACTAAAATATACACCGGGACAGCTGTTCTCTACAACATACACCGGGACAGCTGTTCACTACAATATACACCGGGACAGCTGTTCACTACAATATACCCCAGGACAGCTGTTCTCTACAACATACACCAGGACAGCTGTTCTCTACAATATACACCAGGACAGCTGTTCACTACAACCTACACCGGGACTGCTGTTCACTACAATAGACACCGGGACCGCTGTTCACTACAATATACAGCAGGACAGCTGTTCACTACAATATACACCGGGACAGCTGTTCTCTACAATATACACCAGGACAGCTGTTCACTACAATATACACTGGGACAGCTGTTCACTCTGATATACGCCAGGACAGCTGTTCTCTACAACATACACCAGGACAGCTGTTCACTACAACCTACCCCGGGACAGCTGTTCACTACAATATACACCGGGACAGCTGTTCTCTACAACATACTCCGGGACAGCTGTTCACTACAATATACACCGGGACAGCTGTTCACTACAATATACCCCAGGACAGCTGTTCTCTACAACATACACCAGGACAGCTGTTCACTACAACCTACACCGGGACAGCTGTTCACAACAATGTACACCACGACAGCTGTTCTCTACAACATACACCGGGACAGCTGTTCACTACAACATACATCGGGACTGCTGTTCACTATGATATACACCGGGACAGCTGTTCACTACAATATACACCAGGACAGCTGTTCACTACAATATACACCGGGACAGCTGTTCACTACAACATATACCGGAACAGCTGTTCTCTACAATATACACTGGGACAGCAGTTCACTACGATATACACTGGGACAGCTGTCCACTCCAACATACACCAGGACAGCTGTTCACTGCAATATACACTGGGACAGCTGTTCACTACAACATATACCGGGACAGCTGTTCTCTACAATATACACTGGGACAGCTGTTCACTACGATATACACTGGGACAGCTGTTCACTACAACATACACCAGGACAGCTGTTCACTACAACATATACCGGGACAGCTGTTCTCTACAATATACACTGGGACAGCTGTTCACTACGATATACACTGGGACAGCTGTTCACTACAACATACACCTGGACAGCTGTTCACTGCAATATACACCGGGACAGCTGTTCTCTACAATATACACCGGGACAGCTGTTCACTACAATATACACCGGGACAGCTGTTCACTACAATATACACCGGGACAGCTGTTCACTACAATATGCACCGGGACAGCTGTTCACTACAATATGCACCGGGACAGCTGTTCTCTACAATATACACCGTGACAGCTGTTCATGACAATATTCACCAGGACAGCTGTTCTCTACAATATACACTGGTACAGATGTTCACTACTATATACACCAGGACAGCTGTTCAATACAATATACACCGGGACAGCTGTTCACTACAATGTACACCAGGACAGGTGTTCACTACAATATACACCAGGACATCTGTTCACTGCAATATACACCAGGACATCTGTTCACAGCAATATACACCGGGACAGCTGTTCACTACAACATGCACCGGGACAGCTGTTCACTACAACATACACTGGGAAAGCTGTTCACTACGATATATACTGGGACAGCTGTTCTCTACAAGAAACAACGGGACAGCTATTCACTACAACATACATCGGGACTGCTGTTCACTATGATATACATCGGGACAGCTGTTCTCTACAATATACACCAGGACAGCTGTTCACTACAATATACACCAGGACAGCTGTTCACTACAATATACACCAGGACATCTGTTCACTGCAATATACACCAGGACAGCTGTTCACTACAACATACACCGGGACAGCTGATCACTACAATATACACCGGGACAGCCATTCACTACAATCTACACCGGGACCGCTGTTCTCTACAATATACATCGGGACAGCTGTTCACTACAATATACACCAGGACAGCTGTTCTCTACAATATACATCGGGACAGCTGATCACTACAATATACACCGGGACAGCCATTCACTACAATAAACACCGGGACCGCTGTTCACTACAATATACACCGGGACAGCTGTTCACTACAATATACACTGGGACAGCTGTTCTCTACAATATACACCGGGACAGCTGTTCTCTACAACATACACCGGGACAGCTGTTCACTACAATATACACCGGGACAGCTGTTCTCTACAACATACACCGGGACAGCTGTTCACTACAATATACACCGGGACAGCTGTTCACTACAATATACCCCAGGACAGCTGTTCACTACAATATACACCAGGACAGCTGTTCACTACAATATACCACAGGACAGCTGTTCACTACAATATACACCGGGACAGCTGTTCACTACAACATATACCGGAACAGCTGTTCTCTACAATATACACTGGGACAGCAGCTCACTACGATATACACTGGGACAGCTGTCCACTCCAACATACACCAGGACAGCTGTTCACTGCAATATACACTGGGACAGCTGTTCACTACAACATATACCGGGACAGCTGTTCTCTACAATATACACTGGGACAGCTGTTCACTACGATATACACTGGGACAGCTGTTCACTACAACATACACCAGGACAGCTGTTCACTACAACATATACCGGGACAGCTGTTCTCTACAATATACACTGGGACAGCTGTTCACTACGATATACACTGGGACAGCTGTTCACTACAACATACACCTGGACAGCTGTTCACTGCAATATACACCGGGACAGCTGTTCTCTACAATATACACCGGGACAGCTGTTCACTACAATATACCCCAGGACAGCTGTTCACTACAATATACACCGGGACAGCTGTTCACTACAATATACACCAGGACAGCTGTTCACTACAATATACACCGGGACAGCTGTTCACTACAACATATACCGGAACAGCTGTTCTCTACAATATACACTGGGACAGCAGTTCACTACGATATACACTGGGACAGCTGTCCACTCCAACATACACCAGGACAGCTGTTCACTGCAATATACACTGGGACAGCTGTTCACTACAACATATACCGGGACAGCTGTTCTCTACAATATACACTGGGACAGCTGTTCACTACGATATACACTGGGACAGCTGTTCACTACAACATACACCAGGACAGCTGTTCACTACAACATATACCGGGACAGCTGTTCTCTACAATATACACTGGGACAGCTGTTCACTACGATATACACTGGGACAGCTGTTCACTACAACATACACCTGGACAGCTGTTCACTGCAATATACACCGGGACAGCTGTTCTCTACAATATACACCGGGACAGCTGTTCACTACAATATACACCGGGACAGCTGTTCACTACAATATACACCGGGACAGCTGTTCACTACAATATGCACCGGGACAGCTGTTCACTACAATATGCACCGGGACAGCTGTTCTCTACAATATACACCGTGACAGCTGTTCATGACAATATTCACCAGGACAGCTGTTCTCTACAATATACACTGGTACAGATGTTCACTACTATATACACCAGGACAGCTGTTCAATACAATATACACCGGGACAGCTGTTCACTACAATGTACACCAGGACAGGTGTTCACTACAATATACACCAGGACATCTGTTCACTGCAATATACACCAGGACATCTGTTCACAGCAATATACACCGGGACAGCTGTTCACTACAACATGCACCGGGACAGCTGTTCACTACAACATACACTGGGAAAGCTGTTCACTACGATATATACTGGGACAGCTGTTCTCTACAAGAAACAACGGGACAGCTATTCACTACAACATACATCGGGACTGCTGTTCACTATGATATACATCGGGACAGCTGTTCTCTACAATATACACCAGGACAGCTGTTCACTACAATATACACCAGGACAGCTGTTCACTACAATATACACCAGGACATCTGTTCACTGCAATATACACCAGGACAGCTGTTCACTACAACATACACCGGGACAGCTGATCACTACAATATACACCGGGACAGCCATTCACTACAATCTACACCGGGACCGCTGTTCTCTACAATATACATCGGGACAGCTGTTCACTACAATATACACCAGGACAGCTGTTCTCTACAATATACATCGGGACAGCTGATCACTACAATATACACCGGGACAGCCATTCACTACAATAAACACCGGGACCGCTGTTCACTACAATATACACCGGGACAGCTGTTCACTACAATATACACTGGGACAGCTGTTCTCTACAATATACACCAGGACAGCTGTTCACTACAATATACACTGGGACAGCTGTTCACTATGAAATACACCAGGACAGCTATTCACTACAATATACACCGGGACAGCTGTTCTCTACAACATACACCGGGACAGCTGTTCACTACAATATACACCGGGACAGCTGTTCTCTACAACATACACCGGGACAGCTGTTCACTACAATATACACCGGGACAGCTGTTCACTACAATATACCCCAGGACAGCTGTTCTCTACAACATACACCAGGACAGCTGTTCTCTACAATATACACCAGGACAGCTGTTCACTACAACCTACACCGGGACTGCTGTTCACTACAATAGACACCGGGACCGCTGTTCACTACAATATACAGCAGGACAGCTGTTCACTACAATATACACCGGGACAGCTGTTCTCTACAATATACACCAGGACAGCTGTTCACTACAATATACACTGGGACAGCTGTTCACGCTGATATACGCCAGGACAGCTGTTCTCTCCAACATACACCAGGACAGCTGTTCACTACAACCTACACCGGGACAGCTGTTCACTACAATATACACCGGGACAGCTGTTCTCTACAACATACACCGGGACAGCTGTTCACTACAACCTACACCGGGACAGCTGTTCACTACAATATACACCGGGACAGCTGTTCTCTACAATATACACCGGGCCAGCTGTTCGCTACAACATATACCGGGACAGCTGTTCACTACAATATACACCAGGACAGCTGTTCACTACAATATACCACAGGACAGCTGTTCACTACAATATACATCGGGACAGCTGATCACTACATTATACACCAGGACAGCTGTTCACGACAATATACACCGGAACAGCTGTTCACTACAATATACACCGGGACAGCTGTTCACTACAATATACACTGGGACAGCTGTTCACTACAATATACACTGGGACAGCTGTTCTCTACAACATATATCGGGACAGCTGTTCACGACAGTATTCACCAGGACAGCTGTTCTCTACAATATACACTGGGACAGCTTTTCACTACAACATACACCGGGACAGCTGTTCACTACAACATACACTGGGACAGCTGTTCTCTACAATATACACCAGGACAGCTGTTCTCTACAACACACCAGGACAGCTGTTCACTACGATATATACTGGGACAGCTATTCTCTACAAGAAACACCGGGACAGCTGTTCACTACAACTTACATCGGGACTGCTGTTCACTATGATATACACCGGGACAGCTGTTTTCTACAATATACACCGGGACAGCTGTTTTCTACAATATACACCGGGACAGCTTTTCACTACGATATACACAAGGACAGCTGTTCACTACAATATACACTGGGACAGCTGTTCACTATGATATACACCAGGACAGCTGTTCTCTACAACGTACACCGGGACAGCTGTTCACTACAATATACACCGGGACAGCTGTTCACTACAGTATACCCCAGGACAGCTGTTCTCTACAACATACACCAGGACAGCTGTTCACTACAACCTACACCGGGACAGCTGTTCACTGCAATATACAGCGGGACAGCTGTTCACTACAATATACACCGGGACTTCTGTTCACTACGATATACACCGGGACAGCCATTCACTACAATATACACCGGGACAACTGTTCTCTACAATATACACCGGGACAGCTGTTCTCTACAATATACACCAGGACAGCTGTTCACTACAATATACACCGGGACAGCTGTTCACTACAATATACACCGGGACAGCTGTTCTCTACAATATACACCGGGACAGCTGTTCTCTACAACATACACCGGGACAGCTGTTCTCTACAATATACACCGGGACCGCTGTTCTCTACAACATACACTGGGACAGCTGTTCTCTACAATATACACCGGGACAGCTGTTCTCTACAACATACACTGGGACAGCTGTTCACTACAATATACACCGGGACAGCTGTTCTCTACAACATACACCGGGACAGCTGTTCTCTACAATATACACCGGGACAGCTGTTCTCTACAACATACACCGGGACAGCTGTTCTCTACAATATACACCGGGACAGCTGTTCTCTACAACATACACTGGGACAGCTGTTCACTACCATATACACCGGGACAGCTGTTCTCTACAACATACACCGGGACAGCTGTTCTCTACAATATACACCGGGACAGCTGTTCACTACAATATACACCGGGACAGCTGTTCACTACAATATACACCGGGACAGCTGTTCTCTACAATATACACCGGGACAGCTGTTCTCTACAACATACACCGGGACAGCTGTTCTCTACAATATACACCGGGACAGCTGTTCTCTACAATATACACCGGGACAGCTGTTCTCTACAACATACACCAGGACAGCTGTTCACTACAACCTACACCGGGACAGCTGTTCACTGCAATATACACCGGGACAGCTGTTCACTACAATATACACCGGGACTTCTGTTCACTACGATATACACCGGGACAGCCATTCACTACAATATACACCGGGACAGCTGTTCTCTACTATATACACCGGGACAGCTGTTCTCTACAATAAACACAGACACCACAGAAACTGCCATTCTCTACTCATGAACTAGTGTTGTCTGTAATGCAGTTCTGTTTCCTGTACAGAGATACAGATGTTCAGTATAAAATACACAGGGACTGCTGCTCTGTGTAATATCTACAGGAACTGCTGTTGTCAGTAATAATCACCGTGAAAGCATTTGCTGTAATTATACAGAGTAACTGCTGTTCGATATAATATAGACAGGGACTGCTATTCTCTGTCATATGCACAGGGACTTCTGGTTCACATCCTCAGAAATTGCTGTTCAGCATAGCATACACAGGGACTGCTGTTCCCTGCAATACAGACGGTAAATGCTACTCTCTATACACCCACATTGCAGACCAGGTGATGGTGTAGTGGTGTTATCACTGCATTGTTAATCCAGAGACCCAGGTTCAAATCCTGCCATGGTAGATGGTGGAATTTGAATTGAATTAAAAAGTCTGTAAACAAGAGAGTAATGATGGCCATGAATCCATTGCAAATTGTTGGAAAAACCCAACTTATTCACTAATGCATTTTAGGGAAGGAACCTGCCATCTTTAGTTGGTCTGACCTCCATGTTCCTCCAGACCCCCAGCAACGTGGGTGACTCTGAACTGCTCTTTGAGCCATTAGGGTTGGGCAATAAACACCGGCCAAGCCAGCAACACCCTCATCCCACAAATGAATAATTAAAGGGAACATTTCCCAAGCTGGAACAGAAACGATGGGCCAAAATGCCTCCTTCTGTACTCGAACACAACTGTGATGACGACTTGAGGTCTTGTGTGTTGTAAATTGTGAAATTTATATGGAATAATTTTGTTGTTGAGCATGAAACTGGTTGTTTTTTTCTGTGTATCTGAATTTAGCAGCAAACTCAGCAGTATTTCTGCAATTGTGGTGATTTCTTAAAAGGAAAGGTTTCAAAGTTGAAGTGTAGAGTGTGTGGGAAATAGAACCCAATCACTTCAATAATTTCAGTCCGAGACAAGGTCTGAAGCAGCAGTATCATTTATTATACGCTAACAAGCGTGGTGTCTAAAGTAGACACACAGAGTTTAGCAAGTACATATCTTATATACAATTCATTTCTCTTTCCCTCCTCCTATTGCTCCTCCCCTGTTTACATCTCCCACTACTCGAAACCCGGCTGTTTCTCTCTGGCCTCATCCGGCCGTGTGCATAACAAAATTTATGTCCTGCTTGGCCATCTCACCACATCCCTCTTTGGTCCATTGTTATATATCTTCCTCCACTGCCATCTGCTTCCTTGCTAGCTCAAGCAATATTTCCCAGCATTCTTTACCCATACTAACCCTTATGACGTCTTGATTGTGGTCTTTTTTGTTTTTGCAGAAGCGGGAAACAGAAGCTTGTAACTGTTTGTACAAGCATATCTAGCCTAACCTACACCCCCTCCCCTCACAGTACCTTATCTATTTGGCTATAACATCTACCATTATTTGCAGGCACGTTTCATTCTTGTATGCACATCTTAGATAATACAAAAACAATTATATATTTCCTTCACATAGTTTTCATTCTTGTTAACTTAGCTCTTGGTTACAGTCATAGAGTCATACAGATGTACAGCATGGAAACAAACCCTTCGGTCCAACCCGTCCATGCCGACCAGATATCCCAACCCCATTTAGTCCCACCTGTCAAATGTCCCTCCAAACCTGTCCTATTCATATATCCATCCAAATGCCTCTTAAATGTTGCATTTGTACCAGCCTCCACCACATCCTCTGGCAGCTCATTCCATACACGTACACGTGAAAAAGTTGCCCCTCAGGTCTCTTTTATATCTTTTCCCTCTCATCCTAAACCTATGCCCTCTAGTTCTGGACTCCCTGACCCAAGGGAAAACACTTTATCTATTTATCCTATCCATGCCCCTCATGATTTTATAAACCTCGATAAGGCCTCCAATGCTCCAGGGAAAACAGCCCCAGCCTGTTCACCCTCTCCCTGTCACTCAGATCCTCCAACCCTGGCAACATCCTTGTAAACCTTTTCTGAACCCTTTCAAGTTTCACAACATCTTTACGATAGGAAGGAGACCAGAATTGCACGCAACATTCCAGCAGTGACCCACCCAATGTCCTGTACAGCTACAACATGACCTCCCAACTCCTGTACTCTGTAGTCTGACCAATAAAGGAAAGCATATCAAACGCCACCTTCACTATCCTATCTACCTACGACTCCACTTTCAAGGAGCTATGAACCCGCACTCCAAGGTCTCTTTGTTCAGCAACACACCCTAGGACCTTACCATTAAATGTAGAAGTCCTGCTAAGATTTGTTTTCCCAAAATGCAGCACCTTGCATTTATCTGAATTAAACTCCATCTGCCACTTCTCAGCCCATTGGCCCATCTGATCCAGATCCTGTTGTAATCTGAGGTCACCCTCTTTGCTGTCCACTACACCTCCAACTTTGGTGTCATCTGCAAACTTACTAACTGTACCGCTTATGCTCGCATCCAAATTATATAAATGACAAAAAGTAGAGGGCCCAGCACCGATCCTTGTGGCACTCCACTGGTCACAGGCCTCCAGTCTGAAAAACAAGCCCCACTACCACCTTTGAGCCAGATCTGTATCCAAATGGCTAGTACTCCCTGTATCCCATGAGCTCTAACCTTGCTAATCAGTCTCCCATGGGGAACCTTGTTGAACGCCTTACTGAAGTCCATATAGATCACATCTACTGCTCTGCCATCAGCAATCTTCTTTGTTACTTCTTCAAAAAACTCAGTCAAGTTTGTGAGACATGATTTCCCAAGCACACTTATACAGTGGTGTGAGTTCACTTACCTTGCATAAGCAATTCTGATTGCAGGAGTAACTGCTTTACCTATATCCCATAATTTCCCCCTTTTTCTTTAATTATCATTTGTTATCTTCTGCATTTTTCTTATATGTCGCTTCCAAATTGACAAGCATCTTTCCCGAAATTTCATTTATTTTGGGAATCTCCCCGAGGTCACTTATTCCTTCTCCCCGATTGCTCTTTAGGGGCACTTATTTCATTAAGGCTGTCTCAATCAGTCTTTGGGTGGGTCCTCGTATACAGGGTATGATGCAACAGCCAGTGGCTACCAATACCCTGGTTACTACTATCAGGGAATTAAGGATGGAAACCACCACCCCCTTCCATTTTCCAAAGCATGATTAAGCCATCCCGTGAGAGATGTGTCTACTCCTGAATTCTCAGCCAGTTCCTCTGCTAAGGTAGTCAATCCCCTTAAGGCCCGAGTGATTGAAGCATCAGGCGCAGTGTTATTAGGAATAAAGGTACAGCAGCTTCCTCCTAACATCACACAAACACACCCTCTTTTTCTGCTAGAATCATATCAAGGGCCATTCTGTTTTCCCATGCCATCCTACTTGTCGCATCAAGCTGTTCTGATATTCCTTTAACCGCATCTCTTGTATAATTTATAAATCACTTTGATTATAGAAAATGTAATTTATCCAATCTACATTTTTATTAATTGTTACCCACCAAAAGAGAGCTGACTCAAAGCCTGCTGCAATCTGGTTACGAGTCTTGAACTCATCAGGTACTCCCCTAGGGATTCCTACCGAATCGAGATAAATCCTGTCATCGAAAGCAGTGTCTAACAGTGATCTCTTACCCCTTCCCTTTTTCCCTACTATCTTTTCCTTCTCAAATGCCAGGATAAATGGAATTGCCAATTGTACAATTGCACATATCCCTCTCCAATCCGGAGGGAGGGTGGGTCTCTATATTTTGCCTCCACAGTCCCATCACAGATCCGCTCGGGGAACCTTCAGTGCTGAGTACTTCCCTCCCTTCTCCGTTTCAGTAACATTCTTAATCTCTGTACATAATTTCAGCTCCTCCAAATCTCTCGACCGATTTGTACCTCGTCTACACACACACGACGTGTGATGTCCAACTGCAGCGGAAAATGTGGGGGGACTTTTGCATCTTTCTTCTCCAAGGGAGGGAACATCAGAGATAGGGAGGTACAATTCCTATCATTCCATGCAGTCTCATCCTGATACAGGGCTATCATACATTTCATGCCCTTCCAAGCGGAAAAGGAACCACCTGGGCCACTGGCCGACCGGAGGCACATCCATAGCAATTGCTTTTGTTCAGACTTTTTACAGTATACTTTACCCATTCAACCCAGGCATTTGCATCCCCATACCCAGTCTCTATCTCGATGGTCTGTTTCAAGTCCTTTACCTATATAATTTTTACTACTTTAGGATCATCGGGAGGGGTGAAAGGTTGTATCTTATTACCCAGTAGTTCTACCTATTTTCCCTGTCCTACGCTAATTCGAAAACAACAGCCCAAGAAATCCTTCCCATTTGCTTTCATTTCTATCCTAAATGTTTCATTTAATTGTATCTCATAGATGTCCCCCCCCCCCCGCAGAATTGCTTCGTGCCATGTGGTTTTCTTTATTGTTAGGTATATTGGGTTACACTTTTTATCGGGACAATCGCGAGCTGGTTGGAAGGGGGCCCGGTGTCCTGTGACGAGACCATTATACCAATTACCATCCCCGAGGCCATCCCCATAGGATTAAGATGTATCTCAGAGCTGAGGTACTGTCTCTGATTATCTACATCCCCACAATTTACTAAGCTGCATGCATTAGCGTCTATTACTTGTGGATTATCAGACTCAGGAACCGTTAATAATACATATGAAAATGATATTTGACAAAATCCCAATACTAAGAGGGCTAGCATCATAACTCTAAACATTCCCAGTATTCTAATCATCATGCTGAAGTACAAAAAGACTTAATATACAATCTTACAGAAATACTCCCGCGCTCGCGTCGCCACTGTATGATCAGTTACTCAAAGTCGCTTTAGTCTGAGTTTCAGCGGGTCTTGCGTTGATTCGGCTGTCCAGACTTCTTCCTCAACTGGAGGGTCCACTGGCCCTTTGATCCGAGTGTAATGAGTCCAGCCTTTCTCCGCCATCCTTATTGCCGTTTCGGTCGTCAAAAGAGCCTGGTCCGGCCCTTCCCAGTCGAGCTGCAATTTAGTCTCTGTCCATGATTTTACTAAGACCCAATCTCCCGGCCGGATGGGATGAACAGTGAATTCAAGGGGTGGAGTCTGTGCCAATTAACACCGTTTCCTGAGGAAAGACAAAGAGGAGGACAAGCCCAGTATATAGTTCTTTAAAAACAAATCTTTAGTTTCAGGAATTGGCAATTCTCCATTCTTTCGCAGGTAAGGTAATCCAAATAAGATTCATAGGGGGATAGTCCCAAATCTTTCCTTGGGGCCGTTCGTACTCGCAAGAGAACTATAGATAAACATTTGGTCCAAGGGAGTCTGGTTTCTACTTTCAATTTAGGCAGCTGTCGTTTGAGTGTTTGGTTCATTCTCTCAACCCTTCCTGATGATGGCGGGTGCCATGGAGTATGGAACTCCCAGGAAATTCCCAACCCTTCCATTACTCCCCTGTAACACTTCAGAGGTAAAATGAGTTCCTTGGTCGGAATCTATACGGTTCACTAGCCCATATCGGGGAATTATGTGCTCTAATATTGTTTTAGACACCCCACTCGCAGCGGCAGTAGCTAGGGGGGT
Organism: Chiloscyllium plagiosum; assembly: GCF_037043375.1. Classification (NCBI taxonomy): domain Eukaryota; kingdom Metazoa; phylum Chordata; class Chondrichthyes; order Orectolobiformes; family Hemiscylliidae; genus Chiloscyllium; species Chiloscyllium plagiosum. Next base: position 41,226,373 of record NW_028270181.1, on the reverse strand, counting down.
ATGCTTCAACCCAACCAGATAGATGATCTACTCTGACCAGCATATATTTTAGTCTTCCTACACTGGGTAGTTCAGTATAATCTACTTGTATACTCTGGAAGGGTCTCAATCCTGGGTCTCTTCCTCCTGGGGTCTGTTTTCTCAAGACTTTCTTATTGACCTTTCTGCCTATTATACAGCCCTCACATATTTGTTTAGCAATTGTATATATTCCTTTACATCCATATTCCCTAAGAACTAAATCACACATTGCTTGTGCTCCCCAATGTCTGCCTTGGTGTAGGACAGCCATAATTTCTCGCATCATCAATTTGTTTAACATTTCCCTTCCATCAGGTAACATCCAATGCCCGTCTGCTGTTTTTACAGCCCCTAAATCTCTCAATTCTTTTTCCTCTCTTTCAGTAAATATAGGAGCTTCCCGAGGACCTGAGACAGTAGGTATTAGGGAATGGATCCCCACTTCTTATGGGCTCAGGGCTGCTTCCTTAGCCACTTCACCGGCTAGTCTATTCCCCCTAACTTCTGGTTCATTTCCTTTCTGATGACCATTTACATGCACAACCGCTATTTCTCGGGGGAGTAATAGGGACTCCAAGACCCGTTTAATCAACTCCTCGTGTTCAATTCCTTCCCCCAGCTATTGATCAGTCCTCTTTCCTGCCATATCTTTCCGAAAGTGTGCACAACACCAAATGCATATTTAGAGTCAGTGTATACTGTTCCCTCTTTATTTTCTAATGCCCTAAGGGCTCTTTCCAATGCATAGAGTTTGCAGGTTTGAGCTGACCACCCATTTGGCAACCTTCCTGCTTCTACCACACTACCTTCCATCCCGTCTACGACTGCATACCCATTATGTCTTTTCCCTTCAGTCACCCGGGATGACCCGTCTATAAAAAGTCGGGCCCCTGCATGAAGTGGAACATCTCTCAGGTCCATGCGGACTTTAGTTTGGTATTCTATAATGTCAAGGCAGTCGTGCCCTGGATTGTGAGGAGATTCTCCTTCCCCTTTCCAAAGAAAGGCAGCTGGATTTAAACAATTGTCCATGACCAACACTAGATCATCCTTTTCTATTAATATTGCCTCATATTTCAGAATCCGTGAGTTTGCCAACCATCGCCGAGCTTTTTGGTTTAGGATTGTTCTCACTTGGTGTGGGGTGCTTATTATTTTAGGGCTCCCCCAAATGTAAGCTTTCTGCTTTCCTCCACCAACAGTGCAATGGCAGCCACGGCCTGCACACACTCAGGCCACCCCTGGGATACTGGATCCAATAGCTTTGAAAGATATGCTACTGGCTGTTTCATTCCTCCCCATCTCTGGGTTAATACTCCCAAAGCCGCTCCCTTATCTACGGTAGCAAAGAGGTGGAAAGGTTTATCTAGGGAAGGTAAGGCTAACACGGGGGCATGGATCAGATCTCTTTTGAGTTCCTCAACTAGTTCTTTTTCCTCATCATCCCAACTTAGACATTTTGGTTCCCCCTCTAATAGTTTGAGATATAATTTCTTAGTCTTATGAGCATTGGAATCAATCCACAATCGGCAATATCCCGTTCGACCCAAAAGTTTACATAACTCCCGTTTAGTCCTGGGCAGCGGCATCCCCACTATTCCCTCTATCCGTTCCGGGCTTATCTTTCGCTTTCCCTCACTAACTAAATGCCCCAAGTATTTCACTTTTCGCTCCACATATTGTAGTTTGTTCTTAGATACTCGCAGTCCCTGCTGACCCATGAAATTCAGTAATTTGTTAGTGGCTTCTACTGCTTTTTCCCTTCTTTTTCCTGTTACTAAGAGGTCGTCTACATACTGCAACAGGGTAGTCCCCTTGGGGCTGCTAAATTTCTCCAATATTTATTCTAACATCTGTCTAACTAAATTCGGGGAGACCGGAAACCCCTGGGGGAGCACAGTCCACTGGTATTGCTGTTTCCGTCCTGTCTTGGGATCTTCCCATTCAAAGGCGAACAAATTCCTACTTTCTTCCACCAAGGGACAAGCCCAAAAGGCATCCTTTAAATCTATTACACTAAACCATTTGTGGTCATGAGGGATCTTACCTAATAACGTATAGGGGTTTGGCACCACTGGGTGCCTGATCTGTACTAGTCGATTTAATGTTCTCAAATCCTGCACCAATCGATAAGTTCCATCACATTTCCACACTGGTACAATTGGGGTATTATAAGGAGACATACATGGCTCCAACAGTACATCTCTAATCAGTCCCTCAATTACTGGCTGCAGTCCTCATTTACCTTCTATGGAAATGTGATATTGTCACTCACAGACAACGTCCCCTTTCCTTTTTAAACTTATTTCTAGGGGAGGGATCTGTAGTTTTCCACGATTCCCTTCTCTAGCCCATACAATAGGGTCTATCTCTCTCTCCACATCCTTTGTCAACATTGCCATTTGTACAACTAATTCTTTTTCCTGAATGCCAATCTCCAGTCCTAAGAGGATAATTAAATCTCTCCCTAGTAAATTACTTCCTATATCAGGGATATACAACAGTTCCCCTGTGACCCTATCCTTAGGACCTTCTATCATTATAGGTTTAGATACTGGAACAGTAAATCCTTCCCCTTTTACCCCCGAAACAGTAATTGACCGTGTTAACATTTCTACCTTCTTTGGTTTAAAATTCAGCGATGACCATGCTGCCCCCATATCTACGAGGAAGACTACCTCTTCCTTGTAGGGTCCCACCTTCAAGTTTATCAAGGGTTCTTGGTGGGCCCCCGGGGGCAGGAACCCCTGACACCCCTATTCTTCGTCATAATTCATAAGCGGAATTGCCCTTTCTTCCCTTTGTAGATCAGGACACCCCCGCTTAAAATGCCCTATCTTTCCACAATAATAGCATCCTGCCTGTGGAGACCTCCATCTCTGCCCCTGTCGCCCAAACCCTCTATCAAATGCTCCTCCTTGTCCTCTCCCTCTCCCTCTCTGTCCTACATGCTGCCTCCTGCCGCTCCGGTTGCTCACTATTGGTTCCATTCTTTTCTTAATTACCTCATCAACCATAGCTACCATCATTTTCACCTTCTGTTTTTGTCTCTCATCCTCTCTCTTTACAAACACTTTCTGTGCCTCTCTTAACAATTCATCTAATGGTTTTTCACTCCATCCTTCTATCTTCTGTATCTTTCTCTGTATGTCTGGCCATACCTTTGTCAGAAAATGTACTTTCAAAAGACCCTCTGCCACTGGGTCCTCAGGGATCATTCCAGAATATTTCCGCATTGAGTCCCTTAATCTTTGCAAAAAAGCTGAGGGAGTCTCATCTTTCTCCTGTCTAACTTCAAAGGCTTTAGTCAAATTCTGTGACTTCGGAACTGCCTCTCTTATTCCTTTTAGAATCAGGTCTTTCAATTCCCTTATTTCTTCTCTGTGCTCCGGGTTTTGGTTTTCCCACTGGGGGTCTCAGAGAGGAAACTTCGGCTCTCCCTCTCCAGCATCCCCATCCCCAATGGGATGTTCCCTGTCCCATATTTTAATGGCTGCTCCTCGTATAAGTCCCCTTTCTTTCTCAGTAAATAGTATATTCAAAATAGACATTAACTCAGTCCCTGTACATCGACTGGGCCCCAAAAATTGATCAATTGGTTCAGACAACCCTACCGGATCCTCAACCAGGACCTTAATCTCCTTTTTAAATGTTCTGACCTCCCCACTGGTGAGGGGGGCACTTACAAACCCAATCTCTTTGTCCCCTATTGGTACCTCCCGAAGGGGATAACTCTTTACGTTCTTCCCCTTTTTTTGTTTTTGTTTTCCCCCTTAGGCTTTGATTTAGATACTCCGGAGGCCTCCTCTACGTCTACTTTATCTTCCCTTTCTTTCGTTGAGGATTGAGGGTCTGGGACAACAACATCCCCGTCCACCGTCCCTTCTTCCTCCTCTTGTGGGTCATCCGTGGCCTGTCCCAGTCTGTCTGTCTCTCCTCCTCCCCCAATTTCACCTAATCTGATTTTATGGTACAGGGGGAGGGGGGGAGGGGGAAGCAGCCAAGAGGATCCCAGGGACTGGGTGGGGCAGAGGGGGATTCCCTTGTCTTTACTACCATCATTCCCAAACTGTCCTTCCAACAGGACATATAGTCCGCCTCTTCTTGACTAAAAGGCTGTTTTTCATTCACATACAAATCCAAATACTGACATACCCAATTCTCGTTCGAACCGTACTTTGGCCAGAAGACAGCCGGACGAAGAAATGGTTCTTTGGTCTATACTAAACAACAACATTTCATCATTTTCTTTTTATCTTTTTCCCTTGTACACGTGTTACTTGTCCAGTTCTGCAACATCCTCCTCAACGGACTTTCTGGAGGAATGTTAGCAGGGACTTTTTCTTCCTTTACTTTGTCGCAGTTTGACTTACTCTGCCTACCCCCCATTTCTCAGGGCCCTCGCCAGTCCCTCAGTGATTAAATACCCCTTTTCCTGGCCACCAAGGCAATACTTAAAAGTCAGTTTTCTTACCTTGGTCTGTACACAGAGTTACCTGGCCCCTTTTTGCTGTATTTTCTGTCGACCTCCTTTCACTGTCTGATTCAGATGGCTTTCTTGCGGGATTCGTACCAGACACCCAAGAGAGCAGACCAAACCAGGACACGAGACTGCTCCTCAATTGGGAATGGGATACGTCTTCCCAGTGTCCAGGGCCAGCCACTCCCCCCGGCGATGGAAGAATATCCCGGACGAGCCCCCAGTTTTGAAAAACAAAGCTCACTCACTTCAATAATTTCAGTCCAAGACAAGATCTGAAGCAATCAGTATGTTTATTATACACTTGCAAGCATGGTGCCTGAAGTAAGGTACACAGTGTTTAGCAAGTACATATCTTATATAGGATTCACTACTCCAAACCCGGTGCCCATTACTATTGTTTATCTCTGGCCTTATCCAGTCTTGTACAAAGTACAAAGTACAAGTTTTACTCGGCCATTTCACCACATCCTGCTGTGGCCCATTGTTAGGTATATCCTCCTTCACTACCATCTGTTTCCCCTTACTTGTAACATTTCCTCCCATTCCTCATCCATATTGAGCTTTATGACCTTTTAATTGTGGTTTGTTTTTGTTTTTGCAGAAGTGGGCAACAGATGCTTATAACTACTGTTTGTACAGGCATATCTGGCTTAATCTACATCCTCACAGTACCTTATCTATTTGTCTGTAACATCTACCATTGTCTGCAGGCACGTTTCATTCTTGTATGCACATTTTAACGAATACAAAAACAATTATATATTTCTTTCACATTGTTTTCATTCTTGTTGACTCAGCTCTTGGTTGAAACAATTATACACTGGTGTGAGTGCATTTACCTTGCATAAGTAATTATGATCGCAGAAGTACCTATAACCCACAACAGGATGGGGGAAGTGGGAGATTTAAAAAGTACCTAACGCCGAGCTCAAAATGGGCTGGGAATTTGTAATGCTGCAGTGTAGAGGGAGATTTATTCTGTATCTGACCCCATTCTCTACCTGCCCTTGAGTTTTAAATGAGTACAGTTTAATGGGAGCTTTACTCTCCTTCAGCGCTGGGAGAGTTTGCTGGGAACACTGTTTAACCTCTGTGATATGGATCCTATGAAGATTGATGGGAGACAGTGTAAATGGAATTATCAGGGTCCAATTCCTTCCCGTGGATGAGAGAAGGTCTCCAAGTGAAATTGTGAGAAAAATTGATGTCTGTGGGACTGAAGGGTCAGTAACAGATTGAATACACCATTGGCTCAGAGACAGGAGACAGGATAGAGGGTAATGAGGGTTTCAGACTGGAGGGAGCTACAGGCACATACAAGCTGGGAACTGTTTTCAGTGAAAGGCAATTGATCCCAGGTCACTGCAGAGTGTAATAATCTGATGCCTTTCCCTCACTATCCCCCTCCAATCCCTGGGAAGATCTGCTCCCACACCATGTTCCATCCTAACTGCTGACTGTGTCAGATACATTGATACATTGGGTATGGGCGGGGTGCTTTTAAACCTGGGATCTTGCTGTGTGACTTGCCTTCAAAACGCTCTCGCTCTCCCTTTCAACGCATCTTTTCTCTCTTTTATTCTGAAGAACTTTTGTTTGAAAAACTGCAACGTGAAGATCCAAAATGTTCGAGGCCAGGAAAGAACAACCTTCAGAGGGGGAGCACGGGCCTGAGGCCTGAGGCCTGGTCGACAGGCTGCACCCTGTGGGGGTCCATGTGAGTTGTGTGTTTATTTACCCCGAGGTTTAATCTCCTCTGGGGGACCCTGGGTTTTAGGAGTCTCTGGTTAACTGTCTTGTCGGATTGCGGCCCTGTCAATTTTAAAACAGATTTGAAGCCTGGGGTTAAAATAACCGGGGCCTGGGATTCGACACAAATACATCAATCCCCAGTAAGTTTCTAACAAGGAGAGAATCAAAACCTTAAATGAGAAACTCCATCCAAAGACTTGTTCTAATATCAGAGTAATGCTACTTGTGGGATCTTGCTGTGTCTCAAATTACCTGCAAAGTGGCCTACATTACAACAGTCTCTCCCCCCGAGGAGGGGATTTGATTTGGGAGCTGAAACTCGGACGATGAAGAGACAGAGAGAATCCAATCATTCTGCCGTGAGGAATCATCAGACAAGAGCTGGAACCAGAGAGAGAGAATAATCAGAAACCGTCCTGTCTCCTTGTTGTTCATTTACACACGCAGATACACACACAACACTCAGACACACACACACACACACACACAGACACACACACAAACATACACAGACACAGACAGACACACTCACACACACACACACACACACAGATACACACACAGACACACACACAAACACACACACACACACACTCACAGACACACACAAACACACACAGAGACAGACACACACACAAACACACACAGACACACACAGACACACACAGACACAGACAGACACACACACACAGACACACACACAGACACACACAGACACACACAGACACAGACAGACACAGACACACACACTCACACACACAGACACACACACAGACACAGACACACACACACACACACACAGAGACACACACACACTCACAGACACACACACAAACACACACAAAGACAGACACACACAGACACACGCACACAGACACAGACACACAGACACGCACACACACACACACATATACACACATACAGGCACACACACACTCACACAGACACACACACAGACACACACTCACACACAGACATACACACAGACACACACACTCACACACAGGCACACACACACAGACATGCACAGACACACACACACAGACACACTCACAGACACACACACACACAGACACACACAGACACACACACATACAGACACACACAGACACACACATACACGCACACACGCACACACACACACACACAGACACACACAGACACACAGACACACACTCACAGACACACACACATACAGACACACACAGACACACACATACACGCACACACGCACACACACACACACACAGACACACACACAGACACACACACAAACAAAAGAATTGTGGGTTTAGCCCATCTCTGTGAGTTTTACCATAAGGGGCGAGCTCTGGGCTGGGGTGTGGGGTGGGGGTGGGGAGGCAAAGGGGCAAAAAGGTTGGAGAGGGAGTTGCTGCACAGTCTGATCCCACAGATGATACTGCCTCCCGTGTTCCCTCTCTCTCTTCCCCACGTCTTTCCTTCAATCCCCATCTCTCTCCAACCTTCCCATCTCCATCCTGTTCTCGTTCCCCTGGAGATTCCCTTCCTACAACTCTCTGCCTCCTCACTCTTTCCTGGAATTGTTTACTCGTTCAGTTTTTCCCAATCTCCAACTTCCCTGCTCCCCCCTCTCCACACCTTTCTCTCGCAGGCCTGTGGGATCTTGCTGTTCCGGCTGAGGATCTTTCTATCCTGCCTTATACCATCATGCTCTCTCTCTCTCTCTCCCTCTCTTTCTCTGTCTCTCCCCCTCACTTCCTCCCTCCTCCTCTGCCCATCTGTCTCTCCTTGGGATTTCTCCCTTGGTCAGTCTCTCTCTCTCTCTCTCTCTCTCTCTCTTCCCTCCCCCCAGCTCTCTGGGCTTTTTCTCCCTCCCTCCGTCTGTCCTTTTCTCTCTCTCTCTCCCCCTGTCAGTCTCTCTCTCTGTCCTTCCCCCTCCCCCCACCAGGTATTTGTTTATTCTGCTTTCTGTCTTTCATTCTCTTTGTCTTGTTCTCTCACTGGGTTTTATTCTCACCACCATCAACCCCTCCCCCACAACCTGTCCCCCTCTCCCTCCCATTCCCCACTCCCTCACTGACCTCCTGTCTAGAGGGTGATTTGGACATGTTGAGGGAGGGAGAGAGAAGGTGAGAGAGGGGTGGAGGGTAGGAGAGTGGGGGAGGGAGAGTAGGGGGAGGGAGGGAGGGGGAAGGGGAGGGGAAGGAGAGTGGGAGGGGAGGGAGAGAGGGGGAGGGAAGGGAAGGGGATGGGAGGGAGAGTGGGGAGGGGAGGGAGTGTGTGTGGGGGGGATCGAAAGTACGGGGAGGGAAGGGGAGGGGAGGGCGAGTGGGAGAGGGGGAGGGAGGATGGAGGGAGGGGGAGGGTGGACTGAGGGAGGGGGAGGGTGGACTGAGGGAGGGGGAGGGTGGATGGAGGGTGAGGGAGGGTGAGGGAGAGGGTGGACTGTTTTGACATTGGGACAGGGGCGAGGGAGATGCTCACTGCAGAATCCTCCCCATTCGCCTGGTTCTGGTTGTTATCTCAGTGTTCGGGTTATTCCAGTTATATTCAGGGACAACCCTCAGGATTTGACCGGGACAGACGCGGAGAGACGTGGATAGATGGGGACAGGTGGGGACAGGTGAGGACTGATGGGGCCGGGGGTGGGGGGGGGGGGCCTGATGGGGACGGGGGGGACTGGTGGGAACGGGGGGCATGGGGGGGACTGATGTGGAGACGGCGGGTACTGATGGGTTTGGAGGGGATTGATGGGGACGGGGGAACTGATGAGGACAGGTGGGGATGGGGTGAATGGTGGGGACAGATGGGGACTGTTGGGGTCTGGGGGGGGACAGATGGGGACTGGTGGGGGACTGTTGGTCACTGGTGGGGGACAGGTGGGGACTGGTGGGGACAGAGGGGGCCAGGTGGGGACAGATGGGGACTGATAGGGACTGGTGGGGACAGGCGGGGACAGATGGGGACTGGTGGGGTCTGTTGGGGTCTGGTGGGAACTGGTTGGGACAGAGGGGGACAGATGCAGACTGGTGGTGACTGGTGGGGACAGATGGGGACTGGTGGGGACAGATGGAGACTGGTGGGGACTAGTGGGAACAGAGGGGGACTGAAGGGGACAGAGGGGGCCTGGTGGGGACAGAGTGTGGACAGGTGGGGACTGGTGGTGACTGGTAGGGACAGGTGGGGACTAGTGGGGACTTGTGGGAACTGGTGGGGACAGAGGGGGACTGGTGGAGTCAGATAGGGACAGACGCGGACTGGTGGGGTCTGGTGGGAAAAGAAGGGGACTGAAGTGGACAGAGGGAGAGCCTGGTGGGGACAGGTAGGGACTGCTGGGCACAAGTGGGGACTGGTGGGGACAGAGAGAGACAGATGGGGACTAGTGGGGACAGATGGGGACTGGTGGGGAGAGGTGGGGACTGGCGGGACTGGTAGGGATAGAGGAGGACTGTTGGGAACAGAGGAGAACTGAAGGGGACAGAAGGGGACAGAGTGGGCCTGGCGGGGACAGAGGGGGCCTGGCGGGGACAGAGTGGGCCTGGCGGGGACAGAGGGGGCCTGGCGGGGACAGAGGGGGACAGAGGGGGCCTGGCGGGGACAGAGGGGTCCTGCTGGGGACAGGTGGGGACAGAGGTGGACAGGTGGGGACAAGTGGGGACTGGTGGGGACAGGTAGGGACAGGTGGGGAGTGGTGGGGACAGATGGGGACTGGTGGGGACAGAGGGGGACAGATGGGGACTGGTGGGGACAGAAGGGGACAGGTGGGGACAGGTGTGGACTGGTGATGCCTGGCGTGGGACAGGCAGGAACAGGTGGGGACTGGTGGGGACAGAGGGGGACTGAAGGGGACAGAGGGAGAGCCTGGCGCGGACAGGTGGGGACTGCTGGGGACAAGTGGGGACTGGTGGCAACAGAGGGGGACAGATGGGGTCTGGTGGGGACTCGTGGGGACAGGTGGGGACTGGTGGGGACAGGCGGGGACTGGTGGGGATAGAGGGGGATTGGTGGGAACAGAGGGGGACTGAAGGGGACAGAGGGGGCCTGGCAGGGACAGGCGGGGACTGGTGGGGACAGAGGGGGACAGAGATGGCCTGGTGGGGACAGGCGGGGCCTGATGGGGACAGGTGGGGACTGGTGGGGACAGAGGTGGGCTTGTGGGGACTGGTGTGGACAGGTGGGGACTGGTGGGGATAGGTGGGGGCAGAGGGGGACTGGTGGGGACAGAGGTGGACTGGTGGGGACAGGTGAGGGCTGGTGAGGACAGAGGGGGACTGGTGGGGACAGAGGGGGAGAGAGGGGGCCTGGCGGGGATAGGCAGGATCTGGTGGGGACAGAGGGGGCCTGGTGGGAACAGGTGGGGTCAGGTGGGGACTGGTGGGGACTGGTAGGGACAGGTGGGGAATGGTGGGGACTGGTAGGGACAGGTGGGGAATGGTGGGGACTGGTGGGGACAGATGCGGACTGGTGAGGACAGATGTGGATTGGTGGGGACAGATGGGGACTGGTGGGGACAGAGGGTTCTGGTGGGGACAGATGTGGATTGGTAGGGACAGATGGGGACTGGTGGGGACAGGTGGGGACTGAGGGAGAAATGTGGGGACAGGTGGGAACTGGTGGTGCCTGGCGTGGGACAGGCAGGAACAGGTGGGGACTGTTGGGGACGGAGGGGGACTGCTGGGGAAAGAGGGGGAAAGAGAGGGCCAGGTGTGGACTGGTGGAGACAGATGGGGACTGGTGGGGACCTGGTGGGGACAGGCGGGGACTGGTGGGGACAGATCAACAGATGGGGACAGGTGGGGACAGATGGGGACTGGTGGGACATGGGTGAACAGGTGGGGACTGGTGGGGACAGGTGGGGACAGGTGGGGACTGGTGGGGACTGGTGGGGCAGGTGGGGGCTGTTGGAGACATGTGGGGACTGGTGGGGACAGGTGGGGACAGGAGGGGACAGGAGGGGACTGGTGGGAACTGGTGGGGGCTGCTGGGGACAAGTGGGGACTGGTGAGGAAAGGTGGGGACTGGTTGTGACAGGTTGGAACTAGTGGGGACAGATGGGAACTGGTGGGGACAGATGGGGACTGGTGGGGACTGGTGGGGACAGGTGGGGACAGGAGGGGACTGGTGGGAACTGGTGGGGGCTGCTGGGGACAAGTGGGGACTGGTGAGGAAAGGTGGGGACTGGTTGGGACAGGTCGGAACTAGTGGGGACAGATGGGAACTGGTGGGGACAGATGGGGACTGGTGGGGCAGGGGGGACTGGTTGGGACAGTTGGGGACAGATGGGGACAGATGGGGAATGGTGGGGACTGGTGGGAACAGAGGGGTACTCAAGGGGACAGAGGGGGACGGAAGGGGCCTGGCGGCAACTGGTGGGGTGGGGTCTGCAATCTAACACACCCAGGGAAGAGCAGACTGACCCCACTCTGTCAATGTAACCCAACCTGGGAAGAGCAGGCTGACCCCACTCTATCAAACTAACTTACACACCAAGGGCAGACTAACCCCACTCTGTCAATGTAACACACCCAGGGAAGAGCAGACTGACCCCACTCTGTCAGTGTGACACACCCAGGGAAGAATGGACAATAGACAATAGGTGCAGGAGTAGGCCATTCAGCCCTTCGAGCCTGCACCACCATTTAATATGATCATGGCTGATCATTCCTAATCAGTATCCTGTTCCTGCCTTATCTCCATAACCCTTGATTCCACTATCTTTGAGAGCTCTATCCAACTCTTTCTTAAATGAATCCAGAGACTGGACCTCCACTGTCCTCTGGGGCAGAGCATTCCACACAGCCACCACTCTCTGGGTGAAGAAGTCTCTCCTCATCTCTGTCCTAAATGGTCTACCCCGTATTTTTAAGCTGTGTCCTCTGGTTCGGCACTCACCCATCAGCGGAAACATGTTTCCTGCTGCCAGAGTGTCCAATCCTTTCATAATCTTATATGTCTCAATCAGATCCCCTCTCAGTCTTCTAAACTCAAGGGTATACAAGCCCAGTCACTCCAGTCTTTCAGTGTAAGGTAATCCCGCCATTCCAGGATTTGACCTCGTGAACCTACGCTGCACTCCCTCAATAGCCAGAATGTCTTTCCTCAAATTTGGAGACCTAAACTGCACACAATATTCCCGGTGTGGTCTCACCAGGACCCTGTACAGCTGCAGAAGAACCTCTTTGCTTCTATACTCAATCCCTCTTGTTATGAAGGCCAGCATGCTATTAGCCTTCTTCACTACCTGCTGTACCTGCATGCTTAACTTCATTGACTGGTGTACAAGAACACCTCAATCTCTCTGTACTGCTCCTTTACCTAAATTGTTTCCATTTAGGTAGTAATCTGCCTTCCTGTTCTTGCCACCAAAGTGTATAACCATACATTTATCCACATTAAACTGCATCTACCATGCATCTGACCACTCACCTAACGTGTCCAGGTCACCCTGTAATCTCCTAACATCCTCCTCACATTTCACCCTGCCCTCAACTTAGTATCATCAGCAAATTTGCTAATGTTATTGCTAATACCATCTTCTATATTATTAACATATATTGTAAAAAGCTGCGGTCCCAGCACTGATCCCTGCGGTACCCCACTGGTCACTGCCTGCCATTCCGAAATGGAGCCGTTTATCACTACTCATTGTTTCCTGTCAGTCAACCAACTTTCAATCCAATTTAGTACTTTTCCCCAATAGAATGCGCCATAATTTTGCTCACTAAACTCCTATTTGGGACTTTATCAAAAGCTTTCTGAAAGTCCAGGTCTGGAACACAGTGCCTGAGAGTCTGGGATAGGCCGGATTAATCCAGGGGTTAGGGTCTGGAACACAGTCTCCGAGAGTATGGGGAAGGCCGGATTAAACCAGTGGTTTGGGTCTGGAACAAAGTGTCTGAGAGTGTGGGATAGGCCGGGTCAATCCAGGTGTTAGCTTCTGGAATACAGAGTCTGTGCGTGTGGGATAGGCCGGGGTAATCCAGGGGTTAGGGTTTAGTAACACAGTACCTGAGAGTGTGGGATAGGCTGGGTTAATCCAGTGGTTAGGGCGTGGAACACAGTGCCTGAGAGTGTGGGGTAGGCCGGGTTAATCCAGGGGTTAGGGTCTGGGACTCAATGTCTGAGAGTGTGGGATAGGCTGGAAAAGTCCAGGGGTTAGGGTCTGGAACACAGTGCCTGTGAGTGTAGGAAAGGCCGGATTAATCCAGGGGTTAGGGTCTGGAACACAGTGCCTGAGAGTGTGGGATAGGCCGTTTTAATCCAGGGTTTAGGGTCTGGAACACAGTGTCTGAGAGAGTGGATAGGCCAGGTCAATCCAGGGGTTAGGCTCTGGAATACAGTGCCTGAGAGTATGAGGGAGGCTGAATTAATTCAAGTGTTAGGGTCTGGAACACAGTGCCTGAGAGATTGGGATAGGCCGGATTAATCCAGGGGTTAGGGTCTGGAAAATAGTGCCTGAGAGTGTGGGATAGGCCAGATTCATTCAGGGATTATGTCTGGAACACAGTGCCTGAGAGTATGGTGGTGGTTGGTTTAATGCTGGGGTTAGTGTCTGGAACACAGTGTCTGAGTGTGTGCGGGAGGCCGGATTAATCCAGGGGTTAGAGTCTGGAATACAGTGTCTGAGAATATGGGTTAGGCCGGATTCATCCAGAGGTTGGGGTCTGGAACACAGTGTCTGAGAGTATGGGATAGGCCGGATTAATCCAGGGATTAGGGTCTGGAACACAGTGTCTGAGAATGTAGATTAGGCCGGCATAATCCAGGGGTTAGGGTCTGGAACACAGTGCCTGAGAGTGTGGGGGAAGCCGGATTAATCCAGGGTTTAGGGTCTGGAACACAGTGTCTGAGAGAGTGGGATAGGCCAGGTCAATCCAGGGTTGAGGGTCTGGAATACATTGTCTGAGAGAGTGTGATAGGCTGGATTAATCCAGGGTTAGTGTCTGGAAAACAGTGCCTGAGAGTGTGGGTGAGGCCGGATTAATCCAGGGGTTAGGGTCTGGAAAACAGTACCTGAGTGTGTGGGTGAGGCCGGATTCATCCAGGGGTTAGGCTATGGAACACAGTGCCTGAGAGTGTGCGGGAGGCTGAATTAATTCAGGCGTTAGGGTCTGGAACACAGTGCCTGAGAGATTGGGATAGGCCGCATTAATCCAGGGGTTAGGGTCGGGAAAACAGTGCCTGAGAGTGTGGGATAGGTCAGATTCATTCAGGGATTATGTCTGGAACACAGTGCCTGAGAGTATGGTGGTGGTTGGTTTAATGCTGGGGTTAGGGTCTGGAACACAGTGCCTGAGAGTGTGGGTTTGGCCGGATTAATCCAGGGGTTAGGGTCTGGAAAACAGTACCTGAGTGTGTGGGTTTGGCCGGATTAATCCAGGGGTTAGGGTCTGGAACACAGTGCCTGAGAGTGTGGGTTTGGCCGGATTAATCCAGGGGTTAGGGTCTGGAAAACAGTACCTGTGTGTGTGGGTTTGGCCGGATTAATCCAGGGGTTAGGGCCTGAACACAGTTCCTAAGAATTTGGAATAGGCCGGATTAATCCAGGGGTTAGTGCGTAGAACACAGTGCCTAGGTGTGTGGGATAGGCTGGATTAATCCAGGGGTTAGGGTCTGGAAAACAGTACCTGAGTGTGTGGGATAGGCAGGTCAATTCAGGGGTTAGGGTCTGGAACACAGTGCCTGAGAGTATGGGAGAGGTGGGAATAATCCGGGTTTAGGATTTGTAACACAGTGTCTGAAAGTGTTCGGGAGACCGAGTCAATCCAGGGTTTAGAGTCTGGAACACAGTTCCTAAGAATTTGGAATAGGCCGGATTAATCCAGGGGTTAGTGCGTAGAACACAGTGCCTAGGTGTGTGGGATAGGCTGGATTAATGCAGGGGTTAGAGGCTGGAAAACAGTGCCTGAGAGTGTGGGATAGGCCGTTTTAATCCAGGGGTTAGGGTCTGGAATACAGTGCCTGAGGGAGTGGGATGGGCCAGGTCAATCCAGGTGTTAGAGTCTGTAACACAGTGTCTGAGAGTGGGTAGGCCGAGTCAATCCAGTGGTTATGGTCAGGAACAGTGCCTGAGAGTGTGGGATAGGCCGTTTTAATCCAGGAGTTCGGGTCTGGAATACGTGCTGAGAGAGTGGGATAGGCCAGGTCAATCCAGGGTTGAGGGTCTGGAATACATTGTCTGAGAGAGTGGGATAGGCCAGATTAATCCAGGGGTTAGGTTCTGGAACACAGTGCCTGAGAGTGTGGGGTAGGCCAGGTCAATCCAGGTGTTAGGGTCTGGAATACAGTGTCTGAGAGTGTGCAGGAGGCCGGATTTATCCAGGGGTTAGGGTCTGGAACACAGTGTCTAAGAATGTGGGTTAGGCCAGATTAATCCAGGGGTTAGGGTCTGGAAAACAGTGCCTGAGAGAGTGAGTAGGCCAGATTCATCCAGGGGTTAGGCTCTGGAACACAGTGCCTGAGAGTGTGCGGGAGACCGGATTAATCCAGGGGTTAGGGTCTGGAACACAGTGTCTGAGAATATGGGTTAGGCCGGATTCATCCAGGGGTTAGGCTCTGGAACACAGTGCCTGAGAGAGTGGGATAGGTCAGATTAATCCAGGGGTTAGGCTCAGGAACACAGTGCCTAAGAGTGTGCGGGAGGTCGGATTAATCCAGGGATTAGGGTATGGAACACAGTGTCTGAGAATGTGGGTTAGGCTGGATTCATCCAGGGGTTATGCTCTGGAACACAGTGCCTGAGATTGTTGGTGAGGCCGGATTAATCCAGGGGATGGGGTCTGGAACACAGTGTCTGAGAATGTAAATTAGGCCGGCGTAATCCAGGGGTTAGGCTCTGGAACACAGTGCCTGAGAGTGTGGGGGAGGCCGGAATAATCCAGGGGTTAGGGTCTGGATCACAGTGCCTGAGAGTGTGGGATAGACCGGATCAATCAGGGGATAGGGTCAGGAAAACAGTGCCTGAAAGTGTGGGATAGGCCGGATTAATCCAGAGGTTAGGGTCTGGAAAACAGTACCTGAGTGTGTGGGATAGGCCAGGTCAATCCAGGGTTTAGGGTCTGGAACACAGTGCCTGAGAGTGTGGGGTAGGCCAGATTAGTCCAGAGGTTAGGGTCTGGAACACAGTACCTAAGAGTGTGGGAGAGGTGGGAATAATCCGGGGTTTAGGATCTATAACACAGTTCCTGAGAATTTGGGTTAGGCCGGATTAATCCAGGGGTTAGATTCTGGAACACAGTGCCTGAGAGTATGGGATAGGCCGTTTTAATCCAGGGGTTTGGGTCTGGAATACAGTGCCTGAGAGAGTGGGCGAGGCCGGATTTATCTAGGGATTAGGGTCTGGAACACAGTGTCTGAGAGTGTGCGGGAGGCCGAATTAATTCAGTGGTTAGGGTCAGAAACACAGTGCCTGAGAGAGTGTGGGATAGGCCAGATTAATCCAGGGATTATGTCTGGAACACAGTGCCAGAGAGTATGGGGAGGCGGATTAATCCAGGGGTTAGGGTGTGGAACACAGTTTCTGAGAATGTGGGATCGGCCAGATTAATCCAGGGGTTAGGGTCTGGAACACAGTGTCTGAGAGTGTGGGATATGCCGGATTAATCAAGGGGTTAGGGTCTGGAACACAGTGCCTGAGAATGTGGGTTAGGCCGGATCAATCCAGGGGTTAGGGTCTGGAAAACAGTGCCTGAGAGTGTGGGATAGGTCAGATTCATTCAGGGATTATGTCTGGAACACAGTGCCTGAGAGTATGGTGGTGGTTGGTTTAATGCTGGGGTTAGGGTCTGGAACACAGTGTCTGAGTGTGTGCGGGAGGCCGGATTAATCCAGGGGTTAGAGTCTGGAATACAGTGTCTGAGAATATGGGTTAGGCCGGATTCATCCAGAGGTTGGGGGTCTGGAACACAGTGTCTGAGAGTATGGGATAGGCCGGATTAATCCAGGGATTAGGGTCTGGAACACAGTGTCTGAGAATGTAGGTTAGGCCGGCGTAATCCAGGGGTTAGGGTCTGGAACACTGTGCCTGAGAGTGTGGGGGAGGCCGGATTAATCCAGGGGTTAGGGTCTGGAACACAGTGCCTGAGAGTGTGGGTTTGGCCGGATTAATCCAGGGGTTAGGGTCTGGAAAACAGTACCTGAGTGTGTGGGATAGGCCAGGACAATTCAGGGGTTAGGGTCTGGAATACAGTGCCTGAGAGTGTGGGATAGACCAGATTAATCCAGAGGATAGGGTCAGGAAAACAGTGCCTGAGAGTGTGGGATTGGCCGGATCAATCCAGGGTTTAGGGTCTGGAACACAGTGCCTGAGAGTGTGGGATTGGCCGGATCAATCCAGGGTTTAGGGTCTGGAACACAGTGCCTGAGAGTGTGGGATAGGCCAGATTAGTCCAGAGGTTAGGGTCTGGAACACAGTACCTGAGAGTGTGGGAGAGGTGGGAATAATCCAGGGTTTAGGATCTATAACACAGTTCCTGAGAATTTGGGTTAGGCCGGATTAATCCAGGGGTTAGATTCTGGAACACAGTCCCTGAGAGTATGGGATAGGCCGTTTTAATCCAGGGGTTAGGGTCTGGAATACAGTGCCTGAGAGAGTGGGCGAGGCCGGATTTATCTGGGGATTAGGGTCTGGAACACAGTGTCTGAGAGTGTGCGGGAGGCCGAATTAATTCAGTGGTTAGGGTCAGGAACACAGTGCCTGAGAGAGTGTGGGATAGGCCAGATTAATCCAGGGATTATGTCTGGAACACAGTGCCAGAGAGTATTAATCCAGTGGTTAGGGTCTGGAAAACAGTACCTGAGTGTGTGGGATAGGCAGGTCAATTCAGGGGTTAGGGTCTGGAACACAGTGCCTGAGAGTATGGGAGAGGTGGGAATAATCCGGGGGTTAGGATTTGTAACACAGTGTTTGAAAGTGTTCGGGAGACCGAGTCAATCCAGGGGTTAGGGTCTGGAACACAGTTCCTGAGAATTTGGGATCGGCCGGATTAATCCAGGGGTTAGTGCATAGAACACAGTGCCTAGGTGTGTGGGATAGGCTGGATTAATACAGGGGTTAGAGGCTGGAAAACAGTGCCTGAGAGTGTGGGATAGGCCATTTTAATCCAGGGGTTAGGGTCTGGAATACAGTGCCTGAGGGAGTGGGATGGGCCAGGTCAATCCAGGTGTTAGGGTCTGGAACACAGTGTCTGAGAGTGGGTAGGCCGAGTCAGTCCAGTGGTTATGGTCAGGAACAGTGCCTGAGAGTGTGGGATAGGCCGTTTTAATCCAGGAGTTCGGGTCTGGAATACGTGCTGAGAGAGTGGGATAGGCCAGGTCAATCCAGGGTTGAGGGTCTGGAATACATTGTCTGAGAGAGTGGGATAGGCCGGATTAATCCAGGGGTTAGGTTCTGGAACACAGTGTCTGAGAGTATGGGATATGCCGGATCAATCCAGGGGTTAGGCTCTGGAACACAGTGCCTGAGAGTGTGCAGGAGGCCGGATTTATCCAGGGGTTAGGGTCTGGAACACAGTGTCTAAGAATGTGGGTTAGGCCAGATTAATCCAGGGGTTAGGGTCTGGAAAACAGTGCCTGAGAGAGTGGGATAGGCCAGATTAATCCAGGGGTTAGGCTCTGGAACACAGTGCCTGAGAGTGTGCGGGAGACCGGATTAATCCAGGGGTTAGGGTCTGGAACACAGTGTCTGAGAATATGGGTTAGGCCGGATTCATCCAGGGGTTAGGGTCTGGAACACAGTTTCTGAGAATGTGGGTTAGGCCGGATTCATCCAGGGGTTAGGCTCTGGAACACAGTGCCTGAGATTGTGGGTGAGGCCGGATTAATCCAGGGGTTAGGGTCTGGAACACAGTGTCTGAGTGTGTGCGGGACGCCGGATTAATCCAGGGGTTAGGGTCTGGAACACAGTGTCTGAGAATATGGGTTAGGCCGGATTCATCCAGAGGTTGGGGTCTGTAACACAGTGTCTGAGAGTATGGGATAGGCCGGATTAATCCAGGGATTCGGGTCTGGAACACAGTGTCTGAGAATGTAGGTTAGGCCGGCGTAATCCAGGGGTTAGGGTCTGGAACACAGTGCCTGAGAGTGTGGGGGAGGCCGGATTAATCCAGGGGTTAGGGTCTGGAACACAGTGCCTGAGAGTGTGGGTTTGGCCGGATTAATCCAGGGGTTAGGGTCTGGAAAACAGTACCTGAGTGTGTGGGATAGGCCAGGTCAATTCAGGGGTTAGGGTCTGGAACACAGTGTCTGAGAGTATGGGATATGCCGGATCAATCCAGGGGTTAGGCTCTGGAACACAGTGCCTGAGAGTGTGCAGGAGGCCGGATTTATCCAGGGGTTAGGGTCTGGAACACAGTGTCTAAGAATGTGGGTTAGGCCAGATTAATCCAGGGGTTAGGGTCTGGAAAACAGTGCCTGAGAGAGTGGGATAGGCCAGATTAATCCAGGGGTTAGGCTCTGGAACACAGTGCCTGAGAGTGTGCGGGAGACCGGATTAATCCAGGGGTTAGGGTCTGGAACACAGTGTCTGAGAATATGGGTTAGGCCGGATTCATCCAGGGGTTAGGGTCTGGAACACAGTTTCTGAGAATGTGGGTTAGGCCGGATTCATCCAGGGGTTAGGCTCTGGAACACAGTGCCTGAGATTGTGGGTGAGGCCGGATTAATCCAGGGGTTAGGGTCTGGAACACAGTGTCTGAGTGTGTGCGGGACGCCGGATTAATCCAGGGGTTAGGGTCTGGAACACAGTGTCTGAGAATATGGGTTAGGCCGGATTCATCCAGAGGTTGGGGTCTGTAACACAGTGTCTGAGAGTATGGGATAGGCCGGATTAATCCAGGGATTCGGGTCTGGAACACAGTGTCTGAGAATGTAGGTTAGGCCGGCGTAATCCAGGGGTTAGGGTCTGGAACACAGTGCCTGAGAGTGTGGGGGAGGCCGGATTAATCCAGGGGTTAGGGTCTGGAACACAGTGCCTGAGAGTGTGGGATTGGCCGGATTAATCCAGGGGTTAGGGTCTGGAAAACAGTACCTGAGTGTGTGGGATAGGCCAGGTCAATTCAGGGGTTAGGGTCTGGAATGCAGTGCCTGAGAGTGTGGGATAGACCAGATTAATCCAGAGGATAGGGTCAGGAAAACAGTGCCTGAGAGTGTGGGATTGGCCGGATTAATCCAGGGTTTAGGGTCTGGAAAATTGTACCTGAGTGTGTGGGATAGGCCAGGTCAATTCAAGGGTTAGGGTCTGGAACACAGTGCCTGAGAGTGTGGGAGAGGTGGCAATAATCCGGGGGTTAGGATTTGTAACACAGTGTCTGAGAGTGTTCGGGAGACCGAGTCAATCCAGGGCTTAGGGTCTGGAACACAGTTCCTGAGAATTTGGGATCGGCCGGATTAATCCAGGGGTTAGTGCATAGAACACAGTGCCTAGGTGTGTGGGATAGGCTGGATTAATCCAGGGGTGAGAGGCTGGAAAACAGTGCCTGAGACTGTGGGATAGGCCGTTTTAATCCAGGGGTTAGGGTCTGGAATACAGTGCCTGAGGGGGTGGGATGGGCCAGGTCAATCCAGGTGTTAGAGTCTGTAACACAGTGTCTGAGAGTGGGTAGGCCGAGTCAATCCAGTGGTTATGGTCAGGAACAGTGCCTGAGAGTGTGGGATAGGCCGTTTTAATCCAGGAGTTCGGGTCTGGAATACGTGCTAAGAGAGTGGGATAGGCCAGGTCAATCCAGGGTTGAGGGTCTGGAATACATTGTCTGAGAGAGTGGGATAGGCCGGATTAATCAAGGGGTTAGGTTCTGGAACACAGTGCCTGAGAGTGTGGGGTAGGCCAGATTAGTCCAGAGGTTAGGGTCTGGAACACAGTACCTGAGAGTGTGGGAGAGGTGGGAATAATCCGGGGTTTAGGATCTATAACACAGTTCCTGAGAATTTGGGTTAGGCCGGATTAATCCAGGTGTTAGATTCTGGAACACAGTGCCTGAGAGTATGGGATAGGCCGTTTTAATCCAGGGGTTAGGGTCTGGAATACAGTGCCTGAGAGATTGGGAGAGGCCGGGTGTATCTTGGGATTAGGGTCTGGAACACAGTGTATGAGAGTGTGCGGGAGGCCAAATTAATTCAGGGGTTAGGGTCAGGAACACAGTGCCTGAGAGAGTGTAGGATAGGCCAGATTAATCCAGGGATTATGTCTGGAACACAGTGCCAGAGAGTATGGGGAGGCGGATTAATCCAGGGGTTAGGGTGTGGAACACAGTGTCTGAGAGTGTGGGATATGTCGGATTATTCAAGGGGTTAGGGTCTGGAACACAGTGTCTGAGAATGTGGGTTAGGCCGGATTAATCCAGGGGTTAGTGTCTGGAACACAGTGCATGAGAATGTGGGATAGGCCGGATTAATCCACGGGTTAGGTTGTGGAACACACTGCCTGAGTGTGTGGGGGAGGCTGGATTAATCCAGGGGTTAGGGTGTGGAACAAAGTGCCTGAGAGTGTGGGGTAGGCCCAGTTAATCCAGGGGTAAGTGTCTGGAACACTGTGTCTGAGAGTATGGGATAGGGCGGATTAATCCAGGGGTTTTAGTCTGTAATACAGTTTCTGAGATTGTGGGATAGGCCAGATTAATGCAGAGTTTCGGGTCTGAAACAGAGTGTTTGAGAGTCAGGGATAGGCCAGATTAATCCAGGGGTTATGGCCTGGAACACAGTGACTGAGAGAGTGGGATAGGCCGGATTAATCCAAGGGTTAGGGTCTGGAATACAGTGTCTGAGGATTTGGGTTAGGCTGGATTAATCCAGGGGTTAGGATCTGGAACTTAGTGATTGAGAGTGTGGGATAGGCCGGATTAATCCACGGGTTATGTTCTGGAACACACTGCCTGGGAATGTGGGGGAGGCTGGATTAATCCAAGGGTTAGGGTGTGGAACAAAGTGCCTGAGAGCGTGGGATAGACCAGATTAATTCAAGGATTTAGGGTCTGGAACACAGTGCCTGAGAGAGTGGGGTAGGCCGGATTAATCCAGGGGTTAAAATCTGGAACATAGTGTCTGAGAGTGTGGGATAGGCTGAAATAATCCAGGTGTTAGGGTCTGGAACACAGTGCCTGAGAGTGTGGGGTAGGCCGGATTAATGCAGGGGTTAGGGTCTGGAACACAGTTCCTGAGAGTGTGGAATAGGCCGGATTAATCCAGGTGTTAGCGTCTGGAACACAGTGTCTGAGAATGTGGGTTAGGCCAGATTCATCCAGGGTTTAGGGTTTGGAACACAGTGTCTGAGAGTGTGGGATAGGCCGGATTAATCCAGGGGTAAGGTTCTGGAACACAGTGTCTGATAGTGCGGGGAGGCAGCTTTAATGCAGGTGTTCGGGTCTAGAACACAATGTCAGAGAGTGTGTGGGAGGCTGGTTGAATGCAGTTGGATGGGTCAGGAAAACCGTGCCTGAGAGTGTGCAATACGCCGGAGTAATTCAGGGGTTAGGGTCTGGAACACAGTGTCAGAAAGTGTGGGGTAGGCCGGGTCAATCCAGGGTTAGGGTCTGGAACGCAGTGTCTGAGAGTGTGGATAGGCTGGATTAATTCAGGGGTTAGGGTCTGGAATACAGTGTCTGAGAGTGTGTGATAGGCCAGATTAATCTAGGGGTTAGGGTCTGGAACACAGTGTCGGAGAGTGTGCGGTAGGCCGTGTTAATCCAGGGGTTAGGGTCTGGAACACAGTGTCTGAGAGTGTGCGGTAGGCCGTGTTAATCCAGGGGTTAGGGTCTGGAACACAGTGCCTGAGATTGTGGGATAAACCAGATTAATCCAGGGGTTAGGGTCTGGAACACAGTGCCTGAGATTGTGGGTTAGTCCAGTTTAATGCAGGGGTCCGGTCTGGTCTGGAACACAGTGCTTGAGAGTGTGGGATAGGGCGGATTATTCCACGGGCTAGGGTCTCGAACACAGTGCCAGAGTGTGTGGGATAGGCCGGGACAATCCAGGGGTTAATGTCTGGAACACAGTGCCAGAGAGAGTGGGGTAGCCCGGATTATTCCAGGGGTTAGGATCTTGAACACAGTGCCTGAGATTGTGGGATAAACCAGATTAATCCAGGGGTTAGGGTCTGGAACACAGTGACTGAGATTGTGGGTTAGGCCAGTTTAATGCAGGGGTCCGGTCTGGAACACAGTGCTTGAGAGTGTGGGATAGGGCGGATTATTCCACGGGCTAGGGTCTCGAACACAGTGCCAGAGAGTGTGGGATAGGCCGGATTTATCCAGGTGTTAGGGTCTGGAACACAGTGTCTGAGAGTGTGTGATCGGCCAGATTAATCCAGGGGTAAGGTTCTGGAACACTGTCTGAGAGTGTGTGGGAGGCGGAGTCTATCCAGGGGTTAGGGTCTGGAACACAGTGTCTGAGAGTGTGGAATTGGCCTGGTCAATCCAGGGATTGGGATCTGGAAGAGAGTGCCTGAGAATGTGTGATAGGCCGGATTACTCCAGGGGTTAGGGTCTGGAAGACTGTGCCTGAGAGTGTGGGGTAGGCAGGGTCAATCCAGGGGTTAGGGTCAAGAACAAAGTGCCTGAGAGCGTGGGATAGGCCGGCTTAATCCAGGGGTTAGGGTCTGGAACACGGTGTCTGAGAGTGTGGGATAGGCCGGGACAATCCAGGGGTTCGGGTCTGGAACACAGTGACTGAGATTGTGGGATAGGCCAGATTACTCCAGGGTAAGGGTCTGGAACTCAGAGCTTGAGAGTGTGGGATAAACCAGTTTATTCCAGGGGTTAGGGTCTGGAACAGTGTCTGAGAGTGTGGGATAGGCCGGATTAATCCAGGTGTTAGGGTCTGGAATACAGTGCCTGAGAGTGCGGGGTAGGCCGGATTAATTCAGGGGTTAGGGTCTGGAACACATGCCTAGAGAGAGTGGAATAGGCCAGATAAATCCAGGGGTTAGGGTTTCTAACACAATGTCTCAGGGTGTGGGAGAGGCTGAGTCAATCCAGGAGTTAGGGTCTGGAACACAGTGCTTGAGAGAGTGGGATAGGCTGGTTTAATCCAGGGGTTAGAGTCTGGAACACAGTGCCTGAGATTGTGGGATAAACCGGAATAATCCAGGGGTTAGGGTCTGGAACAAAGTGCCTGAGGGTGTGAGGTGGCCTGGAAGGTGCAGGGGTTAGGATCTGGAACTCAGTAGCTGAGAGTGTGGGGAGGCTGGATCAATCCAGGAGTTAGGGTCTGTAATACAGTGTCTGAGAGTGTTGGGTAGGCCTATTAATCCAGGGGTTAGGGTCTGGAACACACTGCTAGAGAGTGTGGGGTAGGTCAGATTAATGCACGGGTTAGTGTCTGGAACACAGTACCTGAGAATGTGGGATAGGCCGGATTAATCCACGGGTTAGGTTCTGGAACACAGTGCCTGAGAATGTGGAATAGGCCGGATTATTCCACAGGTTAGGGTCTCGAACACAGTGCCTGAGAGTTGGGATAGGCCGGATTATTCCACAGGTTAGGGAGCTTTAATGCCTGAGAGCGTGGTATAGGCCGGATTAATCCAGGGGTTAGGGTGTGGAACACAGTGCCTGAGAGTGTGGGGTAGGCTGGGTCAATCCTGGGGTTAGGGTCTGGAACAAAGTGCCTGAGGCTGTGGGGGTGGCCGGGAAGGTGCAGTGGTTAGGATCTGGAACTCAGTAGCTGAGAGTGTGGGGAGGCTGGGTCAATCCAGGAGTTAGGGTCTGTAATACAGTGTCTGAGAGTGTTGTGTAGGCCTATTAATCCAGGTGTTAGGGTCTGGAACACACTGCTAGAGAGTGTGGGGTAGGTCAGATTAATGCACAGGTTTGTGTCTGGAACACAGTGCCTGAGAGTGTGGGATAGGCCAGTTTAATTCAGGGGTGAGGGTTTGGAACACAGTGTCTGAGAGTGTGGGATAAATCGGATTAATCCAGGGGTTAGGGTCTGGAATACAGTGCCTGAGATTGTGGGTTAGGCCAGTTTAATGCAGGTGTTAGGGTCTCGAACACAGTGCTTGAGAGTGTGGGATAGACCGGATTTATCCAGGTGTTAGGGTCTGGAACACAGTGTCTGAGAGTGTGGGATAGGCCGGATTAATCCAGGGGTAAGGTTCTGGAACACAGTGTCTGAGAGTGTGGGATAGGCCAGTTTAATTCAGGGGTGAGGGTTTGGAACACAGTGTCTGAGAGTGTGGGATAAATCGGATTAATCCAGGGGTTAGGGTCTGGAATACAGTGCCTGAGATTGTGGGTTAGGCCAGTTTAATGCAGGTGTTAGGGTCTCGAACACAGTGCTTGAGAGTGTGGGATAGACCGGATTTATCCAGGTGTTAGGGTCTGGAACACAGTGTCTGAGAGTGTGGGATAGGCCGGATTAATCCAGGGGTAAGGTTCTGGAACACAGTGTCTGAGAGTGTGGGGAGGCAGCTTTAATGCAGGTGTTAGGGTCTGGAACACAGTGTCAGAGAGTGTGTGGGAGGCTGGTTTAATGCAGTGGGATAGGTCTGGAACACCGTGCCTGAGAGTGTGCAATACGCCTGATTAATTCAGGGGTTAGGGTCTGAACACAGTGTCAGAAAGTGTGGGGTAGGCCGGGTCAATCCAGGGTTAGGGTCTGGAACACAGTGTCTCAGAGTGTGTGGGAGGCTGGTTTAATGCAACGGTAAGGGTCTGGAACACAGTGTCTGAGAGTGTGGATAGGCCGGATTAATTCAGGGGTTAGGGTCGGGAATACAGTGTCTGAGAGTGTGTGATAGGCCAGATTAATCTAGGGGTAAGAGACTGGAACACAGTGTCTGAGAGTGTGCGGTAGGCAGTGTCAATCCAGGGATTAGGGTCTGGAACACAGTGTCTGAGAGTGTGCGGTAGGCTGGTTTAATCCAGGGGCTAGGGTCTGGAACACAGGTGTTAGGTGTTAGGGTCTGGAACACAGTGCTTGAGAGAGTGGGATAGGCTGGTTTAATCCAGGGGTTAGCGTCTGGTACACAGTGCTTGTGAGTGTGGGATACACCGGATTTTTCCAGGGGTTAGGGTCTGGAAGACAGTGCCTGAGAGTTTGGGGTAGGCTGGGTACATCCAGGGGTTAGGGTCTGGAACACAGTGCCTGAGAATGTGGAATAGGCCGGATTACTCCAGGGGTTAGGGTCAGGAAGACAGTGCCTGAGAGTGTGGGGTTGGCCGGGTCAATCCAAGGGTTAGGGTCTGGAAGACAGTGCGTGAGAGTGTGGGATAGGCCGGATTATGCCAGGGGTTAGGGTCTGGAAGACAGTGCCTGAGAGTGTGGGATAGGCCGGATTAATTCAGGTGTTAGGGTCTGGAACACAGAGTCTGAAAGTGTGTGGTAGGCCGCGTTAAACCAGGGGTTAGGGTCTGGAAGACAGTGCCTGAGAGTGTGGGACAGGACGGATTAATCCAGGGGTTCAGGTCATGAACACAGTGCCTGAGAGTGTGGGAGAGCCTGGATTAATCCAGGTGTTATGGTCTGGAACAAAGTGCCTGAGAACGTGGGATAGGCCGGATGAACCCAGGAGTTAGGGTCTGGAACACAGTGCCTGAGAGTGTGGGTTAGGCTGGGTCAATCCAGGGTTAGCTCTGTAACACAGTGCCTTAGATTGTGGGATCGGCCGGATTAATCCAGGAGTTAGGGTCTGGAATACAGTGCCTGAGAGTAAGGGCAGGCTGGGTCAATCCAGGGGTTAGGGTCTGGAACACAGTGCCTGAGTGTGTGGGATATGCCATGTCAATCCAGGGATTAGGTTCTGGAACACAGTGCCTGAGAGTGTGGGCTCGGCCGAATTTATCGAGGGGTGAAGGTCTGGAACACAGTGCCTGAGAGAGTGGGGGAGGCTGGTTTAATGCTAGGGTTAAGGTCTGCAATACAGTGCCCGAGCATGTGGGATAGGCCGGGTCAATCCAATACAGTGTCTCAGAGTGTGGGGTCGGCCGGAATAATCCAGGGGTTAGGATCTGGAATTCAGTGCTAGAGAGTGTGGGGAGGCTGGGACAATCCAGGGGTTGGGGTCTGGAACAAAGTGCCTGAGAGTGTCGGGGAGACCGGGTCAATCCAGGGGTTAGAGTCTGGAACAAAGTGCCTGAGTTTGTCTTGGAGGCTGGGTCAATCCAAGGATTAGATTCTGGAACAGAGTGCCTGAGAGTGTGGGGTAGGCTTGATTAATCCATGTGTTAAGGTCTGGAACAGAGTGCCTGAGCGTGTGGGATAGGCCGGATTACTCCAGGTGTTAGGGTCTGGAATTCAGTGCCTAGAGTGTGGGGAGCCTGGGTCAATCCAGGGATTAGGTTCTGGAACACAGTGCCTGAGAGTGTGGGATATGCCGTGTCAATACGGGGATTAGGTTCTGGAACAGAGTGCCTGAGAGTGTGGGGTAGGCCGGATTAATCCAGGGGTTAGGGTCTGGAACACAGTGTCTGAGAGTGTGGGGGAGGCCGGTTTAATGCAGTGGTAAGGGTCTGGAACACAGTGCCTGAGAGTGTGGGATATGCCATGTCAATACAGGGGTTAAGGAGTGGAACACAGTGTCTGAGAGTGTGGGGAGGCTGGGTCATTCCAGGGGTTAGGGTCTAGAACAAAGTGCTTGAGAGTGTGGGATATGCCGGGTCAATCCAGAAGTTAGGGTCAGGAACATAGTGCTTGAGAGAGTGGGATAGGCTGATTTAATCCAGGAGTTAGGGTCTGGAACAAAGTGCCTGAAAGTGTGGGACATGCCATGTCAATACAGTGATTAGGTTCTGGAACAGAGTGCCTGAGAGTGTGGGATAGGCCGGATTAATCCAGGTGTTACGGTCTGGAATACAGTGCCTGTGAGTGTGGGGAGGCTGGGTCAATTCAGGGGTTATGTTCTGGAACACAGTGCCTGAGAGTGTGGGATATGCCGTGTCAATACAGTGATTAGGTTCTGGAACAGAGTGCCTGACATTGTGGGATAGGCCGGATTAATCCAGGTGTTACGGTCTGGAATACAGTGCCTGTGAGTGTGGGGAGGCTGGGTCAATTCAGGGGTTATGTTCTGGAACACAGTGCCTGAGAGTGTGGGATATGCCGTGTTAATACAGTGATTAGGTTCTGGAACAGAGTGCCTGAGATTGTGGGGTAGGCCGGATTAATCCAGGGTTTAGGGTCTGGAACACAGTGAGAGTGTGTGAGAGGCTGGTTTAATGCAGTGGTAAGGGTCTGGAACACAGTGTCTGAGAGTGTGGGGGAGGCTAGGGTTAGGGTCTGCAATACAGTGCCCGAGCATGTGGGGTAGGCCGGGTCAATCCAATACAGTGTCTCAGAGTGTGGGGTAGGCCGGAATAATCCAGGGGTTAGGATCTGGAATTTAGTGCCTGAGAGTGTGGGACAGGCCGGGTCAATCCAGGGGTTAATGAGTAGAACACAGTGCCTGAGAGTGTAGGGAGGCTGGGTCAATCCAGGGGTTAGGGTCTGGAACAAAGTGCTTGAGAGTGTGGGATAGGCCGGATTAATCCAGGGATTAGGGTCTAGAACACAGTGCTAGAGATAGTGTGATAGGCTGGATTTATCCAGGGGTTATGGTCTGGAACACAGTGCTAGAGAGTGTGTGGAGGCTGGGTCAATCCAGGGGTTAGGGTCTGGAACAAAGTGCTTGAGAGTGTCGGGAAGGCCGGGTCAATCCAGGGGTTAGAGTCTGGAACAGAGTGCCTGAGAGTGTGGGGTAGGCCGGATTAATCCATGTGTTAAGGTCTGGAACAGAGTGCCTGAGCGTGTGGGATAGGCCGGATTACTCCAGGTCTTAGGGTCTGGAATTCAGTGCCTCGAGTGTGGGGAGCCTGGGTCAATCCAGGGATTAGGTTCTGGAACACAGTGCCTGAGAGTGTGGGATATGCCGTGTCAATAGAGGGATTAGGTTCTGGAACAGAGAGCCTGAGAGTGTTTGATAGGCCGGATTAATCCAGGGATTTGGGTCTGCAACACACTGCCCGAGCGTGTGGGGTAGGCCGGATCAATCCAAGAGTTAGGGTCTGGAATACAGTGTCTCAGAGTGTGGGGTAGGCCAGAATAATCCAGGGGTTAGGAGCTGGAACACAGTGTCTGAGAGTGTGGGATAGGCCGGGTCAATCCAGGGGTTAAGGAGTGGAACAAAGTGCCTGAGAGTGTGGGATAGGCCGGGTCAATCCAGGAGTTAGGGTCTGGAACAAAGTGCCTGAGAGTGTCGGGGCGGCCGGGTCAATCCAGAGTTAGCTCTGTAACACAGTGCCTTAGATTGTGGGATGGGCCGGATTAATCCAGGGGTTAGGGTGTGGAACACAGTGCCTGAGAGTGTGGGATCGGCCGGATTAATTCAGGGATTAGGGTCTGGAACAGAGTGCCTGAGATTGTGGGGGTGGCCGGGTAAATCCAGGGGTTATGGTCTGAAACACAGTGCCTGTGAGTGTGGGTTGGCCTGGGTCAATCCAGGGGTTAGGGTCTGGAACGCAGTGCCTGAGAGTGTGGGCAGGGTCGGGTCAATCCAGGGGTTAGGGTCTGGAACAAAGTACCTAAAAGCTTGGGATAGGCCGGATTAATCCAGGGGTTATGGTCTGGAACACAGTGCCTGAAAGTGTGGGTTAGGCCGAGTCAATCCAGGGTTAGCACTGGAACACAGTGTTTGAGAGAGTGGGATAGGCCGGATTAATCCAGGGGTTAGGTTCTGGAACACAGTGCCTCAGAGTGTGGGAAGGCTGGGTCAATCCAGGGGTTAGGGTCTGGAACACAGTGCCTGAGAGTGTGGGATATGCTATGTCAATACAGGGGTTAAGGAGTGGAACACAGTGCCTGAGAGCGTGGGGAGACTGGGTCATTCCAGGGGTTAGGGTCTAGAACAAAGTGCTTGAGTGTGTGGGATAGGCCGGGTCAATCCAGGAGTTAGGGTCAGGAACATAGTGCTTGAGAGAGTGGGATAGGCTGGTTTAATCCAGGGGTTCGGGTCTGGAAAACAGTGCCTGAGAGTGTGGGATAGCCTGGATTAATCCAGGGGTTATGGTCTGGAACAAAGTGCCTGAGAGCATGGGATAGGCCGGATTAATCCAGGAGTTAGGGTCGGGAACAAAGTGCCTGAGAGTGTCGGGGAGGCCGGGTCAATCCAGGGCTAGCTCTATAGTACAGTGCCTTAGATTATGTGATAGGCCAGATTAATCCAGGGGTTAGGGTGTGGAACACAGTGCCTGACAGTGTGTGATAGGCCGGATTAATTCAGGGATTAGGGTCTGGAACAGAGAGCCTGAGAGTGTGGGGTTGGCCGGGTAAATAGAGGGATTAGGATCTGGAACACAGTGTCTGAGAGTGTGGGTTAGCCCGGGTCAATGCAAGGGTTAGGATCTGGAACCCAGTGCCTGACAGTGTGGGGAAGTTGGGTCAATCCAGGGGTTTGGGTCTGGAACACAGTGCCTGAGAGTGTGGGGTAGGCCAGATTAATCCAGGGGTTAGGGTCTGGAACACAGTGCCTGAGAGTGTGGGATATGCCGTGTCAATACAGTGATTAGGTTCTGGAACAGAGTGCCTGACATTGTGGGGTAGGCCGGATTAATCCAGGGGTTAGGGTCTGGAACACAGTGAGAGTGTGTGAGAGGCTGGTTTAATGCAGTGCTAAGGGTCTGGAACACAGTGTCTGAGAGTGTGGGGGAGGCTGGTTTAATGCTAGGGTTAGGGTCTGCAATACAGTGCCCGAGCGTGTGGGGTAGGCCGGGTCAATCCAATACAGTGTCTCAGAGTGTGGGGTAGGCCGGAATAATCCAGGGGTTAGGATCTGGAATTTAGTGCCTGAGAGTGTGGGACAGGCCGGGTCAATCCAGGGGTTAATGAGTAGAACATAGTGCCTGAGAGTGTAGGGAGGCTGGGTCAATCCAGGGGTTAGAGTCTGGAACAAAGTGCTTGAGAGTGTGGGATAGGCCGGATTAATCCAGGGATTAGGGTCTAGAACACAGTGCTAGAGATAGTGTGATAGGCTGGATTTATCCAGGGGTTATGGTCTGGAACACAGTGCTAGAGAGTGTGTGGAGGCTGGGTCAATCCAGGGGTTAGGGTCTGGAACAAAGTGCTTGAGAGTGTCGGGAAGGCCGGGTCAATCCAGGGGTTAGAGTCTGGAACACAGTGCCTGAGCTCATGGGATAGGCCGGATTAATCCAGGCGTTAGGGTCTGGAACAAAGTGCCTGAGAGTGTCGGGGCGGCCGGGTCAATCCAGAGTTAGCTCTGTAACACAGTGCCTTAGATTGTGGGATGGGCTGGATTAATCCAGGGGTTAGGGTGTGGAACACAGTGCCTGAGAGTGTGGGATCGGCCGGATTAATTCAGGGATTAGGGTCTGGAACAGAGTGCCTGAGATTGTAGGGGTGGCCGGGTAAATCCAGGGGTTATGGTCTGGAACACAGTGCTTGTGAGTGTGGGTTGGCCTGGGTCAATCCAGGGGTTAGGGTCTGGAACACAGTGCCTGAGAGTGTGGGCAGGGCTGGGTCAATCCAGGGTTTAGGGTCTGGAACAAAGTACCTAAAAGCTTGGGATAGGCCGGATTAATCCAGGGGTTATGGTCTGGAACACAGTGCCTGAAAGTGTGGGTTAGACCGAGTCAATCCAGGGTTAGCACTGGAACACAGTGTTTGGGAGAGTGGGATAGACCGGATTAATCCAGGAGTTAGGGTCTGGAACACAGTGCCTCAGAGTGTGGGAAGCTGGGTCAATCCAGGGGTTAGGGTCTGGAACACAGTACCCGAGAGTGTGGGATATGCCATGTCAATACGGGGATTAGGTTCTGGAACAGAGTGCCTGAGAGTGTGGGGTAGGCCGGATTAATCCAGGGGTTAGGGTCTGGAACACAGTGTCTGAGAGTGTGGGGGAGGCCGGTTTAATGCAGTGGTAAGGGTCTGGAACACAGTGCCTGAGAGTGTGGGATATGCTATGTCAATACAGGGGTTAAGGAGTGGAACACAGTGCCTGAGAGCGTGGGGAGACTGGGTCATTCCAGGGGTTAGGGTCTAGAACAAAGTGCTTGAGTGTGTGGGATAGGCCGGGTCAATCCAGGAGTTAGGGTCAGGAACATAGTGCTTGAGAGAGTGGGATAGGCTGGTTTAATCCAGGGGTTCGGGTCTGGAAAACAGTGCCTGAGAGTGTGGGATAGCCTGGATTAATCCAGGGGTTATGGTCTGGAACAAAGTGCCTGAGAGCATGGGATAGGCCGGATTAATCCAGGAGTTAGGGTCGGGAACAAAGTGCCTGAGAGTGTCGGAGAGGCCGGGTCAATCCAGGGCTAGCTCTGTAGTATAGTGCCTTAGATTTTGTGATAGGCCAGATTAATCCAGGGGTTAGGGTGTGGAACACAGTGCCTGAGAGTGTGGGGCGGGCCGAATCAATCGGGGTTAGCTCTGGAACAACATGCCTGAGTGTGTCTTGGAGGCCGGGTCAATCCAAAGATTAGATTCAGGAACAGAGTGCCTGAGAGTGTGGGGTAGGCCGGATTAATCCAGGTGCTAGGGTCTGGAACACAATGCCAGACAGTGTGGGGTAAACTGGATCAATCCAGGGGTTAGGTTCTGGAACACCGTGTCTGAAAGTGCGGTGGAGGCTGGTTTAATGCAGGGTTTATGGTCTGGAAGACAGTGGCAGAGAGTGAGGATGAGGCCAGGTTAATACAGTGATTAGGTCTGGAACACAGTGCCTGAGATTGTCGGGGAGGCCGGGTCCAACCAGGGGTTAGGGTCTGGAACACAGTGCCTGAGGGTGTGGGGGTGGCTGGGTAAATCCCGGTATTAGGGTCTGGAATACACTGTCTGAGAGTGTGGGGTAGGCTGGGTCAAACCAGGGGTTAGGGTCTGGAACAAAGTGCCTGATTGTGTGGGGGAGGCCGGTTTAATGCAGAGTTTAAGGTCTGGAAAGAGTGCCTGAGAACGTGGGGTTGGCCGGATTAATCCAGGTGCTAGGGTCTGGAACACAGTGCCTGAGAGAGTGGGTTTAGCCGGACTAATCCAGGGGTTAGGCTTTGGAACACATTGTCTGAGAGAGTGGGCTAGGTCAGATTAATCCAGGGGGTAGGGTCTGGAACACAGTGCCTGAGAGTGTGTGGGAGGCTGGTTTAATGAAGTTGTAAGCGTTGGAAGACAGTGCCTGAGAGTGTGGGATAGGCCGGATTAATCCAGGATTTAGGCTTTGGAACACAGTGTCTGAGAGTGTGGGGTAGGCCGGATTAATCCAGTGGTAAGGGTCTGGAACACAGTGTCTGAGAGTGTGGGGTAGGCCGGTTCAATCCAGGAGTTAGGGTCAGGAACACAGTGCCTGAGAGTGTGGGTTAGGCTGGGTCAATCCAGGGTTAGCTCTGTAACACAGTGCCTTAGATTGTGGAATCGGCCGGATTAATCCAGGAGTTATGGTCTGGAATACAGTGCCTGAGAGTGTGGGATATGCCATGTCAATCCAGGGATTAGGTTCTGGAACACAGTGCCTGAGAGTGTGGGCTCGGCCGAAGTTATCCAGGGGTGAAGGTTTGGAAGACAGTGCCTGAGAGTGTGGGATAGGCTGGATGAATACAGAGGTTAGGGTCTGGAACACAGTGCCTGAGAGTTTGGGGAGGCCGGGTCAATCCAAGGATTAGATTCGGGAACAGAGTGCCTGGGAGTGTGGGGTAGGCCGGATTAATCCAGGGGTTAGGGTCTGGAACACAATGCCTGAGCGTGCGGGATAGGCCGGATTAATCCAGGTGTTACGGTCTGGAATACAGTGCCTGAGACTGTGGGGAGGCTGGGTCAATTCAGGGGTTATGTTCTGGAACACAGTGCCTGAGAGTGTGGGATATGCCGTGTCAAAACAGTGATTAGGTTCTGGAACAGAGTGCCTGAGATTGTGGGGTAGGCCGGATTAATCCAGGGGTTAGGGTCTGGAACACAGTGAGAGTGTGTGAGAGGCTGGTTTAATGCAGTGATAAGGGTCTGGAACACAGTGTCTGAGAGTGTGGGGGAGGCTGGTTTAATGCTAGGGTTAGGGTCTGCAATACAGTGCCTGAGCGTATGGGATATGCCGTGTCAATCCAGGGATTAGGTTCTGGAACAAAGTGCCTGAGAGTGTGGGATATGCCGTGTCAACACAGGGATTAGGTTCTGGAACAGGGAGCCTGAGAGTGTGGGGTAGGCTGGATTAATCCAGGGGTTAGGGTCTGGAACACAGTGCCTGAGAGTGTGGGGGAGGCTGGTTTAATGCTAGGGTTAGAGTCTGCAACACAGTGGCCGAGCGTGTGGGGTAGGCCGGAATAATCCAGGGGTTAGGATCTGGAACACAGTGTCTGAGAGTGTGGGATAGTCCGGGTCAATCCAGGGGTTAAGGAGTGGAACAAAGTGCCTGAGAGTGCGCGATAGGCCGGGTCAATCCAGGAGTTAGGGTCAGGAACACAGTGCTTGACGGAGTGGGATAGGCTGGTTTAATCCGGGGTTCGGGTCTGGAACAAAGTGCCTGAGAGCATGGGATAGGCCGGATTAATCCAGGAGTTAGTGTCTGGAACAAAGTGCCTGAGAGTGTCAGGGAGGCCGGCTCAATCCAGAGTTAGCTCTGTAACACAGTGCCTTTAGATTGTGGGATAGGCCGGATTAATCCAGGGTTTAGGCTCTGGAAGACAGTGCCGAGAGTGTGGGGTAGACCGGTTCAATCAAGGGGTTAGGGTCTGGAACAAAGCGCCTGAAGCCTTGGGATAGGCCGGATTATTCCAGGGGTTATGGTCTGGAACACAGTGCCTGTGAGTGTGGGTTAGGCCAAGTCAATCCAGGGTTAGCAGTGGAACACAGTGTTTGAGAGAGTGGGTTATGGTCTGGAACACAGTGCTAGAGAGTGTAGGGAGGCTGGGTCAATCCAGGGGTGAGGGTCTGGAACAAAGTGCCTGAGAGTGTCGGGGATGCCGGTTTAATGCAGGTGTTAGAGTCTGGAACAGAGTGCCTGAGCGTGTGGGATAGGCCGGATTAATCCAGGTGTTAGGGTCTGGAATTCAGTCCCTGAAAGTGTGTGGAGGCTGGGTAAAACCAGGGATTAGGTTTTGGAACACAGTGCCTGAGAGTGTGGGATATGCCGTGTCAATCCAGGGATTAGGTTCTGGAACACAGTGCCTTAGAGTGTGGGATATGCCATGTCAATACAGGGATTAGGTTCTGGAACAGGGAGCCTGAGAGTGTGGGGTAGGCCGGATTAATCCAGGGGTTAGGGTCTGGAACACAGTGCCTGAGAGTGTGGGGGAGGATGGTTTAATGCTAGGGTTAGGTTCGGCAACACAGTGCCCGAGCGTGTGGGGGAGTCCGGAATAATCCAGGGGTTAGGATCTGGAACACAGTGTCTGAGAGTGTGGGATAGGCCGGGTCAATCCAGGGGTTAAGGAGTGGAACAAAGTGCCTGAAAGCTTGGAATAGGCTGGATTAAAGTGCCTGAGAGTGCGCGATAGGCCAGGTCAATCCAGGAGTTAGGGTCAGGAACACAGTGCTTGACGGAGGGGGATAATCCAGGGTTCGGGTCTGGAACAAAGTGCCTGAGAGCATGCGATAGGCCGGATTAATCCAGGAGTTAGTGTCTGGAACAAAGTGCCTGAGAGTGTCGGGGAGGCCGGGTCAATCCAGAGTTAGCTCTGTAACACAGTGCCTTTAGATTGTGGGATAGGCCGGATTAATCCAGGGTTTAGGGTCTGGAAGACAGTGCCGAGAGTGTGGGGAAGGCCGGTGCAATCCAGGGGTTAGGGTCTGGAAAATAGCGCCTGAAAGCTTGGAATAGGCTTGATTAATCCAGGGGTTATGGTCTGGAACACAGTGCCTATGAGTGTGGGTTAGGCCGAGTCAATCCAGGGTTAGCAGTGGAACACGGTGTTTGAGAGAGTGGGATAGGCCGGATTAATCGAGGGATTATGGTCTGGAACACAGTGCTAGAGAGTGTGGGGAGGCTGGGTCAATCCAGGGGTTAGAGTCTGGAACAAAGTGCCTGAGTGTGTCGGTGAGGCCGGATCAATCCAAGAATTAGATTCTGGAACAGAGTGCCTGAGAGTGTGGAGTAGGCCGGATTAATCCAGGGGTTATGGTCTGGAACACAGTGCCTGAAAGTGTGGGTTAGGCCGAGTCAATCCATGATTAGCACTGGAACACAGTATCTGAGAGATTGGGATAGGCCGGATTAATCCAGGGGTTAGGGTTTGGAACACAGTGCCTGAGAGTGTGGGATAGGCTGGATGAATACAGAGGTTAGGGTCTGGAACACAGTGCCTGAGAGTTTGGGGAGGCTGCGTCAATCCAGGGGTTAGGGTCTGGAACAAAGTGCCTGAGTGTGTTGGGGAGGCCGGGTCAATCCAAGGATTAGATTTGGGAACAGAGTGCCTGAGAGTGTGGGGTAGGCCGGATTAATCCACGGGTTAGGGTCTGGAATACAGTGCCTGAGACTGTGGGGAGGCTGGGTCAATTCAGGGGTTATGTTCTGGAACACAGTGCCTGAGAGTGTGGGATATGCCGTGTCAATACAGTGATTAGGTTCTGGGACAGAGTGCCTGACATTGTGGGGTAGGCCGGATTAATCCAGGGGTTAGGGTCTGGAACACAGTGAGAGTGTGTGAGAGGCTGGTTTAATGCAGTGGTAAGGGTCTGGAACACAGTGTCTGAGAGTGTGGGGGAGGCTGGTTTAATGCTAGGGTTAGGGTCTGCAATACAGTGCCTGAGCGTGTGGGGTAGGCCGGGTCAATCCAATACAGTGTCTCAGAGTGTGGGGTAGGCCGGAATAATCCAGGGGTTAGGATCTGGAACTTAGTGTCTGAGAGTGTGGGATATGCCGTGTCAATCCAGGGATTAGGTTCTGGAACACAGTGCCTGAGAGTGTGGGATATGCCGTGTCAATACAGGGATTAGGTTCCGGAACAGGGAGCCTGAGAGTGTGGGGTAGGCCAGATTAATCCAGGGGTTAGGGTCTGGAACACAGTGCCTGAGAGTGTGGGGGAGGCTGGTTTAATGCTAGGGTTAGGGTCTGCAACACAGTGCCCGAGCGTGTGGGATAGGCCGGAATAATCCAGGGGTTAGGATCTGGAACACAGTGTCTGAGAGTGTGGGATAGGCCGGGTCAATCCAGGGGTTAAGGAGTGGAACAAAGTGCCTGAGAGTGCGCGATAGGCCGGGTCAATCCAGGAGTTAGGGTCAGGAACACAGTGCTTGACGGAGTGGGATAGGCTGGTTTAATCCGGGGTTCGGGTCTGGAACAAAGTGCCTGAGAGTGTCGGGGAGGCCGGTTCAATCCAGAGTTAGCTCTGTAACACAGTGCCTTTAGATTGTGGGATAGGCCGGATTAATCCAGGGTTTAGGGTCTGGAAGACAGTGCCGAGAGTGTGGGGTAGGCCGGGTCAATCAAGGGGTTAGGGTCTGGAACAAAGCGCCTGAAAGCTTGGGATAGGCCGGATTAATCCAGGGGTTATGGTCTGGAACACAGTGCTAGAAAGTGTGGGGAGGCTGGGTCAATCCAGGGGTTAGGGTCTGGAACAAAGTGCCTGAGAGTGTGGGGTAGGCCGGTTTAATGCAGGTGTTAGAGTCTGGAACAGAGTGCCTGAGTGTGTGGGATAGGCCGGATTAATCCAGGTGTTAGGGTCTGGAATTCAGTGCCTGAGTGTGTGTGGAGGCTGGGTCATTCCAGGGATTAGGTTCTGGAACACAGTGCCTGAGAGTGTGGGATATGCTGTGTCAATCCAGGGATTAGGTTCTGGAACACTGTGCCTGAGAGTGTGGGATATGCTGTGTCAATACAGGGATTAGGTTCTGGAACAGGGAAACTGAGAGTGTGGGGTAGTCCGGATTAATCCAGGGGTTAGGGTCTGGAACACAGTGCCAGAGAGTGTGGGGGAGGATGGTTTAATGCTAGGGCTAGGGTCTGCAACACAGTGCCCGAGCGTGTGGGGTAGGCCGGAATAATCCACGGGTTAGGATCTGGAACACAGTGTCTGAGAGTGTGGGATAGGCGGGGTCAATCCAGGGGTTAGGGTCAGGAACACAGTGCTTGACGGAGTGGGATCGGCTGGTTTAATCCGGGGTTCGGGTCTGGAACAAAGTGCCTGAGAGCATGGGATAGGCCGGATTAATCCAGGAGTTAGTGTCTGGAACAAAGTGCCTGAGAGTGTCGGGGAGGCTGGGTCAATCCAGAGTTAGCTCTGTAACACAGTGCCTTTAGATTGTGGGATAGGCCGGATTAATCCAGGGTTTAGGGTCTGGAAGACAGTGCCAAGAGTGTGGGGAAGATTGGTTCAATCCAGGGGTTAGGGTCTGGAAAATACCGCCTGAAAGCTTGGGATAGACTGGATTAATCCAGGGGTTATGGTCTGGAACGCAGTGCCTGTGAGTGTGGGTTAGGCCGAGTCAATCCAGGGTTAGCAGTGGAACACAGTGTTTGAGAGAGTGGGATAGGCCGGATTAATCCAGGGGTTATGGTCTGGAACACAGTGCTAGAGAGTGTGGGGAGGCTGGGTCAATCCAGGGGTTAGGGTCTGGAACAAAGTGCCTGAGAGTGTTGGGGTGGCCGGTTTAATGCAGGTGTTAGAGTCTGGAACAGAGTGCCTGAGCGCGTGGGATAGGCCGGATTAATCCAGGTGTTAGGGTCTGGAATTCAGTGCCTGAGAGTGTTTGGGGAGGCTGGGTCAATCCAGGGATTAGGTTCTGGAACACAGTGCCTGAGAGTGTGGGATAGGCCGGGTCAATCCAGGGGTTAAGGAGTGGAACAAAGTGCCTGAGAGTGTGCGATAGACTGGGTCAGTCCAGGAGTTAGGATCAGGAACACAGTGCTTGACGGAGTGTGATAGGCTGGTTTAATCCGGGGTTCGGGTCTGGAACAAAGTGCCTGAGAGCATGGGATAGGCCGGATTAATCCAGGAGTTAGTGTCTGGAACAAAGTGCCTGAGAGTGTCAGGGAGGCCGGGTCAATCTAGAGTTAGCTCTGTAACACAGTGCCTTTAGATTGTAGGATCGGCCGGATTAATCCAGGGTTTAGGCTCTGGAAGACAGTGCCGAGAGTGTGGGGTAGGCCGGGTCAATCCAGGGGTTAGGGTCTGGAACAAAGCGCCTGAAAGCTTGGGATAGGCCAGATTAATCCAGGGGTTATGGTCTGGAACACAGTGCCTATGAGTGTGGGGAAGCTGGGTCAATCCAGGGGTTCGAGTCTGTAACACAGTGCCTGAGAGTTTGGGGTAGGCCAGATTAATCCAGGGTTTAGGGTCTGGAATACAGTGCCTGAGAGTGTGGGGTAGTCCGGGTCAATCCATCGGTTAGGGTCTGGAACAAAGTGCCTGAAAGCTTGGGATAGACCGGATTAATCCAGAGGTTATGGTCTGGAACACAGTGCCTGAGAGTGTGGGATCGGCCGGATTAATCCAGGGGTTCGGGTCTGGAACACAGTGCCTGAGAGTGTGGGATAGGCCGGATTAATTCAGTGATTAGTTTCTGGAACAAAGTGCCTGAGAGTGTAGGGTAGGCCGGGTCAATCCAGGGGTTAGGTTCTGGAACACCGTGTCTGAGAGTGTGGCGGAGGCCGGTTTAATGCAGGGGTTACAGTCTGGAAGACAGTGTCAGAGAGCCCAGGTTAATCCAGGGGTTAGGGTCTGGAACACAGTGCCTGAGGGTGTGGGGGTGGCTGGGTAAATCCAGGTGTTAGGGTCTGGAATACACTGTCTGAGAGTGTGGGGTAGGCTGGGTCAATCCAGGGATTAGGGCCTGCACAAAGTGCCTGATTGTGTGGAGGAGGCCAGGTCCAAACAGGGGTTAGGGTCTGGTACAAAGTGCCTGATTGTGTGGATGAGGCCGGTTTAATGCAGAGTGTAGGGTCTGGAACAGATTGCCTGAGTGTGTGGGTTTGGAAGAATTAATCCAGGTGCTCGGGTCTGGAACACAGTGCCTGAGAGTGTGGGGTAGGCCGGATTAATCCATGGGTTAGGGACTGAAACACAGTGCCTAGAGAGTGGGTTTGGCTGGAATAATCCAGGCGTTAGGCTCTGGAACACAGTGCCTGAGAGTGTGTGGGAGGCTGGTTTAATGCTGGGGTTAGGATCTGGAACACAGTGTCTGAGAATGTGGGCTCGGCCACATTAATCCAGGGGTTAGGGTCTGGAACACAGTGCCTGAGAGTGTGGGCTAGGCCAGATTAATCCAGGGGTTAGGGTCTGGAACACAGTGTCTGAAAATGTCGTGTAGGTCGGATTAATCCAGGGGTTAGGATCTTGAACACAGTGTCTGAGAATGTGGGTTAGCCTGGGTCAATCCAGGGGTTGGGTCTGGAACACAGTGCCTGAGAGTGTGGGGAAGCTGGGTCAATCCAGGGGTTAGGGTCTAGAACATAGTGCCTGAGAGTATGGAATAGGCCGGATTAATCCAAGGGTTAGGGTCCAGAATACAGTGTCTGAAAGTGTGGGGTAGGCAGGATTAATCCAGGGGTTAGGGTCTGGAACAAAGTGTCTGAAAGTGTGGGGTCGGCCGGATTAATGCAGTGGTTAGGGTCTGGAACACAGTCTCTGAGAGTGTGGGGGAGGCAGACTCAATCCAGGGGTTAGGGTCTGGAACACAGTGTCTGAAAATGTCGTGTCGGTCGGATTAATCCAAGGGTTAGGGTCTGGAAGATAGTGCCTGAGAGTGTGGGATAGGCCGGATTACTCCAGGGGTTAGGGTCTGGAAGACAGTGCCTGAGATTGTGGCATAGGCCGGATTACTCCAGGGGTTAGGGTCTGGAAGACAGTGCCTGAGAGTGTGGGGTAGGCTGGGTCAATCCTGGGGTGAGGGTCTGGAACAAAGTGCCTGAAAGCTTGGGATAGGCCGGATTAATCCAGGGGTTAGGGTCTGGAACACAGTGCCTGAGAGTGTGGGTTAGGCTGGGTCAATCCAGGGTTAGCTCTGGAACACTGTGCCTTAGATTGTGGGATAAACCAGATTAATCCAGGGATTCGGGTGTGGAACACAACGCCTGAGAGTGAGGGATAGGCCGGATTAATTCAGTGATTAGGGTCTGGAACAGAGTGCCTGCAGTGTGGGGGTGGCCGGGGAAATCCAGGGGTTAGGGTCTGGAACACAGTGTCTGAGAATGTGGGTTAGCCCGGGTCAATCCAGAGGTTAGGGTCTGGAACATAGTGCCTGAGAGTGTGGAATAGGCCGGATTAATCCAGGGTTTAGGGTCCGGAATACAGTGCCTGAGAGTGTGGGATAGGCCGCCTTAATCCAGGGGTTAGGGTCTGGAACACAGTGCTTGAGCGAGTGGGATAGCCTGGATTAATCCAGGGGTTATGGTCTGGAACACAGTCGCTGAGATTGTGGGATAAACCGGATTAATCCAGGGGTTAGGGTCTGGAATACAGTGTCTGAGATTGTGGGATAGGCCGGATTAATGCAGGGGTTAGCGTCTGGTATACAGTGTCTGAGAGTGTGCCATAGGCCGGATGAATCGAGGGGTTATGGTCTGGAACACCGGGTCTGAGAGAGTGGGTTAGGCTGCGTACATCCAGGTGTTAGGGTCTGGAATACAGTGCCTGAGAGTATGGAATAGGCCGGTTTAATGCAGGGGTTAGGTTCTGCAACACAGTGTCTGATAGTGTGGGGGAGGCCAGGTCAATCCAGGGGTTAGGGTCTGGAACACAGTGCGTGGGAGTGTGGGATTGGCCGGATTAATTCAGGGGTTAGGATCTGGA
This sequence comes from Chiloscyllium plagiosum, assembly GCF_037043375.1. Lineage (NCBI taxonomy): Eukaryota > Metazoa > Chordata > Chondrichthyes > Orectolobiformes > Hemiscylliidae > Chiloscyllium > Chiloscyllium plagiosum. The sequence continues at coordinate 41,184,514 of NW_028270181.1, read as the reverse complement.
ACACAGTGTCAGAGTGTGGGTTACGCCGGGTCAGTCCAGGGATTAGCGTCTGGAACATAGTGGCTGGGAGTGAGGGGAGGCTGGGTCAATCCAGGGGTTTGGGTCTGGAACACAGTGCCTGAGAGTGTGGACTAAACCTGGTCAACCCAGCAGTTAGGGTCTGGAATACAGTGTCTGAGAGTGTGGGGTAGGCCGGATTAATCCAGGGGTTAGGGTCTGGAACACAGTGCCTGAGAGTGTGGGGTAGGCTGGATTAATCCAGGGGTTAGGGTCTGGAACACAGCGTCTGAGAGTGTGGGGTAGGCCGGGTTAATCCAGGGTTTCGAGTCTGGAACACAGTGCCTGAGAGAGTGTGTTAGCCCGGATTATTCCAAGGGTTAGGGTCTGGAACACAATGCCTGAGAGAGTGGGTTAGGCAGGATTAATCCAGGGATTAGGGTCAGGAACAAAGTGACTGAAAGTGTGGGGTAGGCCAGGTCAATCCAGGGGTTAGGTTCTGGAACACCGTGTCTGAGAGTGTGGCTGAGGCCTGTTTAATGCAGGGGTTGCGGTCTGGAAGACCGTGTCAGAGAGTGAGGAGGAGCCCAGGTTAATCCAGGTGTTAGAGTCTGGAACACAGTGCCTGAGGGTGTGGAGGTGGCTGGCTGGGTAAATCCAGGTGTTCGGGTCTGGAATACACTGTCTGAAAGTGTAGGGGAGGCTGAGTCAATCCAGGGGTTAGGGTCTGGAACACTGTCTGAGAGTGTGGGGGAGGCCGGGTCAATCCAGTGGTTAGGGTCTGGAAGACAGTGCCTGAGATTGTGGAATAGGCCGGGTCAATTCAGTGGTTAGGGTCTGGAACACAGTGCCCGAGAGTGTGGGATAGGCCGGATTACTCCAGGGGTTAGCGTCTGGAAGACAATGCCTGACAGTGTGGGGTAGGCCGGGTCAATCCAGGGGTTAGGGTCTGGAACAAAGTCCCTGAAAGCTTGGGATAGGCCGGATTAATTCAGCGGTTCGGATCTGGAACACAGTGTCTGAGAGTGTGGGTTAGGCCAGGTCAATCCAGGGATTAGCGTCTTGAACACAGTGGCTGAGAGTGTGGGGAGGCTGGGTCAATACAAGGATTAGGGTCTGGAACACAGTGCCTGAGAGTGTGGGATAAGTCTGGTCAATCCAGGAGTTAGGTTCTGGAGTACAGTATCTGAGAGTGTGGGATAGGCCGGATTAATCCAGGGGTTAGGGTCTGGAACACAGTGGCTGAGAGTGTGGGGAGGCTGGGTAAATCCAGTAGTTAGGGTCTGGAATACAGTGTCTGAGAGTGTGGGGTAGGCCGGATTAATCCAGGGGTTAGGGTCTGGAATACAGTGCCTGAGAGTGTGGGATAGGCCGGTTTAATGCAAGGGTTAGGGTCTGGAACACAGCGTCTGAGAGTGTGGGTTAGGCCAATTTAATCCAGGGGTTAGAGTCTGGAACACAGTATCTGAGAGATTGGGATAGGCCGGATTAATCCAGGGGTTAGGGTCTGGAACACAGTGCCTGAGAGTGTGGGATAGTCCGGTTTACTCCAGGGGTTAGGGTCTGGAAGACAGTGCCTGAGAGTGTGGGATAGGCCGGGTCAATCCACGGGTTAGGGTCTGGAACACAGTGCCTGAGAGCGTGGGTTAGGCTGGGTCAATCCAGGCTTAGCTCTGGCACACAGTCCCTGAGATTGTGGGATAGGTCGGATTAATCCAGGGGTTATTGTCTGGAACGCTGTGTCTGAGAGTGTGGCATAGGCTGGATTACTCCAAGGGTTATGGTCTGGAACACAGTGTCTGAGAATGTGGCTGAGGCCTGTTTAATGCAGGGGTTGCGGTCTGGAAGACCGTGTCAGAGAGTGAGGAGGAGCCCAGGTTAATCCAGGGGTTAGAGTCTGGAACACAGTGCCTGAGGGTGTGGGGGTGGCTGGGTAAATCCAGGTGTTCGGGTCTGGAATACACTGTCTGAGAGTGTGGGGTAGGCTGGGTCAATCCAGGGTTTAGGGCCTGGAACTTAGTGTCTGAAAGTGTAGGGGAGGCTGAGTCAATCCAGGGGTTAGGGTCTGGAACACTGTCTGAGAGTGTGGGGGAGGCCGGGTCAATCCAGTGGTTAGGGTCTGGAAGACAGTGCCTGAGATTGTGGAATAGGCCGGGTCAATTCAGTGGTTAGGGTCTGGAACACAGTGCCCGAGAGTGTGGGATAGGCCGGATTACTCCAGGGTTAGCGTCTGGAAGACAATGCTTGACAGTGTGGGGTAGGCCGGGTCAATCCAGGGGTTAGGGTCTGGAACAAAGTCCCTGAAAGCTTGGGATAGGCCGGATTAATTCAGCGGTTCGGATCTGGAACACAGTGTCTGAGAGTGTGGGTTAGGCCAGGTCAATCCAGGAATTAGCGTCTTGAACACAGTGGCTGAGAGTGTGGGGAGGCTGGGTCAATACAAGGATTAGGGTCTGGAACACAGTGCCTGAGAGTGTGGGATACGTCTGGTCAATCCAGGAGTTAGGTTCTGGAGTACAGTATCTGAGAGTGTGGGATAGGCCGGATTAATCCAGGGGTTAGGGTCTGGAACACAGTGCCTGAGAGTTCAGGTAGGTAGCTTTAATGCAGGTTTTAGGGTCTGGAACAGAGAGCCTGAGAGTGTGGGGTAGGCCGGGTTAATCCAGGGGTTAGGGTCTGGAACACACTGCTAGAGAGTGTGGGGTAGGCCAGATTAATCCACTGGTTAGTGTCTGGAACACAGTGCCTGAGAGAGTGGGATAGCCCGGATTAATACAGGGGTTAGGGTCTGGAACACAGTGCCTGAGAGTGTGAGATAGGCCGGATTATTCCAGGTGTTAGGATCTGGAACACAGTGCCTGAGAGAGTGGGTTAGGCAGGATTAATCCAGGGATTAGGGTCTGGAACACAGTGGCTGAGAGTGTGGGGAGGCTGGGTAAATCCAGTAGTTAGGGTCTGGAATACAGTGTCTGAGAGTGTGGGGTAGGCCGGATTAATCCAGGGGTTAGGGTCTGGAATACAGTGCCTGAGAGTGTGGGATAGGCTGGTTTAATGCAAGGGTTAGGGTCTGCAACACAGCGTCTGAGAGTGTGGGTTAGGCCAGTTTAATCCAGGGGTTAGAGTCTGGAACACAGTATCTGAGAGATTGGGATAGGCCGGATTAATCCAGGGGTTAGGGTCTGGAACACAGTGCCTGAGAGTGTGGGATAGTCCGGTTTACTCCAGGGGTTAGGGTCTGGAAGACAGTGCCTGAGAGTGTGGGATAGGCCGCGTCAATCCACGGGTTAGGGTCTGGAACACAGTGCCTGAGAGCGTGGGTTAGGCTGGGTCAATCCAGGCTTAGCTCTGGCACACAGTCCCTGAGATTGTGGGATAGGTCGGATTAATCCAGGGGTTATGGTCTGGAACGCTGTGTCTGAGAGTGTGGCATAGGCCGGATTACTCCAAGGGTTATGGTCTGGAACACAGTGTCTGAGAGTGTGGCTGAGGCCTGTTTAATGCAGGGGTTGCGGTCTGGAAGACCGTGTCAGAGAGTGAGGAGGAGCCCAGGTTAATCCAGGGGTTAGAGTCTGGAACACAGTGCCTGAGGGTGTGGGGGTGGCTGGGTAAATCCAGGTGTTCGGGTCTGGAATACACTGTCTGAGAGTGTGGGGTAGGCTGGGTCAATCCAGGGTTTAGGGCCTGGAACTTAGTGTCTGAAAGTGTAGGGGAGGCTGAGTCAATCCAGGGGTTAGGGTCTGGAACACTGTCTGAGAGTGTGGGGGAGGCCGGGTCAATCCAGTGGTTAGGGTCTGGAAGACAGTGCCTGAGATTGTGGAATAGGCCGGGTCAATTCAGTGGTTAGGGTCTGGAACACAGTGCCCGAGAGTGTGGTATAGGCCGGATTACTCCAGGGTTAGCGTCTGGAAGACAATGCTTGACAGTGTGGGGTAGGCCGGGTCAATCCAGGGGTTAGGGTCTGGAACAAAGTCCCTGAAAGCTTGGGATAGGCCGGATTAATTCAGCGGTTCGGATCTGGAACACAGTGTCTGAGAGTGTGGGTTAGGCCAGGTCAATCCAGGGATTAGCGTCTTGAACACAGTGGTTGAGAGTGTGGGGAGGCTGGGTCAATACAAGGATTAGGGTCTGGAACACAGTGCCTGAGAGTGTGGGATAAGCCTGGTCAATCCAGGAGTTAGGTTCTGGAATACAGTATCTGAGAGTGTGGGATAGGCCGGATTAATCCAGGGGTTAGGGTCTGGAACACAGTGCCTGAGAGTGCAGGTAGGTAGCTTTAATGCAGGTTTTAGGGTCTGGAACAGAGTGCCTGAGAGTGTGGGGTAGGCCGGGTTAATCCAGGGGTTAGGGTCTGGAACACACTGCTAGAGAGTGTGGGGTAGGCCAGATTAATCCACTGGTTAGTGTCTGGAACACAGTGCCTGAGAGAGTGGGATAGCCCGGATTAATACAGGGGTTAGGGTCTGGAACACAGTGCCTGAGAGTGTGGGATAGGCCGGATTATTCCAGGTGTTAGGATCTGGAACACAGTGCCTGAGAGAGTGGGTTAGGCAGGATTAATCCAGGGATTAGGGTCTGGAACATAGTGGCTGAGAGTGTGGGGAGGCTGGGTAAATCCAGTAGTTAGGGTCTGGAATACAGTGTCTGAGAGTGTGGGGTAGGCCGGATTAATCCAGGGGTTAGGGTCTGGAATACAGTGCCTGAGAGTGTGGGATAGGCCGGTTTAATGCAAGGGTTAGGGTCTGGAACACAGCGTCTGAGAGTGTGGGTTAGGCCAGTTTAATCCAGGGATTAGAGTCTGGAACACAGTATCTGAGAGATTGGGATAGGCCGGATTAATCCAGGGGTTAGGGTCTGGAACACAGTGCCTGAGAGTGTGGGGAGGCTGGGTAAATCCAGTAGTTAGGGTCTGGAATACAGTGTCTGAGAGTGTGGCGTAGGCCGGATTAATCCAGGGGTTAGGGTCTGGAATACAGTGCCTGAGAGTGTGGGGAGGCTGGGTAAATCCAGTAGTTAGGGTCTGGAATACAGTGTCTGAGAGTGTGGCGTAGGCCGGATTAATCCAGGGGTTAGGGTCTGGAATACAGTGCCTGAGAGTGTGGGATAGGCCGGTTTAATGCAAGGGTTAGGGTCTGGAACACAGCGTCTGAGAGTGTGGGTTAGGCCAGTTTAATCCAGGGGTTAGAGTCTGGAACACAGTATCTGAGAGATTGGGATAGGCCGGATTAATCCAGGGGTTAGGGTCTGGAACACAGCGTCTGAGAGTGTGGGATAGTCCGGTTTACTCCAGGGGTTAGAACATAGAACATAGAACAATACAGCGCAGTACAGGCCCTTTGGCCCTCGATGTTGCGCCGATCCAAGCCCACCTAACCTATACTAACCCACTATCCTCCATATACCTATCCAATGCCCGCTTAAATGCCCATAAAGAGGGAGAGTCCACCACTGCTACTGGCAGGGCATTCCATGAACTTACAACTCACTGAGTGAAGAACCTACCCCTAACTTCAGTCCTATATCTACCCCCCCTTAATTTAAAGCTATGCCCCCTTGTAATATCCGACTCCATACGCAGGAAAAGGTTCACACTGTCAACCCTATCTAACCCCCTAATCATCTTGTACACCTCTATCAAGTCACCCCTAAACCTTCTTTTCTCTAATGAAAACAGCCCTAAGTGTCTCAGTCTTTCCTCATACGATCTTCCTTCCATACCAGGCAACATCCTGGTAAACCTCCTCTGCACCCGTTCCAGTGCCTCCACATCCTTCCTATAGTATGGCGACCAAAACTGCACACAATATTCCAGATGCGGCCGCACCAGAGTCTTATACAACTGCATCATGACCTCAGGACTCCGGAACTCAATTCCTCTACCAATAAAAGCCAGTACGCCATATGCCTTCCTCACCGCACTATTTACCTGGGTGGCAACTTTCAGAGATCTGTGTACATGGACACCAAGATCCCTCTGCTCATCCACACTACCAAGTATCCGACCATTAGCCCAGTACCCCATCTTTTTGTTATTCTTCCCAAAGTGAATCACCTCACACTTAGCTACATTGAATTCCATTTGCCACCTTTCTGCCCAGCTCTGCAGCTTCTCTATATCCTGCTGTAACCTGCCACATCCTTCCTCACTGTCAACAACTCCTCCGACTTTCGTATCATCCGCAAACTTGCTCACCCAACCTTCTAACCCCTCTTCCAGGTCATTTATAAAAATGACAAACAGCAATGGTCCCAAAACAGATCCTTGCGGAACACCGCTAGTGACGGCACTCCATGAAGAAACTTTGCCATCAACTACTACCCTCTGTCTTCTTCCATCCAGCCAATTCCTAATCCAAACCTCCAACTCACCCTCAATGCCATATCTCCGTATTTTCTGCAGTAGCCTACCATGGGGAACCTTATCAAACGCCTTACTAAAATCCATATATACCACATCTACCGCTTTCCCCTCATCAACCTCCTTCGTCACCTTTTCAAAGAATTCAATAAGGTTTGTGAGGCACGACCTGCCCTTCACAAAACCATGCTGACTATCCTTGATCACATTATTCCTATCCAGATGTGCATAGATCCTATCCCTTACAATTCTCTCTAAGACTTTGCCCACAACAGAAGTGAGACTCACCGGCCTATAGTTACTAGGGTTATCCCTACTCCCCTTTTTGAACAAGGGAACCACATTTGCTATCCTCCAATCTTCTGGCACTACTCCTGTAGACAACGAGGACATAAAAATCAAGGCCAATGGCTCTGCAATCTCCTCCCTTGCTTCCCAGAGAATCCTAGGATAAATGCCATCAGGCCCAGGGGACTTATCTATTTTCACCTTTTCCAGGATTTCCAACACCTCTTCTCTACATACCTCAAAGCCATCCATTCTACTTATTTCTGACTCAGTATTCACATCAACGACAATGCCCTGTTCCTGAGTAAATACTGAAGAAAAGTATTCATTCAGTGTCTCTCCAATCTCTTCCGCCTCCACACGCAACTTCCCACTACTATCCTTGACTGGACCTATTCCTACCCTAGTCATTCTTTTATTCCTAACATACCTATAGAAAGCCTTAGGGTTTTCCCTAATCCTACCGACTAAGGACCTTTCATGTCCCCTCCTTGCTGCTCTTAGCTCTCTCTCCTTCCTGGCTACCCTATACCTCTCAATCGCCACAATTGAACCTTCACGTCTCATCTTGAGATAGGCCACCCTCTTCCATTTAACAAGGGATTCCAATTCCTTATTAAACCACGGCTCCCTCGCACGACCCTTTCCTCCCTGCCTGACAGGTACATAATTATCAAGGACACTCAATAGTTGCTCCTTGAACAAGCTCCACATATCATTTACACTCTTGCCTTGGAGTCTACTTTTCCAAGCCACACATCCTAAGTCATGCCTCACCGCATCATAATTTCCCTGACCCCAGCTATAACTCTTGCCCTGTAGTACACACTTATCCCTCTCCATCACGAGAGTAAAAATCACCGAATTATGGTCACTATCCCCAAAGTGCTCACCTACCTCTAATTCTAACACCTGGCCTGGTTCGTTACCCAGAACCAAATCCAGTATGGCCTCACCTCTTGTTGGCCTGTCTACATATTGTGTCAGGAAACTCTCCTGCACACATTGAACAAACACTGACCCATCTAACGAACTTGAGCTATAGCTTTCCCAATCAATATCAGGAAAGTTAAAGTCCCCCATAACAACCACCCTATTACTGTCACTCATCTCCTGAATCACCTTCCCTATCCTTTCTTCAATGATTCTAGGACTATTAGGAGGCCTGTAAAAGACTCCTAACGGGGTGACCTCACCTTTCCTATTCCTAACCTCAGCCCAAACTACCTCAGATGGCAAGTCCTCATCCATCGTCCTTTCCACCACTGTAATACTATCTTTGACAAGCAATGCCACACCTCCCCCTCTTTTACCCCCACCTCTGACCCTACTAAAACATTTAAATCCTGGAACCTGCAACAGCCAATCCTGTCCCTGTTCTAGCCATGTCTCCGTAATAGCCACAACATCGAAGTCCCAGGTACCAACCCACGCTGCAAGTTCACCTACCTTATTTCGTATACTTCTTGCATTGAAGTATACACACTTCAAGCCACTTTCCTGTTTACAGGCACCCTCCTTGGAAATTGAGGCCATGTTCCTAACCTCCCTACACTCCAGGCCCTGCACCCTGAAGCTACAATCTGGGTTCCCATGCCCCTGCAGAGTTAGTTTAAACCCCCCCCAAGAGCACTAGCAAACCTCCCCCCAAGGATACTGGTGCCCCTCAGGTTCAGGTGTAGACCATCCTGTTTATAGAGGTCCCACCCTCCCCAGAAAGAACCCCAGTTATCCAAAAACCGGAATCCCTCCCTCCTGCACCATCCCTGTAGCCACGCATTTAAGTGTTCTCTTTCCCTATTCCTCGAATCTCTATCACGTGGCACGGGTAACAAACCAGAGACAACAACTCTGTTCGTTCTAACTCTGAGCTTCCAACCTAGCTCCCTGAAAGCCTGTCTAACATCCTCGGCACTCCTCCTACCTATGTCGTTGGTGCCAATATGGACCACGACTTCGGGCTGCTCCCCCTCCCCCTCCAGGACCCGGAAAACACGATCAGAGACATCACGTACCCTTGCACCTGGGAGGCAACATACCAAACGTGAGTCTCTCTCGTTCCCACAAAACCGCCTATCTGTGCCCCGAACTATCGAGTCCCCAATTACTACTGCTCTGCTCTTCTTCACCCTTCCCTTCTGAGTAACGGGGACAGGCTCCGTGCCAGAGACCTGAGCCCCGTTACTTACCCCTGGTAAGTCATCCCCCCCACAAGTATCCAAAACGGTATACTTGTTCTTGAGGGGAACGGCCACAGGGGGTCCCTGCACTGGCTGCTTCCTCCCAGTCCCCCTCACTGTCACCCATCTATCTGCCATCTTTGGAGTTACTACTTCCCTATAACTCTGATCTATGACCCCCTCTGCCTCCCGAATGATCCGAAGTTCATCCAACTCCAGCTCCAGTTCCCTAACGCGGTCTTGGAGGAGCTGGAGATGGGTGCACTTCCTGCAAGTGTAATCGGCAGGGATGTCGATGGCATCCCTCACCTCATACATGTTGCAGGAGGAACATTGCACTGCCTTCACTGCCATCCCTCTAAAGCTAACTTTTATTTAAAAAAAAAACTGGGTCTAAAGAATACAACAAGCAAAATTCAGCACTTACCTACTTACCACAACAGGTGTTATTATTAGGTTAGAGGAGGAGGGCGGGTGGGAGGCACTACCCGTGTAGTGCCTCGGGTTCCTCTCCTTCGCGCTTTTAAAGGGGGAAAAAACCTACCCAGGTAAGCTTACACTAACTGCTTCCGGGTCTCGGCTGCCCCTCTGGTCGTCGTCACTTCCCCCTGGTGCTCCCGCTCTTTCTGTGAAGAGAGAGTGAAAGAGAAAAAAAAACACCGCTGCCCGCTACCGGTAAGTACTTTTAAAACCAAACGGTCTTACCTTCGCTGCTGCTCGCACTGGAAAAATCAGGCACTGTCTTCCAGACTGGTTAGGGTCTGGAAGACAGTGCCTGAGAGTGTGGGATAGGCCGGGTCAATCCACGGGTTAGGGTCTGGAACACAGTGCCTGAGAGCGTGGGTTAGGCTGGGTCAATCCAGGTTTAGCTCTGGCACACAGTCCCTGAGATTGTGGGATAGGTCGGATTAATCCAGGGGTTATGGTCTGGAACACAGTGTCTGAAAGAGTGGGTTAGTCCGGATTAATCCAGGGGTTAGGGTCTGGAACGCTGTGTCTGAGAGTGTGGCATAGGCCGGATTACTCCAAGGGTTATGGTCTGGAACACAGTGTCTGAGAGAGTGGGGGATGCTGAGTCAATCCAGGGGTTAGGGTCTGTAACACAATGTCTCAGAGTGTAGGGGAGGCTGAGTCAACCCAGGGGTTAGGGTCTGGAACACAGCGCCTGAGAGTGTGGGGTTGGCCAGGTCAATCCAGGGGTTAAGGTCTGGAACACAGTGCCTGAGAATGTGGGTTAGGATCGGTCAATCCAGGCTTATCTCTGGAACACAGTGCCTGAGATTGTGGGATAGCCCGGATTAATCCAGGGGTTAGGGTCTGAAAAACAGTGCCTGAGAGTGTGGGGGAGGCCCGGTCAATCCAGGGGTTAGGGTCTGGAACACAGTGTCTGACAGAGTGGAATAGGCAGGATTACTCCAGGGGTTAGGGTCAGGAAGACAGTGCCTGAGAGTGTGGGGTAGGCCGGATTAATTCAGGGGTTAGGGTCTGGAACACGGTGCCTGAGAGTGTGGGATAAGCCTGGTGAATCCAGGAGTTAGGGTCTGGAATACAGTGCCTGAGAGTGTGGGATAGGCCGGTTTAATGCACGGGTTAGGGTCTGCAACACAGTGTCTGAGAGAGTGGGATAGGCCAGATTAATCCAGGCGTTAGGGTTTCGAACACAATGTCTCAGAGTGTGGGGGAGGCTGAGTTAATACAGGGGTTAGGGTCTGGAACACAGTGTCTGAAAGTGTGGGTTAGGCCGGGTCAGTCCAGGGATTAGGGTCTGGAACACAGTGGCTCAGAGTGTGGGATAAGGCTGGTCAATCCAGGGATTTGGGTCTGGAACATAGTGGCTGAGAGTGTGGGGAGGCTGGTCAATCCAGGGGTTAGGGTTTGGAACACAGTGTCTGAGAGTGTGTGGGAGGCTGGTTTAATGCAGTGGTAAGGTTCTGGAAGACAGTGCCTGAGAGTTTGGGATAGGCCGGATTGATCCAGGGGTGAGTGTCTGGAACACAGGGCCTGAGAGCGTGGGATAGGCTGGATTAATTCAGGGGTGAGTGTCTGGAACACAGTGTCTGAGAGTGTGGGGAAGGCCAGTTTAATGCAGGGGTTAGGGTCTGGAACATAGTGCCTGAGAGTGTGGGATATGCCGGATTAATTCAGGGGTTAGAGTCTGGAACCCAGTGCCTGAGTGTGTTGGATAGGCCGGATTAATTCAGGGATTAGGGTCTGGAACACAGTGTCTGAGAGTGTAGGGTAGGCCGGTTTAATCCAAGGTGTAGGGTCTGGAACACAATGTCTGAGAGGGTGGCTAGGCCGGATTTATGCAGGGGTTAGGATCTGGAACCCAGTGCCTGAGAGTGTGGGATAGGCCGGGTCAATCCAGGGGTTAGGTTCTAGAACACAGTGTCTGAGAGTGTGGGGGAGGTCAGATTAATCCAGGGGTTAGGTTCTGGAACACAGTGCCTGAGAATGTCGGATAAACTGGATTAATCCAGGGGTTAGGGTCTGGAACACAGTGCCTGAGAACGTGGGTTAGGCTGGGTCAATCCAGGCTTAGCTCTGGAACACAGTGCCTGAGATTGTGGGATAGGCCGGATTACTCCAGGGGTTAGGGTCTGTAACACAGTGCCAGAGAGTGTGTGGGAGGCTGGTTTAATCCAGGGTACAAGGTCTGGAACACAGTGCCTAAGAGTGTGGGGAGGCTGGTTTAATGCACGGGTTAGGGTCTGCAACACAGTGCCTGAGAGAGTGGGATAGGCCAGATTAATCCAGGGGTTAGGGTTTCGAACACAATGTCTCAGAGTGTGGGGGAGGCTGAGTCAATACAGGGGTTAGGGTCTGGAACACAGTGTCTGAAAGTGTGGGTTAGGCCGGGTCAGTCCAGGGATTAGGGTGTGGAACACAGTGGCTCAGAGTTTGGGATAAGGCTGGTCAATCCAGGGATTAGGGTCTGGAACACAGTGTCTGAGAGTGTGTGGGAGGCTGGTTTAATGCAGTGGTAAGGTTCTGGAAGACAGTGCCTGAGAGTTTGGGATAGGCCGGATTAATCCAGGGGTGAGTGTCTGGAACACAGGGCCTGAGAGCGTGGGATAGGCTGGATTAATTCAGGGGTGAGTGTCTGGAACACACTGCTAGAGAGAGTGGGGTAGGCCTGATTAATCCACGGGTTAGTGTCTGGAACACAGGGCCTGAGAGCGTGGGATAGGCCGGATTAATCCAGGGGTTATGGTCTGGAACACAGTACCTGAAATTGTGGGATAAACCGGATTAATCCAGGGGTTAGGGTCTGGAACACAGTGTCTGAGAGTGTGGGGAAGGCCAGTTTAATGCAGGGGTTAGGGTCTGGAACATAGTGCCTGAGAGTGTGGGATATGCCGGATTAATTCAGGGGTTAGAGTCTGGAACCCAGTGCCTGAGTGTGTTGGATAGGCCGGATTAATTCAGGGGTTAGGGTTTGGAATACAGTGCCTGAGAGTGTGGGATAGACCGGATTAATCCAGGGGTTAGGGTCTGGAACACAATGTCTGAGAGGGTGGCTAGGCCGGATTAATCCAAGGTGTAGGGTCTGGAACACAATGTCTGAGAGGGTGGCTAGGCCGGATTTATGCAATGGTTAGGATCTGGAACCCAGTGCCTGAGAGTGTGGGATAGGCCAGTTTAATCAAGTGGTTCGGGTCTGGAGCACAGTCCCTGAGAGTGTAGGGTAGGCCGGGTCAATCCAGGGGTTAGGTTCTAGGGATAGGCCGGATTAATCCAGGGGTGAGTGTCTGGAACACAGTGCCTGAGAATGTCGGATAAACTGGATTAATCCAGGGGTTAGGGTCTGGACAGAATTCCTGAGAATGTGGGGTAGGCCGGGTCAATCCAGGATTAGGGTCTGGAACACAGTGTCTGAGAGTGTGGGGGAGGCTGGTTTAATGCAGGGTTTATCGTCTGGTATACTGGGTCTGAGAGTGGGGCGTATGCTGAGTCAATCCAGGTTTAGCTCTGGAACACAGTGCTTGAGAGTGTGGGTTTAGGCCAGATTAACCCATGGGTTATGGTCTGGAACACAATGCCTGAGTGTGTGGGTTAGGCCGGATTAATCCGGGGTTAGTGTCTGGAAGACAGTGTCTAAGAGTGTGGGTTAGGCAGGATTAATCCAGAGGTTCGAGTCTGGAACAAAGTGCCTGAGAGCATAGGATAGGCCGGATTAATCCATGGGTTAGGGTCTGGAACATAGAGCCTGAGAGTGTGGGTTAGGCTGGGTAACTCCAGGGTTAGCTCTGTAACACAGTGTCGGAGAGTGTGGGCTAGGCCAGGGCATTCCAGGGGTTAGGGTGTGGAACACAGAGCCTGAGAGTGTGGGATAGGCCGGGTCAAACCAGAAGTTAGGGTCAGGAACACAGTGTTTGAGAGTGTGGGATAAGGTGGATTAATCCAGGGGTTTGGGTGTGGAACACAGTGCCTGAGAGTGTGGGCTCGGCTGTATTACTTCAGGGATTAGGGTCTGGAACACAGTGTCTGAGAGTGTGGGGGTGGGTGGTTTAATGCAGTGGTAAGGGTCTGGAACACAGTGGGTGAGAGTGTGGGATAGACCGGATTAATCCATGGGTTAGGGTCTGGAACACAGTGTCTGAGAGTGTGGGGTAGGCCGGATTAATCCAAGGGGTAGGGTCTGGAACACAATGTCTGAGAGTGTGGGATAGGCCGGATTTATCCAGGGGTTATGGTCTGCAACACAGTGCCTGAGAGTGTGGGGGAGGCTGGTTTAATGCTGGGGTTAGGGTCTGGAACACAGTGCCTGAGAGTGTGGATAGGCCGGATTAATCAAGGTGTTAGGATCTGGAACACAGTGCTTGAGAGAGTGGGATAGGCCATATTAATCCAGGGGTTATGGTCTGGAACACAATGCTAGAGTGTGTGGGGAGGCTGGGTCAATCCAGGGGTTAGGGTCTGGAACAAAGTGCCTGAGTGTGTGGGGGAGGCCGGGTCAATCCAAGGATTAGATTCTGGAACAGAGTGCCTGAGAGTGTGGGGTGGGCCGGATTAATCCAGGTGTTAGGGTCTGGAACACAGTGCCTGAGAGTGTGGGATAGGCTGGTTCAATCCATGGGTTAGGGTCTGGAAGACAGTGTCTGAGAGTGTGGGATAGGCCGGATTAATCTAGGGGTTAGGGTTTGGAACACAGTGTCTGAGAGTGTGGGATAGGCCATATTACTTCAGGGGTTAGGGTCTGAAACATAGTGCCTGAGAGTGTGGGGAGGCCGGTTTCATGAAGGTGTTAGAGTCTGGAACAGAGTGCCTGAGCGTATGGGATAGGCCATATTAATCCAGGGGTTATGGTCTGGAACACAATGCTAGAGTGTGAGGGGAGGCTGGGTCAATCCAGGGGTAAGGGTGTGGAACAAAGTGCCTGAGTGTGTGGGGGAGGCTGGGTCAATCCAAGGATTAGATTCTGGAACAGAGTGCCTGAGAGTGTGGGGTGGGCTGGATTAATCCAGGTGTTAGGGTCTGGAATACAGAGTCTGAGAGTGAGGGATAGGCCGGGTCAATCCATGGGTTAGGGTCTGGAATACAGTGCCTGAGAGCGTGGGGAGGCTGGGTCAATCCAGGGGTTAGGTTCTGGAACACAATGCCTGAGAGTGTGGGATAGGCCGGATTATTCCAGGGGTTATTGTCTGGAACACAATGCCAGAGAGTGTAGGGTAGGTCGGATCAATCCAGGGGTTAGGTTCTGGAACACCGTGTCTGAGAGTGTGGCGGAGGCCGGTTTAATGCAGGGGTTACGGTCTGGAAGACAGTGTCAGAGAGTGAGGAGGAGGCCAGGTCAATCCAGGGGTTAGGGTCTGGAACACAGTGCCTGAGGGTGTGGAGGTGGCTGGGTAAATCCAGGTGTTAGGGTCTGGATTATACTGTCTGAGAGTGTGGGATTGGTCGAGTCAATCCAGGGGTTAGGTTCTGGAACACAGTGTCTGAGAGTGTGGGGTAGGCCGGGTCCATCCAGGGTTTAGGGCCTGGAACAAAGTGCCTGAGTGTGTGGGATCAACCGGGTCAATCCAGGGATTAGATTCTGGAACAGAGTGCCTGAGAGAGTGGGGTAGGCCGGATTAATCCAGGGGTTAGGTTCTGGAACACAGTGCCTGAGAGTGTGGGGTAGGCCGGGTCAATCTAGGTGATGCCAATGCCCCATGAAGTGGAATCCCTCTTTCCCACACCAATCCCTTAGCCACATGCTTACTTCCCTGATTTTCTTATCCCTATGCCAATTGGCACGTGGCTCGGGCAGTAATCCGGAGATTATGATCCTTGAGGACCTGTACTTCAATTTCCTTCCTCGTGCTTGATAATCCCCAAACACCCTAGCTTTGCCTATGTTGTTAGTCCCAACGTGGACCGCAATAACTGGATCCTCCCCCTCCCGCTCCAATATCCTTTCAAGCTGGTCGGAGATGTCCCGCGCCCTGGCACCGGGCAGGCAACACACCATGCAAGACTCCCGATGCGGCTTGCAAAGGATACTATCTGTCCCCCTAATTATAGAATCCCCTATAATAACTACTTGTCTTTTTGCTCCCCCCCACTTGAATGGCCTTCTGGACCATAGTGCCTTGGTCAGTTGGCTCATCCTGTCCAGAGCCCTTTTCCTCATCCGTACAGGGAGCAAGAATCTCATATCTGTTGGACAAGGTCAAGGGCTGAGGCTCCTGCACTCCTGAACTCAGGTTCCCCCTACCTGCCTCACTAACAGTCACACTCTGGTGTCCCTGATCACTAACTGAATGTGAATTACCTAATCTCCCAGGTGTGACTGCCTCCTGAACCACTGCGTCCAGGTAACTCTCCCCCTCCCGGATGTGCCGCAGTGTTTGAAGCTCAGATTCCAGATCATCAACTCTGATCCGGAGTTCTTCCAGCAACCAACACTTGCTGCAGATGTGGTCACTGCCCTTCACAATGGGATCAGCCAGCTCCCACATCATACAGCTACAGCACAACACCTGTACAGCCATCTCTGCTTAGTTAATTACTTTATTACTTTGTATAAATTTAAGTTAAAATGCTTTCTGATACCTTCCTGATTTATATACTCACTGCTTTCCTTCCCGGCTGCCCCTCTGGTTGTCATCGCTTCCCCCTGCTGCTCCCGCTCCTTCTTAGCTGCAGTCTTCCGGGTTCGTTTAACCTCCGCTGCTACTCGCACTCAAAATATGAGGTGATTCACTTTGGGAAGAATAGCAGGATTAAGTTGAAGCGATGAGACTGAGGCGGGAATCAAATCCACAGAATTCCCAGGCCCAGCTAAGGCTGCAGGCAGCACACTCAGGGAGTCGCTGCTGTTCCACGGGATCCTGCAGTGCAGTAGGACAGAAATTCAGAGCCAGAATTCAGATATTCCATCTCCACCTCAGCCAACAACAGGCGCTGACGTGTGCCGAGACACCCACTAACAGCTCGATGGGAGATTGTAACAAGCCTGTACCATTCCCCCATTCACTATGGGCACAGTCAGTGACCTGGCCCTTTACCACGTTAAAGGTGGAGGCTGTGCTCTCTGTAGCTGTGTGATGATTAACTACTGAACTGTCTGTTTGTTCATATCACACACTCCAGTGCTCCTGGGCCTCACATTGTGACTGGACGATGATCAGCAGAGGATGGAGAAAGCATTGATTTTGCTGTATGTGTCGCTGATGGTGGCAGAGCCCATCACTGCTGCCGGGATATCACTGAGAGGTAAGGATGTCTTTTAATGAGAAAGGTGAGCACAGAGAATGCTGGAGAAATGCCAAGCCTCTCTGGCAAGGTCTACGATGCGACAGAAACATTGCTCACTGCTCGAGTTCCATTTTTGAAGAAATCCTGAAGAGTCAGAGTGGATTGGGAACATGAAATCTGTTCCTCTTTCTGCCTTTGCACACATGTTGCCTGGCCTGCTGAATCTCTCCATCTGTGTCTGCTTCAGATTGCCAGCACCAAGTCTTTCATCTGTTGAGGTATGGAAGGGATGGATGGGGGTGGGAGGGTGTAGCATAGGCAAAAGGATGAGGCCATTCAGCCTTCTGAGCTCGTGCTGCTATTCCACATGTGTTTCTGATATCTAGGCGCATGTCTGAATTTCCCATGGTTTCTCGGCCTCTCTCCATCACTGCAATCTCTCGCTGTGTGAAACTCTTCCAGGGATCTGGAGTACCCCTGAGGATCTGGAGTGTTGTACATGATGGAAATCGTTGCAGGCCAGCGTGCTTTCAGCAGTCGAATTACAGCTTATTGTATCTGGCAATACTGTATATTCCATCGTTTTCATTTGTCCATGGGGTGTGAGTGGTGCATCCCAGCTTTCATTGTTTACCACCGATCACCTAAAGGGGAGTGAAACGTCAGCTACAAACTGCTGTCGATCTGTAGTCACATGGAACCCAGACCAAATGAAAGACTGAGTTCTCATTCCCTACAGGATATTCAGGAACCAGATAGTATTTGGGACAAGTCACAATTGCTTTTTTATTGTGATCCTTACCATTTCCCATTTCACCACCTGCCATGCTGGAAGTATGATCTTTTCCCCCTGGATTATTATTCCAGTGAAATTAACACCATGCTTCCCCACCATCCTCAATCTTCAAGGAGGGGCAGTTCGAAAGGCGAGGGAAATGTTTAAAGGGAGAAAGAAGGGTTGGGCAAGAGAATCTAAACTTCTAGACAAATCAAATTTTGTTTGTACATTGCATTAGTTTTGATTGAACTGACATCTCCAGACAAAGATGTGAAATTCTCACATTCAAGAAGGGTTTGGTAAGATCTCCGCTTGGGGAAAAAATACACTTGGCCTTATTTCCTGAAAGAAGCAGCTGAAAATAGCTCCTCCATAACTGGGTCAAAAAGATCCATTCTGTTTGGAAAGTAGGATTCTTGTCAACCGAGAGCAACTCAGCACTTGTGTGGGACTTACATCGGAGTACCTATTGTGAGCTTTGTACTAATCCAGCAATGAACGTAAGTGCAAGAAAAGATGTGAAAACATTTGTAATATTTACTTAACTTGAGGAAAAGAACCAGTTAATTGGAACACATTAAGGCCAGAAAAATGACCAATGGGTCACAGGTTGGACTGAAGGGTCTGTTTCCGTGCTGGACATCTCTAAGGCTTTTTCCTGAAGAAGGGCTTATGCCCGAAACGTCGATTCTTTTTTTTAGATTAGATTAGATTAGATTAGATTAGATTAGATTACAGTGTGGAAACAGGCCCTTCAGCCCAACAAGTCCACACCGACCCGCCGAAGCGAAACCTACCCATACCCCTACATTTACCCCTTACCTAACACTACGGGCAATTTAGCGTGGCCAATTCACCTGACCCTGCACATCTTTTGGACTGTGGGAGGAAACCGGAGCACCCGGAGGAAACCCACGCAGACACGGGGAGAACGTGCAAACTCCACACAGTCAGTCGCCTGAGGCGGGAATTGAACCCGGGTCTCTGGCGCTGTGAGGCAGCAGTGCTAACCACTGTGCCACCGTGCCGCCCACACTGTGCCCACCGTGCCTCCTGTTCCCTGGATGCTGCCTGACCTGCTGCGCTTTTCCAGCAACACATTTTCATCTCTAAGGCTGTATTTACTGCTCCGCTTCCCTGCACCAATTCTCCCATTTACCAATCCTGCACTAATTCGGGAATTTCACCAACTCACCCCAATGGGTTATCCTGCCCGAGTCCTCCCACTTAGAATTTAAGGCACCTGCATGAATTCTCCAATTATTGTTGTCCTGCATCAATTCCTTCCATTTAATTGTTCCCTGAAACACTTCTTCCACGTACGGGTGCCCTGATGAATTGTTTTTTCATTTAGTGATGCACTGAACTGAATCTTCAATTTACTGATGCTTGCAACATTTCTTATTTTGTTGATTCCCTGCACCATTCCCCAATTTAGAAATGCTGTGCTGTAATTTTCGAATACATTGGCACTCCCACAATTTCCTAATGTAATGGCGCTGTGCACTGAATCTCCCATTTACTGATTCCCACCAAATTTCCCACTGTACTAATTCTACTCTAATCCTCCCATTTCCTGGTGCCATGCACCCATTCTGTAATTTAGCTCCACTGTGCGCCATTCAGTACTTCCATTCCCTGCAATAATTCTCCCATTTCGTAGTTCGCTGCCAGAATGCTCGAATCTTGCGACTCCTGCATCATATCTCCAAATTACTGATCCGACACATATCCTCCCTTTCGTGGTGAACTGCACCAACTCCCCCAATTCGTGGTGCACTGTATTGAATCTCTGCCACTAATCCTTTGGAACATTTGTCCTATTTACTGATTCACTGCCCGTGTCCTCCCATTTGCTCCAATTCTCGAAGTTATCAGCACCCTGCACCAGGTCTCTCATTTACAGATGCCCCACACCAATTTTCCAATTCAGTGTTGCTTAGCACCATTTCCCTCAATTATTGATGTCCTGAACAAGTTCTCCATTCAGTGTTGCCTTACACCAATCCTCATACTGACTGATGCCCTCGCCCAATTTAGGGGTGTCCAACTGTAAATCTCCCATCAAGTATTGTTTGATTAGATTACATTACATTACAGTGTGGAAACAGGCCCTTCGGCCCAACAAGTCCACACCGACCCGCCGAAGCGCAACCCACCCATACCCCTACATTTACCCCTTACCTAACACTACGGGCAATTTAGCATGGCCAATTCACCTTACCTGCACATCTTTGGACTGTGGGGGGAAACCAGAGCACCCGGAGGAAACCCACGCAGACACGGGGAGAATGTGCAAACTCCACACAGTCAGTCGCCTGAGGCGGGAATTGAACCCGGGTCTCTGGCACTGAGGCAGCAGTGCTAACCACTGTGCCACCCACAAAGTGCAAGTTTGCCAGGGAGAGCAGAATTGAGACTATTATAGGTTTTGTTTGTTGGTCAGATTGTTTACAAGAGCAGACCGCTCGGACATGTGAATGCACACCTTTGGAGCAAACGGGACTTGAATTCGGCACTCCGGAGTTGAGATATAGAGCTGGCCTCTCAAAATGCCACAGACGCCCCGGCGGGAAATTGAACCCCGGTCTCCCGCGTGACAGGCGGGGATACTAACCACTATGCTACCGAGGATTGGATAATCCTGCCCCAATTCTCCCATTTAGTGCTGCATTGCACAATTTGTCCTATTTAGTATTGCACAGCATCATTTAGTGCTGAACTGCATCAAGTCTCCCATTATCTGAAGCTCTATTGCAAATTCTCACATTTTGGTTAGCCCTTTCCCAATTCTACAATTGAGTAGTTCCTTGCAATGATTCTCCAATTTAGTGGAGCGCTGCCAGAATTCTGAAATTTACGCATGGACAAGTTGGAACGAAGGATTTGTTCCGTGCTGTACATCTCTATGACTGTATGATTCTATTCATGGCTCAGCTGCTCTGTACCATTTGTCCCATTTACCAATCTTGTACAAATCTGGGCAATGCACCAACTCTCCCATTGAGTATTATCCTGCACCCACTTCGAAAATAATGGCACCTGCATGAATTCTCCAATGGCCCTGCATCAATTCCTTCCATTTCCTTGTTCCCTGATAATCATCTTCCATGTACAAATGCCCTGCTGAATTGTTTTCATTTAGTGATACAGGGAATTGAATCTCCAATTTACTGATGCTTGCAACATTTCTTCTTTTTATTGATTCCCTGGCCCCTATTCCCCAAGTTAGACATGCTGTGCTCCAATTTTCTAATGTATTGGCACTCACACCAGCTTTCCAATATAATTGCACTGTGCACCGAATCTCCCATTTATTGATTCCCACCAAATCTCCCATTTACTCATACCCCTGTACTAATTCTTCCATTGACTGATGCCCAAGCTGATTCTACCATTTAAGGGTGCCAGAAAGAACAGAAAGCCAATTAAGTGAGAGAAACTAAAAGCAATGGAGTTGTCAGAGGGAGATCACAGGAAGTGACACCTTTTCCTACAGCAAAGAACCTAAGACCAGGAGGCAGTGTTTCCGCCCCATGCTGGGTTTCAGGAAATATGGTCAGAGCTGAAGCTGAGTTTGCAATGGGACGGGCAGGGTACCATGTTACTGACCATGTAGGTGTGAACAACATACAAGGGTCTGCCTCGTCACTCTCAGGAACTCGCTGTTTAACTAAGAAGCTGACCCACTGGTTTAATATCTGTGTGCAGTGTTAATTAGCACAGGGCCAATCAGATCAGGGAGCTCCCTTGGTGCTTTGCAGACTGCTGTGGGAGAAATGGGTTCTGGTTCCCTTCTCCCAGATGCTGCCTGACCTGCTGAGGTTAGATTTCAGATCCCCAGGAACAGCAGGGTTTTCTCTATATGCATTTTCTTTCTCCTTATTCAATGGGTCATTTGTGATGCTTAAGATCCCATATGTTTTCTGATCTTCAAGCAGATCTTGTCACAGTAAAAGACCTGTGCACATGAACACCAAGGTAACTCTATCCATGTTCACATTTCAAACTCTGCAGTTCGGTCGAGTTTGTCTCTCTTTAGCCTTTTATGCCAAACTCCATCACAGCGGGCTTCAGTCTGTTCATTTCCCTCCATTCATTTCTGAAGAAGGGCTTAGGCCTGAAACGTCGATTCTCCTGTTCCCTGGATGCTACCTGACCTGCTGCGCTTTTCCAGCAACACATTTTCAGTCCATTTCCCTTGTAGGGGGTAGTGTAATTTTTAAACGGTTAGCTGCATTTTAGTCTTTTCTACCTTATAGTAAACACAAGCAGACACTCGAAACTGGTGTCGGACCTCCCCCATGTTTTTATGAATGAAACAATTGTAACAGCTTTCCTCGATAGCTGTTACAACATCATCCATATAAGGAAAGAACGGGGAACTCGAACACTGATTGGCCAAGTGAGTAACAGGCACCAGAACCCAAATAAGGAAAACAGTGGGGAACCCTAGCACTCGTTGGTCAAGACAGCAGTAGGAGACCCAGCCCACATTTACGTGTATATAATGTGTGGAGATTATTATTAATGGGTGTGTACCATTTTTTCGCACCCGACTTTGCAAAGTTGAATGAAAAGTTTTGGACAGACTCCTCCATGTCTTTGTTCCTGGGAAGGGAAATAAAAGTGCCGGAGATGGGGCTGGACAGCCGCATATCTCGCACAATTGGGGGCTCCTCCGGGATGAAATAATTATTGCCGGGGGGAAGTCTCTTCGGCTCACGGATCAAGCCTGATCATAACAAAGACGCGTCTAGTATATATTTATACTTCTCACTGATCAGCTTGGTCTGTTGGCCGTCGGCCAAGAGAGGATGTGACCCGGCTCATTTAAAAATAATTTTGAATCCTGGAAAAGGAACACACGGACGAGTGCTGGGACGACTGGTTAGTGACTATACATGGGGGTACACACATTTAAAAAGGCCAGACAACTCCGTGCACGGATCAAGGTAAGAGATTTTTTTTTTGTTCTTCCTTGTTGGCCGCGTGGTTTTGACGGTCATCTGTGAAAACGCTTTAAGCGTTTAAGACCAGGACCGAAGATAAGCCACGGGAAATTGTGGTTTTGACGGTCATCTGTGAAAACGCTTTAGGCGTTTAAGACCAGGACCGAAGATAAGCCACAGGAAATTGTGGTTTTGACGGTCATCTGTGAAAACGCTTTAGGCATTTAAGACCAGGACCGAAGATAGACCATGGGAAATCAGACTTCTAAATTTACTAAGGAGAAGTCAGGGAAGACTGCAAATGGGAAAGAAATACCCCCCGATAGTCCACTAGGTCGGAAGTTAAGTCTATGGACGGACAGTAGTAGAACAAAGGACTTAAAGAAAGAGACCATGATAAAATATTGTTGTTTTATATGGACCAAAGAACCTATCCGCGCCCCCTCGGTAGTTTGGCCCGACTATGGGTCTGATGAAGACTGGGTGTGTCAAATCCTAAATGTATATGTTAACAGAAAACAACCGTTTGACCCAGAAGAGAGCAAATACGCCGCTGCCTGGTTGGCGGGCGACGGCGGGAGTCCCACGCGTCTCTATCCTCTGATTCCCCAAACAGACCCTAGGAAGCCCCAGAAGTCTTGGGACATCCTCACCGATGGTTTGCCACCGTCTGCCCCGCCCCCGTATATACCACCCGCGCACGACCAGGCGCACGACCAGGCGCACGACCAGGCGTTCAGCGCGGACCTCCATCCTGCGACGGATAAATCCGATTTCCAGCAGGCTATGACCAGTGAGGCAGGGACTGCTGGGGGGGGCGGGCACAGGAGAGGGCGCAGAACCCACCCCAGGCACTAGGAAATCAGTCCGACTCGAGATGCGGAAAGGTCGAGAAGAGGAATTGAGAGCTGGGAGGAGTGACAATATTGAACAGCTGAACCCCTTACGAGAGGTGCCGTTTGGAAATGAACGGGCCGGGTTCGTAGTACAACCTTTAAATTCTGGGGATATCCGGCAACTCCGTAACGAACTACCCCGTCTACTGGACGACCCTGTCAGTGTGGGAATACAACTGGACCAATTTCTGGGGCCCAGTATATACACATGGGCTGAACTGCAGGCCATGATGAGAATACTATTTAATTACGATGAAATTGTTATGATCCAGAATAGTGCAATGGCCATTTGGGATAGGGAGCATCAGGACGGCCCTCAGCGTGGAGAGCAGAAGTACCCCTTAGAGGACCCCCGGTGTGATCATAACGACGCGGGGGGACGGGCCAATATGACAGATCTCAGAAGCCTTATAATCAGGGGAATCCAAACCTGCGTGCCCAAACAGCGGAATTTAGCGAAAGCATTCGAAGTTGGACAGAAAAAGGATGAATCCCCGAGTGAGTTTTTAGACCGTTTGCGGGAGTCCATGCGAAAGTATTCAGGTTTAGACCCCGATGGGGAAATAGGCAAGGGCATGCTTAAGGTGCACTTTGTGACTAAGTCATGGCCTGACATTCAGAAGAAATTACAGAAAGTGGAGGATTGGGCTGAAAAAGATGTTGCAGAATTATTACGGGAAGCACAGAAGGTGTACGTTCAGAGGGATGTAATAAGGGAGAAACAGAAGACAAAAATGATGGTGGCAGCTGTACGGGAAGCTTGTAAATCCACCGGAATGGGGGAGGGAGGTTATCGGGTGGAAAGAGGAATGTCAAAGAAAAGTTGGAGAGGGAGAGAAGCGAGACGGGGCAGAAGTGAGAGAGGAGGATTTTATGGAATCGAACGGCCTCAGATGGCCGGATGCTACCATTGCGGGAAACTGGGACACTTCAAAAGGGATTGTCCCGAGTTTAAAAGGGAAAGAGAAGGGATGTATGAAATGGAGCGTGAACAAATGGATTAGGGAAGTCAGGGGAGGATCGGAACACGGGCCTACCAAGAACCCCTGGTAAATTTACGGGTGGGCCCATTTAGACAAGATGTTACTTTCTTAGTTGACACAGGCGCCGGCAGGTCCTCAATCCCCCTCCATGCTAGGGGGGTTGGCTTCCAAGCTAAAACATTAAACATTTCAGGGGTTAAGGGTGGGGTTTTTAGTGCAAAAATATTCGAACCACAACCCTTGCGGCTGGAGGAGGAGGAGCTCCAGGTGGAACTCCTTCACCTCCCCCATCTTCCCTATGGGTTGTTGGGACGGGATTTGATAGTCCGTTTCGGATTACGAATAGAAGTGGGAGAAGAGGATGAATTAGCCGTTACCATGTCATACCTTTGTGAGTCCCGATTGACAGAGATAGACCCTAGGGTTTGGGTCGCCAAAGGGAACCGGGGGGGGACTCGCAATTCGACCTGTGGAGGTAAAATTAAAGCCCCAGAGCCCCGACGTCAGAGTGCGCCAATACCCCATCTCTTGGGAAGGGAGGCAGGGCCTGAAGACAGTTATGGAAGACCTAATAAAAGATGGATTGGTAGAGCCCTGTATGTCACGATACAATTCCCCCATCCTGCCGGTCCGGAAGTCGGACAGGAGCTACCGAATGGTCCAAGACCTAAGGGAAGTAAATAAAATGGTCCAAGTACGGCACCCTGTGGTACCGAACCCATACACTATTCTGGGGCGAATACCCCCGGACCACGGCTGGTTTAGTGTTATAGACTTAAAGGATGCCTTCTGGGCGTGTCCCCTGGACAAGGACAGTAGGGATCTTTTTGCTTTTGAATGGGAGGATCCTGATACTGGCAGAAAACAGCAGTACAGGTGGACCGTGCTCCCCCAAGGATTCACTGAGTCCCCGACTCTGTTCGGGCAGATTCTGGAACAATTATTGGAGGGACTAACCTTGTCCCCGGCCCTTAAGCTTATACAATACGTGGACGATCTCCTTTTATCCGGGCCCACGGAGGAGGACGTCCTACTTGGGACTAATGCCCTGTTAAATTACCTAGCTGAGAAGGGGTTAAGAGTGAGTCAGAAGAAGCTCCAATATGTCGAGAAAGAGGTTAATTACCTGGGTCACTTGATAAGCCAGGGATAGAAACGAATAAGTCCGGAAAGAGTGCGGGCAATAATCGAACTAGGACTCCCAACGACCAAGAGGGAGTTGCGGAAGTTCTTGGGACTCTTAGGCTATTGTCGGTTATGGATAGATGACTATGCCCCCCTTACTAAAGACTTGTACCTAAAACTCATTGAGGAGGCACCCAACAGAATAAAATGGGAGGAGGAGGAGAAAAAGTTAATTGGAATCCTAAAAGAAAAATTGATGACCGCACCTGTTTTAAGCTTGCCGGATTTTAGTAAGACATTTCGTCTCTTTGTGAACTCCAGAAAGGGAACCGCTCTTGGAGTATTGACCCAGGATTGGGGGGGAAAAAGGAAGCCCATGGCTTTCCTGTCAAAAATTCTGGATCCAGTCTCCCGAGGGTGGCCGGAGTGTGTCCAAGCGGTGGCAGCCACGGCAAAGCTGGTAGAGGAAAGCAGGAAGTTGACTTTCGGGGCCCCCTTGACAGTCACTACTACCCACCAGGTTAGAACTATCCTGAATCAGAAGGCCGGGAGGTGGCTGACTGACTCGAGAATTCTGAAATATGAAGCCATATTGTTAGACCGAGAAGACCTCCGAATAGAAGTCGGGGGCTGCCAGAACCCGGCGGACTTTCTTTGGAAAGGGGAAGGGGAGGAGGAACTGGAACATTGCTGCTCAGACATAATAGAGTACCAGAGTAAAGTGAGGGAAAATCTGAGGGATACCCCCTTACATGCAGGAAGGCGGTGGTACATTGACGGGTCCTCTCGAGTGATAGATGGGAAAAGACACAACGGTTATGCAGTCATTAGTGAGACTGGTTGGGAATTAGTGGAAAGTGGACGGCTACCGAATGCCTGGTCCGCACAAATTGTACGAATTGTACGCCTTGCACCGGGCTCTGAGGAATTTAAAGGGAATAGCCGGGACAATCTACACTGACTCTAAGTATGCCTTTGGGGTAGTACACACCTTTGGGAAGATCTGGAAGGAAAGGGGAATGATAAATAGCAGAGGAAAGGAGTTGGTCCACGAGGAACTAGTAGCCATGATCTTGGAGGATTTGTTGCTGCCACAAGAGATTGCTGTAGTACATGTGAAAGGGCACCAGAAAGATGATAAAATAGAGACCCTGGGGAATCAATTGGCAGATGAACAGGCAAAATTGGCCGGGATGGGGAAGGAAGTAATAAACTGCCTGGTAAGGATTCCCCAGATATCCGAAATTACCGAAGTGCCCACGTTTACTGACAAAGAAGAAACTCTTCTTGCGTCTCTGGGGGGTACAAAGGATAGGGAAGGGAAGTGGACCTTACCCGATGGCCGCCAGCTACTAAATCGACCGTTGACGTGGGACATTATTGCCCGTCTACACCAAGGGGGTCACTAGGGCGTCCAGGCACTGTGTGATGCCTTCCTGCGCCGATATGCTCACCCTGGTCTGTACACGGTAGCCAAGCAGGTCACAGGAGATTGCATAACATGTCGAAAGATTAACAAAAGGGGGCTGCGGCAGCAAGCAAGACAAGGGGGTAGGAGTCCGGCCTATAGGCCGTTTGAGTATGTCCAGGTAGATTACACTGAGCTCCCCCCCATAGGTCGCCTGAAGTATCTATTAGTAATAGTAGATCACCTGACAGGATGGGTGGAAGCTTTCCCCACTGCCACGGCAACGGCAACTCAGGTTAGCAAAATTCTACTCGAACAAATCATCCCACGATTTGGGCTACCCCGCGCTATTGACTCTGACCAGGGGAGCCACTTCACCTCGACCGTCCTCCAGAATGTAGTGCAAGCAATGGGGATTGACTGGGATTTGCACACCCCCTGGCATCCCCCCTCCTCGGGCAAGGTCGAAAGAATGAACCAGACCATCAAAAAGCAGCTAACCAAACTCACTAGTGAAATCGGCCTGCCTTGGACCAAATGCCTACCCCTTGCCCTATTGCAAATTCGCACCCAGCCAAGGCGGGATTTGGGCGTCTCCCCTTTCGAAATGCTGTTTGGCCTCCCGTTCCATGGGCCGAAGGGGGAACCTCCTGTATTCGTGTCTCGGGATATGTTTGTGCAAAAATATGTGGTGGCTCTGGGGTCTGCTCTATCTCGTTTACGCCAACAGGGACTTTTGGCACAGACGCCGCCCCTCGAGTTTGCGGTGCACACCGTCAAGCCGGGTCAGTGGGTCCTAATTAAAAACTGGAAGCAACGTACCCTCGAACCAACTTGGGACGGTCCCTTCCTGGTACTTTTGACGACCGAAACGGCTGTCCGTACGGCCGAAAAGGGCTGGACACATTACACTCGAGTCAAGGGACCAGTGCCACAACCGACGGAGGATGAACGAACCTCTCTGACAAAGGCAGCTAAGGAACAGAGACCCTGAGAACAAACTAATCGGACTTTGGCGAGTCTAAAGGAACTGTGCCCTCTGGCTAAAGGTGTCGCGACAAAATGCGGTCAATCATATTGTTAACTTGCTTTGCCATTATCCTTGGGCTGGGTCATAGTGTGCGTGTTACCCAATTTGGCCTCCGGAAAAAACAAGTAGAGGACCGTCAGTGGTTCTCCATCTCCGTGCTTGCCAACAAGCCAACACAGACATTTAGCTTAGACCTATGTGGGTTGGTGCCCTGCAGGACTAAAAGTGAACTGAATCAAACTAAACGGAACCTAGAGAGAGAAAGGGGATTCCAGGGTCAGGCGTTAGTATTACAATTGCATGGTAGGGAAGGCATACATAGGCCTCCAGCCCCCGGGGTCCAGGCTATGGTGTCAGTTGTCCGTGATCCCATCACCCCTGGACAGGATTGTGGGCAGAATCAGTGCAATCCACTCTATCTGACCATAAAGAACTTGGGAAACAACGGGGCGAGCCTTAATGGAACAATACTGGGTATTAGAGTTGGGGGCCAGGAAGGACAGGAGGGGGTGCAGCTGTGCTGCACGTATATCACGGTAATTGAAGCTGAGTCTGGGGGCTCATCCGCCACCGATGAGCAGGGAAAGATTAGAATAATTGAGGTGACGGATTTGGAAAAGACCTTTGAAATAGAAACGGGATACGGGGAGGCGAATGCCTGGATGGAATGGGTCAAATATACTGTGAGGAGCATGAAAAAGAGTGATTGCTACACATGCACGGGTGCCCGCCCTAACCCTCAGGTGGTCCCATTCCCGTTGGGATGGGAGAAACACCCACGAGCCTTGGACTGCATGATAAGGCTGTACCAGGACCGAGAGGCCTGGAACGACTCCACTTGTCGACTCTTGAGTTTGAAGTTTCCCCCCGTCAAGTCTGAGGGGGCGCCCCGCCCGCCATCATTCTCGGGGGTAACGGGTACGCACCAGGCCTGCGTCTCTCGGACGGGACTACAGTGGGACAATGATGTGGGGACATTTGACAAGTGCAGCGGATCAATTCGGCTGGTCAATGAAACTACTGGGGGCGGGAATTACTCCCACATTCATGTGCCTAGGGCAGACCTCTGGTGGTACTGTGGTGGGAGGGTTCTGCGACAGACCCTGCCCCGAAAATGGACGGGCACTTGTGCAATCGTTCAATTGGCCATCCCATTCACCCTGGCATTCGAAAAACAAGAGCAACCCCGTTCCAGTGGAAGAACTGAGAGAGCTTTGGAGACCTCTTTCGATGATAATATATATTTAGATGCCATAGGGGTCCCCAGGGGTGTTCCTGACGAGTACAAGGCTAGGAACCAGATAGCGGCAGGTTTTGAGTCATCACTGTTCTGGTGGGTGACTATCAATAAGAACGTGGATTGGATTAATTATATTTACTACAATCAGCAGAGGTTCATTAATTATACCCGTGATGCAGTGAAAGGAATAGCAGAACAACTGGACGCCACTAGTCGGATGACGTGGGAAAATAGGTTGGCCTTAGACATGATGTTGGCAGAGAAGGGGGGTGTTTGTGTCATGATAGGCACTCAGTGCTGCACTTTCATCCCCAACAACACAGCCCCTGATGGGTCCATCACCCGCGCCGCGGACGAACTGGCCGAAAACTCGGGTATCGACTCTGGCCTCACGGACTGGTTTTAAGCTTGGTTCGGTAAATGGACGGCGGTAGTCGTTCCCTATCTTGTCTCATGTATAGTGGTGGCAGGGGTACTCACTGCCCTCGGGTGTTGCGTTATTCCCTGCGTCCGGGGATTAACTCAACGACTGATCGAAACCGCCCTGGCTAAGAGGGATGTTCCCTATGGGCAGGTTGAACGAATGAATCTCGAGACGGAACAACGTGAATCCCTCTTGGGCGGGGGCAGTATTAGAGATGGGCAGTTTGATGAACAAGCTCGGGAGTTATTAAACGCCCTGGAGAAGAAACTTACGGTTTAAAAATTACAGGTCGTAAGAAAAGACACGGGGGATTTGTAGGTGGTAGTGTAATTTTTAAACGGTTAGCTGCATTTTAGTCTTTTCTACCTTATAGTAAACACAAGCAGACACTCGAAACTGGTGTCGGACCTCCCCCATGTTTTTATGAATGAAACAATTGTAACAGCTTTCCTCGATAGCTGTTACAACATCATCCATATAAGGAAAGAACGGGGAACTCGAACACTGATTGGCCAAGTGAGTAACAGGCACCAGAACCCAAATAAGGAAAACAGTGGGGAACCCTAGCACTCGTTGGTCAAGACAGCAGTAGGAGACCCAGCCCACATTTACGTGTATATAATGTGTGGAGATTATTATTAATGGGTGTGTACCATTTTTTCGCACCCGACTTTGCAAAGTTGAATGAAAAGTTTTGGACAGACTCCTCCATGTCTTTGTTCCTGGGAAGGGAAATAAAAGTGCCGGAGATGGGGCTGGACAGCCGCATATCTCGCACAATTGGGGGCTCCTCCGGGATGAAATAATTATTGCCGGGGGGAAGTCTCTTCGGCCCACGGATCAAGCCTGATCATAACAAAGACGCGTCTAGTATATATTTATACTTCTCACTGATCAGCTTGGTCTGTTGGCCGTCGGCCAAGAGAGGATGTGACCCGGCTCATTTAAAAATAATTTTGAATCCTGGAAAAGGAACACACGGACGAGTGCTGGGACGACTGGTTAGTGACTATACATGGGGGTACACACATTTAAAAAGGCCAGACAACTCCGTGCACGGATCAAGGTAAGAGATTTTTTTTTTGTTCTTCCTTGTTGGCCGCGTGGTTTTGACGGTCATCTGTGAAAACGCTTTAAGCGTTTAAGACCAGGACCGAAGATAAGCCACGGGAAATTGTGGTTTTGACGGTCATCTGTGAAAACGCTTTAGGCGTTTAAGACCAGGACCGAAGATAAGCCACAGGAAATTGTGGTTTTGACGGTCATCTGTGAAAACGCTTTAGGCGTTTAAGACCAGGACCGAAGATAAGCCACGGGAAATTGTGGTTTTGACGGTCATCTGTGAAAACGCTTTAGGCGTTTAAGACCAGGACCGAAGATAAGCCACGGGAAATTGTGGTTTTGACGGTCATCTGTGAAAACGCTTTAGGCGTTTAAGACCAGGACCGAAGATAAGCCACAGGAAATTGTGGTTTTGACGGTCATCTGTGAAAACGCTTTAGGCGTTTAAGACCAGGACCGAAGATAAGCCACAGGAAATTGTGGTTTTGACGGTCATCTGTGAAAACGCTTTAGGCATTTAAGACCAGGACCGAAGATAGACCATGGGAAATCAGACTTCTAGATTTACTAAGGAGAAGTCAGGGAAGACTGCAAATGGGAAAGAAATACCCCCCGATAGTCCACTAGGTCGGAAGTTAAGTCTATGGACGGACAGTAGTAGAACAAAGGACTTAAAGAAAGAGACCATGATAAAATATTGTTGTTTTATATGGACCAAGGAACCTATCCGCGCCCCCTCGGTAGTTTGGCCCAACTATGGGTCTGATGAAGACTGGGTGTGTCAAATCCTAAATGTATATGTTAACAGAAAACAACCGTTTGACCCAGAAGAGAGCAAATACGCCGCTGCCTGGTTGGCGGGCGACGGCGGGAGTCCCACGCGTCTCTATCCTCTGATTCCCCAAACAGACCCTAGGAAGCCCCAGAAGTCTTGGGACATCCTCACCGATGGTTTGCCACCGTCTGCCCCGCCCCGCGCATGACCAGGCGCACGACCAGGCGTTCAGCGCGGACCTCCATCCTGCGACGGATAAATCCGATTCCCAGCAGGCTATGACCAGTGAGGCAGGGACTGCTGGGGGGGGCGGGCACAGGAGAGGGCGCAGAACCCACCCCAGGCACTAGGAAATCAGTCCGACTCGAGATGCGGAAAGGTCGAGAAGAGGAATTGAGAGCTGGGAGGAGTGACAATATTGAACAGCTGAACCCCTTACGAGAGGTGCCGTTTGGAAATGAACGGGCCGGGTTCGTAGTACAAACTTTAAATTCTGGGGATATCCGGCAACTCCGTAACGAACTACCCCGTCTACTGGACGACCCTGTCAGTGTGGGAATACAACTGGACCAATTTCTGGGGCCCAGTATATACACATGGGCTGAACTGCAGGCCATGATGAGAATACTATTTAATTACGATGAAATTGTTATGATCCAGAATAGTGCAATGGTGCATTTGGGATAGGGAGCATCAGGACGGCCCTCAGCGTGGAGAGCAGAAGTACCCCTTAGAGGACCCCCGGTGGGATCATAACAACGCGGGGGGACGGGCCAATATAACAGATCTCAGAAGCCTTATAATCAGGGGAATCCAAACCTGCGTGCCCAAACAGCGGAATTTAGCGAAAGCATTCGAAGTTGGACAGAAAAAGGATGAATCCCCGAGTGAGTTTTTAGACCGTTTGCGGGAGTCCATGCGAAAGTATTCAGGTTTAGACCCCGATGGGGAAATAGGCAAGGGCATGCTTAAGGTGCACTTTGTGACTAAGTCATGGCCTGACATTCAGAAGAAATTACAGAAAGTGGAGGATTGGGCTGAAAAAGATGTTGCAGAATTATTACAGGAAGCACAGAAGGTGTACGTTCAGAGGGATGTAATAAGGGAGAAACAGAAGACAAAAATGATGGTGGCAGCTGTACGGGAAGCTTGTAAATCCACCGGAATGGGGGAGGGAGGTTATCGGGTGGAAAGAGGAATATCAAAGAAAAGTTGGAGAGGGAGAGAAGCGAGACGGGGCAGAAGTGAGAGAGGAGGATTTTATGGAATCGAACGGCCTCAGATGGCCGGATGCTACCATTGCGGGAAACTGGGACACTTCAAAAGGGATTGTCCCGAGTTTAAAAGGGAAAGAGAAGGGATGTATGAAATGGAGCGTGAACAAATGGATTAGGGAAGTCAGGGGAGGATCGGAACACGGACCTACCAAGAACCCCTGGTAAATTTACGGGTGGGCCCATTTAGACAAGATGTTACTTTCTTAGTTGACACAGGCGCCGGCAGGTCCTCAATCCCCCTCCATGCTAGGGGGGTTGGCTTCCAAGCTAAAACATTAAACATTTCAGGGGTTAAGGGTGGGGTTTTTAGTGCAAAAATATTCGAACCACAACCCTTGCGGCTGGAGGAGGAGGAGCTCCAGGTGGAACTCCTTCACCTCCCCCATCTTCCCTATGGGTTGTTGGGACGGGATTTGATAGTCCGTTTCGGATTACGAATAGAAGTGGGAGAAGAGGATGAATTAGCCGTTACCATGTCATACCTTTGTGAGTCCCGATTGACAGAGATAGACCCTAGGGTTTGGGTCGCCAAAGGGAACCGGGGGGGGACTCGCAATTCGACCTGTGGAGGTAAAATTAAAGCCCCAGAGCCCCGACGTCAGAGTGCGCCAATACCCCATCTCTTGGGAAGGGAGGCAGGGCCTGAAGACAGTTATGGAAGACCTAATAAAAGATGGATTGGTAGAGCCCTGTATGTCACGATACAATTCCCCCATCCTGCCGGTCCGGAAGTCGGACAGGAGCTACCGAATGGTCCAAGACCTAAGGGAAGTAAATAAAATGGTCCAAGTACGGCACCCTGTGGTACCGAACCCATACACTATTCTGGGGCGAATACCCCCGGACCACGGCTGGTTTAGTGTTATAGACTTAAAGGATGCCTTCTGGGCGTGTCCCCTGGACAAGGACAGTAGGGATCTTTTTGCTTTTGAATGGGAGGATCCTGATACTGGCAGAAAACAGCAGTACAGGTGGACCGTGCTCCCCCAAGGATTCACTGAGTCCCCGACTCTGTTCGGGCAGATTCTGGAACAATTATTGGAGGGACTAACCTTGTCCCCGGCCCTTAAGCTTATACAATACGTGGACGATCTCCTTTTATCCGGGCCCACGGAGGAGGACGTCCTACTTGGGACTAATGCCCTGTTAAATTACCTAGCTGAGAAGGGGTTAAGAGTGAGTCAGAAGAAGCTCCAATATGTCGAGAAAGAGGTTAATTACCTGGGACACTTGATAAGCCAGGGATAGAAACGAATAAGTCCGGAAAGAGTGCGGGCAATAATCGAACTAGGCCTCCCAACGACCAAGAGGGAGTTGCGGAAGTTCTTGGGACTCTTAGGCTATTGTCGGTTATGGATAGATGACTATGCCCCCCTTACTAAAGACTTGTACCTAAAACTCATTGAGGAGGCACCCAACAGAATAAAATGGGAGGAGGAGGAGAAAAAGTTAATTGGAATCCTAAAAGAAAAATTGATGACCGCACCTGTTTTAAGCTTGCCGGATTTTAGTAAGACATTTCGTCTCTTTGTGAACTCCAGAAAGGGAACCGCTCTTGGAGTATTGACCCAGGATTGGGGGGGAAAAAGGAAGCCCGTGGCTTTCCTGTCAAAAATTCTGGATCCAGTCTCCCGAGGGTGGCCGGAGTGTGTCCAAGCGGTGGCAGCCACGGCAAAGCTGGTAGAGGAAAGCAGGAAGTTGACTTTCGGGGCCCCCTTGACAGTCACTACTACCCACCAGGTTAGAACTATCCTGAATCAGAAGGCCGGGAGGTGGCTGACTGACTCGAGAATTCTGAAATATGAAGCCATATTGTTAGACCGAGAAGACCTCCGAATAGAAGTCGGGGGCTGCCAGAACCCGGCGGACTTTCTTTGGAAAGGGGAAGGGGAGGAGGAACTGGAACACTGCTGTTCAGACATAATAGAGTACCAGAGTAAAGTGAGGGAAAATCTGAGGGATACCCCCTTACATGCAGGAAGGCGGTGGTACATTGACGGGTCCTCTCGAGTGATAGATGGGAAAAGACACAACCTTTATGCAGTCATTAGTGAGACTGGTTGGGAATTAGTGGAAAGTGGACGGCTACCGAATGCCTGGTCCGCACAAATTGTACGAATTGTACGCCTTGCACCGGGCTCTGAGGAATTTAAAGGGAATAGCCGGGACAATCTACACTGACTCTAAGTATGCCTTTGGGGTAGTACACACCTTTGGGAAGATCTGGAAGGAAAGGGGAATGATAAATAGCAGAGGAAAGGAGTTGGTCCACGAGGAACTAGTAGCCATGATCTTGGAGGATTTGTTGCTGCCACAAGAGATTGCTGTAGTACATGTGAAAGGGCACCAGAAAGATGATAAAATAGAGACCCTGGGGAATCAATTGGCAGATGAACAGGCAAAATTGGCCGGGATGGGGAAGGAAGTAATAAACTGCCTGGTAAGGATTCCCCAGATATCCGAAATTACCGAAGTGCCCACGTTTACTGACAAAGAAGAAACTCTTCTTGCGTCTCTGGGGGGTACAAAGGATAGGGAAGGGAAGTGGACCTTACCCGATGGCCGCCAGCTACTAAATCGACCGTTGACGTGGGACATTATTGCCCGTCTACACCAAGGGGGTCACTAGGGCGTCCAGGCACTGTGTGATGCCTTCCTGCGCCGATATGCTCACCCTGGTCTGTACACGGTAGCCAAGCAGGTCACAGGAGATTGCATAACATGTCGAAAGATTAACAAAAGGGGGCTGCGGCAGCAAGCAAGACAAGGGGGTAGGAGTCCGGCCTATAGGCCGTTTGAGTATGTCCAGGTAGATTACACTGAGCTCCCCCCCATAGGTCGCCTGAAGTATCTATTAGTAATAGTAGATCACCTGACAGGATGGGTGGAAGCTTTCCCCACTGCCACGGCAACGGCAACTCAGGTTAGCAAAATTCTACTCGAACAAATCATCCCACGATTTGGGCTACCCCGCGCTATTGACTCTGACCAGGGGAGCCACTTCACCTCGACCGTCCTCCAGAATGTAGTGCAAGCAATGGGGATTGACTGGGATTTGCACACCCCCTGGCATCCCCCCTCCTCGGGCAAGGTTGAAAGAATGAACCAGACCATCAAAAAGCAGCTAACCAAACTCACTAGTGAAATCGGCCTGCCTTGGACCAAATGCCTACCCCTTGCCCTATTGCAAATTCGCACCCAGCCAAGGCGGGATTTGGGCGTCTCCCCTTTCGAAATGCTGTTTGGCCTCCCGTTCCATGGGCCGAAGGGGGAACCTCCTGTATTCGTGTCTCGGGATATGTTTGTGCAAAAATATGTGGTGGCTCTGGGGTCTGCTCTATCTCGTTTACGCCAACAGGGACTTTTGGCACAGACGCCGCCCCTCGAGTTTGCGGTGCACACCGTCAAGCCGGGTCAGTGGGTCCTAATTAAAAACTGGAAGCAACGTACCCTCGAACCAACTTGGGACGGTCCCTTCCTGGTACTTTTGACGACCGAAACGGCTGTCCGTACGGCCGAAAAGGGCTGGACACATTACACTCGAGTCAAGGGACCAGTGCCACAACCGACGGAGGATGAACGAACCTCTCTGACAAAGGCAGCTAAGGAACAGAGACCCTGAGAACAAACTAATCGGACTTTGGCGAGTCTAAAGGAACTGTGCCCTCTGGCTAAAGGTGTCGCGACAAAATGCGGTCAATCATATTGTTAACTTGCTTTGCCATTATCCTTGGGCTGGGTCATAGTGTGCGTGTTACCCAATTTGGCCTCCGGAAAAAACAAGTAGAGGACCGTCAGTGGTTCTCCATCTCCGTGCTTGCCAACAAGCCAACACAGACATTTAGCTTAGACCTATGTGGGTTGGTGCCCTGCAGGACTAAAAGTGAACTGAATCAAACTAAACGGAACCTAGAGAGAGAAAGGGGATTCCAGGGTCAGGCGTTAGTATTACAATTGCATGGTAGGGAAGGCATACATAGGCCTCCAGCCCCCGGGGTCCAGGCTATGGTGTCAGTTGTCCGTGATCCCATCACCCCTGGACAGGATTGTGGGCAGAATCAGTGCAATCCACTCTATCTGACCATAAAGAACTTGGGAAACAACGGGGCGAGCCTTAATGGAACAATACTGGGTATTAGAGTTGGGGGCCAGGAAGGACAGGAGGGGGTGCAGCTGTGCTGCACGTATATCACGGTAATTGAAGCTGAGTCTGGGGGCTCATCCGCCACCGATGAGCAGGGAAAGATTAGAATAATTGAGGTGACGGATTTGGAAAAGACCTTTGAAATAGAAACGGGATACGGGGAGGCGAATGCCTGGATGGAATGGGTCAAATATACTGTGAGGAGCATGAAAAAGAGTGATTGCTACACATGCACGGGTGCCCGCCCTAACCCTCAGGTGGTCCCATTCCCGTTGGGATGGGAGAAACACCCACGAGCCTTGGACTGCATGATAAGGCTGTACCAGGACCAAGAGGCCTGGAACGACTCCACTTGTCGACTCTTGAGTTTGAAGTTTCCCCCCGTCAAGTCTGAGGGGGCGCCCCGCCCGCCATCATTCTCGGGGGTAACGGGTACGCACCAGGCCTGCGTCTCTCGGACGGGACTACAGTGGGACAATGATGTGGGGACATTTGACAAGTGCAGCGGATCAATTCGGCTGGTCAATGAAACTACTGGGGGCGGGAATTACTCCCACATTCATGTGCCTAGGGCAGACCTCTGGTGGTACTGTGGTGGGAGGGTTCTGCGACAGACCCTGCCCCGAAAATGGACGGGCACTTGTGCAATCGTTCAATTGGCCATCCCATTCACCCTGGCATTCGAAAAACAAGAGCAACCCCGTTCCAGTGGAAGAACTGAGAGAGCTTTGGAGACCTCTTTCGATGATAATATATATTTAGATGCCATAGGGGTCCCCAGGGGTGTTCCTGACGAGTACAAGGCTAGGAACCAGATAGCGGCAGGTTTTGAGTCATCACTGTTCTGGTGGGTGACTATCAATAAGAACGTGGATTGGATTAATTATATTTACTACAATCAGCAGAGGTTCATTAATTATGGGGGATGCAGTGAAAGGAATAGCAGAACAACTGGACGCCACTAGTCGGATGACGTGGGAAAATAGGTTGGCCTTAGACATGATGTTGGCAGAGAAGGGGGGTGTTTGTGTCATGATAGGCACTCAGTGCTGCACTTTCATCCCCAACAACACAGCCCCTGATGGGTCCATCACCCGCGCCGCGGACGAACTGGCCGAAAACTCGGGTATCGACTCTGGCCTCACGGACTGGTTTTAAGCTTGGTTCGGTAAATGGACGGGGGTAGTCGTTCCCTTTCTTGTCTCATGTATAGTGGTGGCAGGGGTACTCACTGCCCTTGGGTGTTGCGTTATTCCCTGCGTCCGGGGATTAACTCAACGACTGATCGAAACCGCCCTGGCTAAGAGGGATGTTCCCTATGGGCAGGTTGAACGAATGAATCTCGAGACGGAACAACGTGAATCCCTCTTGGGCGGGGGCAGTATTAGAGATGGGCAGTTTGATGAACAAGCTCGGGAGTTATTAAACGCCCTGGAGAAGAAACTTACGGTTTAAAAATTACAGGTCGTAAGAAAAGACACGGGGGATTTGTAGGTGGTAGTGTAATTTTTAAACGGTTAGCTGCATTTTAGTCTTTTCTACCTTATAGTAAACACAAGTGCCTTATAGTAAACACAAGCAGACACTCGATACTGTTGCCGGACCTCCCCCATGTTTTTATGAATGAAACAATTGTAACAGCTTTCCTCGATAGCTGAGAGACCGCCCTTAACCACGGTTGTACAACATCATCCATATAAGGAAAGAACGGGGAACTCGAACACTGATTGGCCAAGTGAGTAACAAAATAATCGCAGGCACCAGAACCCAAATAAGGAAAACAGTGGGGAACCCTAGCACTCGTTGGTCAAGACAGCAGTAGGAGACCCAGCCCACATCTCCGTGTATATAATGTGTGGAGATTATTATTAAGGGGTGTGTGTACCATTTTTTCTCGCACCCGACTTTGCAAAGTTGAATGAAAAGTTTTGGACAGACTCCTCCGTGCCTTTGTTCCTGGGAAGGGAAATAAAAGTGCCGGAGATGGGGCTGGACAGCCGCATATCTCGCACACATATGAACAGGAGGAGGTCATTCAGCCCCTCGACCCTGTTCCATCAGTCAATGGCATCATGGCTGATATGTGGCCTAACTCCACATTCCTTCCTTTGGCCCATATCACTCAATGTCTTCACTGAACAAAAATGTATCTCTCACTGATTTAACCTGAACAACTGATGCAGCTTTGCCCATTTACCCAGTCTGTCAATATCCCTCTGTCATGTTAAGGTACCATCTGCACTGTCTGCAACGCTGCCTAACTTTGTACCTCACCCCGTGCTGTCCCTATCCTGTGAGTGTTTGAGAGTTACAGTGCGGATGGATCTTTATTCTGTATCTAGCCTCATGTTATACCTGTCCTGGGAGTATTTGACGTGGACAGTATGGAGGGAGATTTACTCTGTATATAGCCCCATGTTGTCCCTGTCCTGGGTGTGTCCGATGTGGATAATATGGGCAGATCCTGACTCTGTATCGAACCCCATTCTCCCAAGACTCTGGGAGATTCAGATGGAGAAATTGCCGCTGGACACATAGTCTGTATGTATCTCAGTGATGGAACTGCCCTGAGTGTGTTTGATGTGAACAGGATGGGGGAAGTGGGAGATTTGATCAGTAACTAATGCCACACTGAACATGGCCTGGGAATGTGAAAAGCTGCAGTGTACAGGGAGGTTTACTCGACATCTAACTGTATTCTCTACCTGCCCTGGAGATTTAAATAGGTACAGTTTAAATAAAGCTTTACTTTGTCTGGAACCCTGTGCTCCCTCTGCCCTGGGAGTGTTTGCTGGGAACACTGTCTAACCTCTGCGATATGGATCCTATGAAGATTGATGGGAGACAGTGTAAATGGAATTGTCACGGTCCAATTCCTTCACATGGATGAGAGAAGGTCTCCAATTGGAATGGTGAGAAAAAATGATGCCCGTGGGACTGAAGGGTCAGTAATAGAATGAAGACACCATTGGCTCAGAGACAGGAGACAGGATAGAGGGTAATGAGGGTTTCAGACTGGAGGCAGGTACAGGTACACACAAAGAGATTTGAGACACAATTTTTATACACAGAAGGTTTTGTGTGTGCGGAATGATTTGCCAAAGTCTGGTATACTCGAAACATTGTTGACAGGGTTGGAGGATTGAGCTATGGGGTGAGGCTGAACAGGCTGAGGCTGTTTTCCCTGGAGTGTCAGAGGCTGAAGGGTGAACTGATAGAGGTTTACAAAATTATGAGGAGCATGGATGGGGTAAATAGGCAAAGTGTTTTTCCTGGTGTCGGGAGTCTAGAACTAGAGGGCATAGGTTTAGGGTGAGAGGGGAAAGCTATAAAAGAGACTTAAGGGGCAACTTTTTCACCCACGGGGTGGTACATGTATGGAATGTGCTGCCAAAGGATGTGGTGGAGGCTGGTACAATTGCAACATTTAAAGGCATTTGGATGGTATCTGAATAGGAAGGGTTTGGAGGCAGGTGGGACTAGATTGGGTTGGGATATCTGGTCGGTATGGACGGGTTGGACCGAAGGGTCTGTTTCCATGCTGTACATCTCTGTGGCTCTATTTAAATGGCATCTGGATGGGATGTAGACAGTGAGGGTTTGGAGGGGTAAGGGACAAATGTTGGCAAATATAGCTAGATTAATTTCGGTTATCTGGTCTGCAGGGACGAGCTGGAATGGGGGGTCTGTTTCTGTGCTCGGCACCTCCGAAATCCTGATGAAGACCTTTGCCCGAAATGTCGATTTTCCTGCTCCTCGGATGCTGCCTGACCTGATGTGCTTTTCCAGCACCTCTCTGGTCTAAGCTCTGAAATGCCCTCTTTCAGAGTTCCATCAATCTCATCTCATGCCCTTCTCAAACAGGCGACTTCTCCTGCCTTCCGAAGGTACACAGAGCCAACACACCAGGATGTCCCACCATATTAGGCAATGGGACCCGATGTGGGAACCTCACTGCTGTTGTCAAATGCATCTTGAAAGCCATGAGGCAGGGTACCCCCAGCTTCTGCCACGACAGAACATTGGGACACAGGCAGATTTCAACCTCACACCTTCAAGGCTGAATCTGAGCTGAGGTGGCACCTATTGTTAAAGATTTACCTGAGAATTTAGCTATTTTTACATACTGTTTACATATGAAAGAACAAACTCTAACATGGTATTTCTAACAGTATACAGACTGAACAGGCAATGCACTTTTATTTTTAAATATGTAATTTCATTTGCATCACCCTGTAATCTTTTACTATAAATTCTGTGTCGTATGATGCTCTGCTCCACAACCACCTGATGAAGGAACAGCGCTCCAAAAGCTAGTGCTATCAAATAAACCTGTTGGACTATAACCTGATGTTGTGTGATTATTTAATTTTGTCCACCCCAGTCCAACACCGGCACCTCCAAATCTTTACTCCATATTGTTTACACTAACTCACACTCAGTTCAGGTCAGTTTAGCACAATGACCCTGTTCCTCTTTTTGTGAGGTTCCCTGTGTCTATTAACACAGTTAATGGGCCCTGAGAGGATGAATACATTCTCTTTATCCTCTCAGTTTAAACAGTTGAACATATCAGTTTGAATGCAGTGGAAGAGGAGATTGTCTTTTTCTGTACAATTTCAGTGCAGAACGTTCAGCCATAAACTGTCTTTGCAAAAGTGGGGGTTGAATGCAATTCTCACTGAGCAACATTAATACAGCAAACACACAATTCCGAGTTACTGTTATCAATTGGTTAAGGAACTGGGATGAGAAAACCACTTGTGGTGGGGTGCCGTGGCTCAGTTTGTTAACTTGCCTCCATCATAAACAGCCCACCAAGATTTCACATCGGAGTGGGGCCTGTGTATTTTACCAAATGCATGGTTGGTTCAAAATCTCCCAAGTCAGTGTTTCCCGAACATGCGTCCTGTTTGAGTGTCAGCCTGTTTTGGTGACCCTGATCTGCTCCCTGGTTTAGTTCCTCCAGGGGATATTGTTCCTTCCGAACTATTAATTGAATCTGGAGTTTCCTTCCTGTGTTTGACAATAACTTCTGCCTCTACTCCTCCTTCATTACGCCTCGTTCATTTCCAGTTTGTTGGGAATAACGAGGTGAGCCAGGAGACATGGCAGGCTTACCGGTGAATGTTGCAGTGATGGCGCAGACACCAAGAGCTGTTCACCCTAATTCTCTGCTGTCAACATTCATTCATTCCACACCAACAGGAAATACTTCATTGCACTCCTGTCGTTGTGGTTTGCACTGTGATTGCGATTACTTTTCTTGTGGATTATGAAGTCTATTTACCTCTCGAAAGGATCATAATATTTGGAGGAAGGAATGACTCCTCGCCTCAGGCATAAGGGCCAGACACATTATTCGGAGAATGTGAGCCCAATCCCACACATGCTACCGAGGGGGCAGAAAGCCTGTTAGCTGGGCCACTCTCAATTTGTCTCTGAATGTCAGACTTTTCAAAGGGCAGAAATGGGAAATGAGGAATATGGGCAGACCGAGAGTCCGAGAATGTGAAAGAGGGTCAGGTGCATGCACAGAGAAAGAAAGAAATATGGAGACGCCATATTGAGGGAGATACTGAAAGAACCAATTCTCCAATCGACATGGCTGCTGACTGACAGAAACAAATATTTTTTTAAAAACGGTAACTATTAAGCACAGCCTTTCACCAGCTCCGGGCAACGGAAGGATTCTTACAGCCAACAAAGTCATTTTGAATTTTCAACATTGACGGTTGTAAGCTAATGAAAGACCTTGGTCAATATCCTGACAAGGAAAACTGATCATATTACCGAAAATATAATACAGAAATGTCGAAGTAACCTCGCTCTGCCGATATGAAGCATTAACTCTGTTTCTCTCCACTGTCCTACTGAGTTTTTCTATCAAATCTTGGTTTTGGTTCAGATTTCAAACATCTGCACTTCTTTGTTTCATGTTATTCTTAACAACGTTTGAGACAAAACCAATGACCTGACGGCTTCAGAAACTCGGTCAGAAATACTGTTAGCAAGATATCTTTGCAGAACACATCGCCCGTTCCCTGACCAGGAATCCCCCTTTCCCCCTCAGAGAGTGCACCAACTCCTAACCGTGAGATTAAAGGGGAAGGCGACAGAAGCTGTTGCGTTTATTCTCAATGAAACCACTTATGCATTTCATTTTGGATCATTTTCGCTGCACATGAGTTTCTCGTTGTCTTCGAGGTCTTTTTTAACACAATAGGAAAATACCATTCGGCCCATCGTGCAGTATGGCTCATCAGATAGTCATCTGTTTTCGATCCAGTGTCCAGCTTTGGCACGATACCTTCGGTGTTCTGATGTTTTGAACGCAAAATTCAGAAAAGATTATCTCTGTGATCTTAAACGAGACAACAATGGGAGTGAGTTATACACCGTCATACTGAAGTGAAATCCCCTCGAGCAACCCATTCACATTTTCACCCATAGAGTGAGTCACAGACACACATGCCCGGAGGTGGGTGGGGGTGGGGGGGCAGAGGTTTCGGGATGATACCAGCTCCTTGTGCTTCAGTACCGCTCTCCACCTACTTAAGACCAACTCCACCCCCCCCCCCCGCTACCCCCACCCGCCCCCCCACATATACACACACACAAGTTTCTCTGACAAGAGGCAGCTTTAGGCGCAACTAAAGCCAGTTTTACAGACAATGAGAGACGTTGCGATGAGCTGGAATTTAAAATGGACCATTGCCTCACATGCAACTTTCAAATTTGAAAACACACTGATCCAAAGTCTGCAGCTCCTCAAAATCTGTCACACACTGAGGTGCAATGCTCCCAAATTCGGGACCCACTGATCCAATCCCTGCAGCACATTGCACACAAATCAGGAAGGATTCGATCCTCCAAAAGTCAGAGGCATTATCCATTA
This sequence comes from Chiloscyllium plagiosum, assembly GCF_037043375.1. Lineage (NCBI taxonomy): Eukaryota > Metazoa > Chordata > Chondrichthyes > Orectolobiformes > Hemiscylliidae > Chiloscyllium > Chiloscyllium plagiosum. Next base: position 41,141,019 of record NW_028270181.1, on the reverse strand, counting down.
TGTCACTGGGCCAACGGCAGCGGGAGGTACGACAGGTAGTCGATATGAAATGGAAACATGGCCATCGGGGGAAACAGTATTCACAAGGTGAACAATCAGTAAAAATAATTATCGTCACTGCTCCACATCGGATGTCCCACTTGGTGAAGCAATGTCTTTCAATGGCCAAGGAAACATATTTGCCCTCAGGTACCTGTTTCTGGGTCGCCTGCGCCTCTGCGGGAAGTTGCCATCATTTTATTCACAGTCACTCCGCGATTTTTTGATTCACTCCAGGGAAATATCTTTTCATACCTTGCGTCATGGCCTCTTCCAGTCAAGACCCTGAACCAGCCCAGCGAGAAACCTCTGTTGGTTTGAATCCCCGGGATGGAGAATCAGACGGGATGAACAGCGCCTGTTAGTGGTGGAACCCCTTCACTACAATCTCACGCCTCAGACCGTGTCTCTGCCCACGTCACCCTGTTCTGTACATTCCTGCATCACACCTACTGACCAACATCAGATCATCACAGCTCCACTTTCTTTACTTTGAAACCCCAGGCGATAATATGAAGCGTTTGCAAAATTGAAGAGAGAAACTTTGTTGCCGAAGGTGGTTATGAAGGGATGGACAGGCACAAGGGTGTGTACAATTCAGGTCGCTCTGGATCCTGTCAGCATTACCGGGGGGCCGTGCTGAAGAGTCAATGTTTGTATCGTCCAGACATGGATCCAGTTCCCATTCAGGGAATGAAGGTTTAATTCTCTTCATGTGAATTGTCAGAATGAAAACACATTCCCCGTTCCACACAGAAGACCTACCCGGATCCCTCCAGAATCAGCCCAGTGATTGCTTGACCCATGTAGAAGGACAATGACAGCGGACAGATACGATAGTGACCCCTTCAAATCTCCCTCCAATCATCTCACCTTCCTGAGTTGGAAATATGTTGGTGTTCCTTCAGTGTCTCTGGGTGTAAATCCAGGAAACCCCGCGCTTGCAGCATCATGGCTGTACCTCCGTGTGAAGGAGTTCAATGGTTCACAAAAGCACCTCATCTCCTCCATCTCTGGGGGATTTAGGGATGGACAGCGAGTCCTGTTCCATTGAGTGATATCTTTATCCCAGGAATGCGTTTCTAACAGTGGTAGGTTCCAATCGGACACCTGCAGGAGATCGGTAGTAAGTTGAGAAGTGGAGCAGGGAAGTGAAATTGACGTGAATGACAATGATGACTGGGAGGCATGAGGCAGGAAGTGAGTCTGGATCTGGTGGTGCAAGGCTCAGTGTCGCTGCTAATGGGTCAGCCTTTACTGCAAACTGTTTACAATGGCTCACACACCATTCCTGGTCAATTCATGGCAATGACACTGTTCCTCTTCATGTGAGATTACCTCTGTGTGTATTAAAGTCGTCAATACGCCCCAAGAGAATGAACAACGTCCCCTTTGTCCTGTCAGTTTAAACAGATACAAATATCTGTTTGAAGCCAATACAAGAGAAGATTGCCCTTTTATGTGCCTTTGCATTGGAGAATGTTCAATCGTGAAATGTCTGGTTTTGCAAAAGCGGGGTTTGATTGCAAATCACACTGAGTAAAATTGATACAGAAATGTATTTCCGAGTTACTGTGGTCATGTGGTTAAGGAACTGTACATATGGACGTCGCTTAGTTATTTAAACCCCCTCCTTGGTAAGCAGCTGACCATAGGGTCCAATCGCAGCTGCGCCGCTTGTTGTATTGAAGGCTCGTAGGTTCACCTTTTATTAAGTGTCGTGTTGCTGATGAAGTGACTCAGCTTCCTGTCTGAGTTCGAGCCTGTTATGGTTTGGCAAACCCGCTCCTTTTTCCTGGTTTAGTTCCAGCAGTGCATGGTGTCCTTCCTAACCAATAGGCCAACCTGGAGTTTCTTGTCGCTGTTCCAAAAGCACTCCTTCTTCTCCTCCACTTTTATTCTCCCTCCTTCATTCCAAGTTTGGTGGGAATAACGAGGTGAGGCGGGAGACACTGCAGGAAGGCCGTGGGATGTTGTGGTTATGACACAGAAACCACGAGTGGATCACCCTCATTCTCTGCTGTGGCCATTCATTCATTTTACAGCATCAGTAATGCTTCCATGGTGTCGTTTATTTCTATTGGATTAGGAATGCAACTTTAATTTCGAAAGGGTTACAATATTTTGAGGAAGAAATGGCTCCTTGTATCACATCCAAGTGGCTGGTGTATTATCCGTAGAATGTGAGCCAAGTTTTACAGATCCTGCCAGGTTCCAGAAAACCGCTCAGCAGCTCCATTCTCAAACTGTCCCTGAACGTCAGGCTTTTCATAGAGTAGGAATGGGAAATGAGGGATATTGGCAAATAAAGGGTCAAAGAACATGAGAAAGGGTGAGGTAGATACACAGAGATAAAGACAGAAAATTAGAGACCCATCTTGAGGTAGACACTGAAAGAACCCAATTCTCGGGTCGACATGGCTGCTAACTGGCAAACACAAATAGATTTTGATAACTATCCTCATTCGACAGATAAAACTGACCATTATCCCGGCCTTGTGGTGTAGAAATGAAGAACTAATCCGGTTGTGTGGTTGTGAACCATTGTCTCTGTTTCTCCCCACAGATGTTGCCAGGACTAGTCAGTTTACACGGCAATTCTTGGTTCAGATTTCCAACATCTGCATCTCTGGGTTTTCTGTTAAACTTTAAATCGGTTGGCACAAAACCGATGTCCTGCCAGCTGAGGAAAAGTGGTCAGAAATATTCTTCCCACGATGTGTGTGCAGAACAAAGCACGCATTCCTTGACCGGGAATAGAACCCGTGTCACGGTGGCGAGAGCGCCAAATGCTGGCTACTAGACTACAAGGGGAGGCAGAAGGCGCCCTTGTATTTATTCAGAATGAAAACACAGAGGCCTTTTCAGTTCTGATCAGACTTGCTGCAGATTATATCCTCCTTGCCTTCGAGCTTTCACAGAGTGGCAAGAGACCATTCGGCCCATCGTGCATTGCAGCTCATCAGGCATCCATGTCTTCCAGTCCCAGTTTCTAGTTTTGGCTCAAACTGTTATGTTTACTGATGTTTCCAGAGCAAATGTGAATGCGATTCTCACTGTGAATGTAAACGACAGGACAATGGGACTGAGGTCTGACATGGTCACACTGTGTTGTAACCACCTTGAGGAACTGAACCTCATTGTCACCCACAGAGGGAGACACACAGAAACATATCCCGAGAGAAACAGATGTCTCAGGATCATACCAGCTCCTTGTGCTTCACTTCCGCTCTCTGCTCCACACAACAGCTTCTCTGACAAAGGCAGCTTTAGGTTGAACACTCGCCAGTTTGACAGGCAATGAGAGATGTTGAGCTGAGCTGGAATTTAAAATGGGTTTTAAATTCGAAAACGCACTGATCCAAACCATTCAGATCCTCAGAACCTGACAAAACAGGACCAGCCATACACCTGTCTGACATTGAGCTGCAATGGACCCAAAAGCAACATTCAATTTTAATACACACTGATCCAATCCCTGCAGCTCGAAAGAACCGAAGAAAATAACAACTGACAACATGCAATTGGCTGAACTAACACGTTACACCCGAGACATGTAGATGTAAACCTGAAGTCGTCTGATTCAAAGTCAGATGTTTTATCTATTGCTTCACTGGCAGGATGGACACGCACACGCTGGACACCTTTCCATATGTGATGTAAACATGGAGATCTGGGAAACAACATTCATAAGGTGATCAACCAGCAAAGATAATCCACTTTGTGTAACAGGGCCTTTCAATGGCAAAGCAAATACATTGGTCCTCAGGTGCCTGCTTCTGTGTCGCCTGTTCTTCTGCAGGACGTCTCCAGCATTTTATTCACAGTCACTGCGCTATCTTATGATGCACTCCACTAAAATGTCGCCGTCGATTAATTAGTTAAAGCGCCTGGTAATAACCAGACCAGTACGGTGTCAAATCCTGGAATTGCATGCCCTGTATATTGAAGGTTCGTTGCTTAACCATCTCGTAAATGCCATTTTGTTGACCCACCATACCGAAAGAGACGGCTCAGCATCCTTCCCGTGTTTGAGCTCAGCCCATTGGTATTTCATGTTACCACTTCCTGCCGCCTCTTGTGGTCCCATCAGTCAATGCTCTATCTTTCTAATTCCACTTTTATTCTCCCTCCTTCATTCCCACTTTGTTGGGAATAACGAGGTGAGGGAGGAGACACTGCAGATATCCCAGCAATGTTGTGGTAATGGCACACACACTGCAAGATGATACCCCTTGTTTTCTGCTGTCACCATTCATTCGTTCAATTGAAGCAAAGGCTTCACATAAATCGTATACTTGGGGTGAAATTGTTTCTGTTTGGTGGATTATGAATTCTATTAAGAATTGTAAAAGCTCATAATATTTTGAGTGAAGAAATGTCACCTTACCGCAGGCCTAAGTGACATACCCTCTACCCGGAGAATGCGAGTACAGTCCTACACACTCTGGCCAGGGGCGGAGAGAGCCCATCAGTAGGTCTACTCTCAAACTATCTCCGAATGTCAGACTTTTCAAAGAGCAGAAATGGGAAATAGGGATATTGATAGACAGAGAGTGGGAGCATGTGGAAGAGAGTGAGGTGGATACGCAGAGGAAATGTAGACAAGTAGAGACGCATTTTGAGATAGAGCCTGAAAATAGAAACTCTCCATTTAAAATGGGTGCTCACTGACAGAAAGGGGAAGGAAAAAGAACAATTGAAGGCCAGCGTTTCACCAGCTCAAGGCAACGGAATCAGCATCACAACCGGAAACGTCGGTTGACATTCTGAAAGTTGACATTTCCCGGCTAATGTAATATTCTGATAAATGTGCTGATTTGCTAAGTAAAACTGACAATTACTCTAGCATTAAAACAATAAAATGCATAACTACTCTGGTTCTGTCGATCTGAAACATTAAACCTGTTTCTCTCCACAGATGCTGCCAAGTCTGCCGAGTTTCTCTGTCAATTTCCCTTTCGGATTCAGAATTCCAGGATTCGCAGTGCTTTGCTTAAAGTTACTCTGCATTAAGTATGGGACTACACTTGATCAATTGTCAGCTCCATACTTCATTCCCTGCTTCGGGAAGTCTGTCCCCACCATTAATGTTACGAGGAAAACCCCACTTGCTGCAACAGTGAGAAAACTGAATCCTCACCAGGAGGCTAACAGGGAAAGCGAAAAGAAAAGGCACTGTGTGTTTTCATCATGAAACCGCTTTTGTCTTTTCATCTGTGATTATTTTAGCTGCAGATTAGTTTCTCCTTTTCTTCCGATTTTTACAGCGTGAAAAAGACCTTTCGGCCCATCTACAGTGCGGGTCATTGGACTTCCATCTATTCCAGTCCCAGTTCCCACAAACCTGCGTTTCTGATGTTACCAGGGCGAATCTAAATGGGATTCTCCCTGTGAACTTAAATGACACAACAATGGGACTGAAGTTGGACATGGTCACATTATGTTGTAACACCGCCGAGGAACTCAACCTCATATTTACCCACAGAGGGAGACAAACAGAGGGCTCAGGATTAGTCCCGCTCCATATGCTTCACATCCGCCAGTTTCTCCGACCAGCTCACCGCAGCTGGGCAAAGAGGTCTGCAGCACAGAAAATGCCCTTCGGGCCATCAAGTCTGCACCAGTCGAAGACTGGCCCCTGACTGTTTTCATCTCGTTTTCCAACGGTTGGCTCGTAGCGTCAACAAAGTTGGGATGGAATTGTTCAACTCATAGTGTCACAACTTTCTCTGGCGATTTCTGCGTGTTGTACCCTGAAAGGCAGAGGGTTGCGGATTGCCACCATTCCCAACCTGTCTGGAATGTCTTTTTTCCCTTCTCCTGTGATTTGTATGTGAAAGAAGAAGATAGGGTGTAATCTCCCTTTTTATTTGTTGATATTACTGAATCACAACCGGTAGGATTCCAGGCTGTGAGGGGAAGGCCAAATGAATTTCAAGCCCATTGCCTTAAACACGCATCGACCACTACAGAACCACACTTTCCAGGTGTCTCTCATTGTGGAGCTGAGGAAGAGTGAATCATTATCGGGTTTGTTTGAATCCAATCACTTCACAGTTTGCAAAAGCGTTAAATTTTGGTGCATGGTGGGCCTGGTTGTATCATCCTGACAGACGGAACGGACATTCATTTAAAACCAAGAACAGGAATTGCAAGAGAAACTCAGCAGATCTTACAGCATCTATGCAGAGAAAATCAGAGACAACATTTCAAAACTTCATCAGAACTCGGTAATCTCCCACAGGTACTGCCAAACCCGTTAGATTCGACAGCAGTTTCTGTTTTTGCTTCAGATTCCAAGAATCCACAGTTCGTTACATTAACCACTAAAGCAATGCAGAAACTTCTTTGTGGTTCGTCACACGAAAGGGTTCCGTTTGGAGAACATTTTCATGACCCCACTCGACACACGAAACTGTGCAGCATCTAAAACAGATGCAGCAAGAATAACCATCGCTGTCGTCCTGGGGGCTCTTGAACCAGGAACCTTTCATTTAACAGCAGAATGCGGTGAAACTTCTAACCTAACACCTTGTAGGATCCTCTAAAGCAGCCTGTGACTGACTGCCCACTTCAGTCTGCCCTTCCCAGAACGCCAACTGGCCTCTATCAGTTTTACTTTGCCAGAATATAGACTGAGACATTCATTATGGCGGCATGGGAACAGTCTGATCCCACCCACTACAGACACACCCAAGGCACTGGGAACCAGCTCTCCTCCAACCGGGACCATCTCCCTTCGAGCCTCCCAGTGTCTTGTGTGGTCCTGAGTTATTTCATTGATCTAGAGTCCAGATGAGATTTGTATTCCTCATGTACAGGAAGGAGAATTCTTTCAAAGTCTCCGATCAGTTCATGTGGCGTCCTCTGAAAGAAGGGGAAGTAATCTTGACTGTTTCTGCTCAGCCCGACAGTTCCCCCTTCTTCATTCTCCTCAGCTTCCATTTCCCAAAGAGTTCCCGAACATTCACAAAGCTGGAAACTGTGTTATAAGGGTTGCGCCTTTAACATTTGTGCACCTGCCAACTGACAATATTTTCCCTAAATCTCTTCACAATCCTCTGTCTTACACCGTGTCCAGGGATGAGAAGTCCCGTTTTGTGGAGAGATTCCCGAGGCTGGTGAGTTTCTCTTTGGAGTAAAGATGGTGAACCGGCAATTTCCTGCGGCTGTTTATAATGACGGGAGTGGGAACCGTGGGCATGGGTACTTTGATGAGCAGGGGGAAGTGTTGCCACTGATCAGAGGCAGTGAACAGAGGACTGGGATGAAAGGAATCTAATGAAAAGCAGCACTTCTGCGCAGTACATTCAAAGAATACTGCAGAAGCTCGATGGGTCTGGCAGTATCTGTGAAAAGAGAAACTGAAATAACGGTTTGAGTGTGGCACATTTCTGATTAAGAACTCGAGCAGCCTATGTCTAATCAAATAACGGGTCTGCTGAAATTTGAGCGAGAATGTACCCTGTAGGGAGTTGCTCAAGATGTAGGGGGTAGGATTCGACCCTGCCTGGGGACACGACAACAGGTTACAAACCCATCGCCGTAACCACGCTGCCACGAATCCCCTGACCTACAACCGCCTTAATATTTCTTCTGGAATGGAGAGCTGTCACCTGAAACATCAGTATTTGGCTTGTCCTGTCGCAGCATGACCCCAGTATTCGCTGTCACCCTCTCTTGGTACAGAACGGAGGAGGATGCTGGGAGATCAAGTTGAATGACACACACATTGATGAGAGGTCAAGTGGATGGGAAGGATCCATTTTCATGTGCAGAGTGCTTCATAAACACAGCAGTGCACCGAGTGTCCTTGTGTTTGACTAACACTTACACCGCCAGCTGAATTAAAGCCATTGAAGTGCTCTTGAAGAAGACTCTCCATTGGCAAATCTAATGTACAAAATCAGGTCTAATTGGTTAATCAGATGTCAAAATATGAAATGTTTTCAACTGCTCACAGCTGGCAGTAGAGAGTGTAGATCTACCTTCAGGGGTTCATTCTGCTCTGATTTACACCCAAGATAATGTGGGACCAGAGGGCCTCATCACAGCGGAAGGGGTCAAACATTGAAGACTCTGATGGGGAGGATATTCTCTCTGTGAGAGGGTAGCAAGTCAGTGGAATTCTTTCCAACAGAGGCCCGTCAAGGCTCGGTATTTTCAAGGCTGAGAATGACAGACATTTAATCAATTCGCAGTCAAGGGCCAGGGAGATAAGGCTGAGAAGATGAGTTGAGGATTAAACAAATCAGCCGTGATCTCATTGTAAACTCGCCGACTTGATCGGCGAAAATGCTTCCAACCGATCTAATATCTTTGCTGTCACTTGGAAGATGCTAAACACCGCTGTAAACGAAGGAAAGCACAAAGTTAGGAAGAGATGACTGCAGTCAAACTGAGTCAAAATTATTTATTGCTGGGAAAATCAAACTGTCAATTTGCCAGATTTCTTTGTTAACGTGGGCGATAGAGTTGATCAAGGGAGCTGTTGATTTGAGTGTTCTTGGATATGAAAAAAAGGTCAGTGACATTTGTTTTCTGCTAAAATACATGGCCTTTCCTGATGCTCACAATGAAAGAGATGGTTTCCAAGAAAAGACAGAGATTAAGTTGCCTGTAAACTAATCGATGACCAAGATATGGCTCGCGTTGTTCTATGGGACATATGTGATTTATTGATTATTGTTCTCCAAACTTCCTTTACACAGGAACCGGGAGTGGGAGCGGGGAAATTAAACCCACCCATGATTATTGCCATCTTTTATCACTCACACACTGTTTATTTCTTGTATGTTTTATCTCACATTGTAGTTCCTGCGAGTGGGCTTGTAAACTGCATCTGCTGGCGAGTTCTTTCCTCACTGTTCCTCATCTGTATCCAAACACGTTCTGCTCCTTATCTCCTGAATGAAGGTAATCTCTAACCATTGTATAAGTGTCACCAAAACCTCGGCATTTCACACGCCTCTGTATCTCATCTCCCAATATTAGTTCATACTTTACTGTGTTGCAATTGTCCATAATAAGCTTAAAAATACAAAATAGAAACAGGTGAACATGGGTTTCCAAGCATGTTCTTGCAGCTAAACCGCAGGTTACTGCCCACAACACGATCACGGAAACACGCACCGAATTATCAGGCAACACAGAATAAGCTCAGCACGAGAGGACATGTCAGGAACAGCACCAGAAACACAACAGAAATATGTCTCTGCGCTACTATGTTGGATATATTTCTCAATGAACAATCGAGAGTTACATGTGTTCCATCAGGAGTGACGTCACACCCGGAAGTAACCAGTGTCACAGACGGTCATGTGATCCAAGTTCCAAGCCCCGGAATCCGAGACACTCAGTGCCCTGTGGATAGCTACAAGGAACAGCCGTCCGTGGCGTATATGGGTTAGTTGAACTTTATGAATGCAGCTCGCTAGTTGTCGGCCTGTTTCTCCTTTATAGTGTTTCATGCAGTCGCTGCGTGGAATCTATACAACCACGTTTGTACATGATGGGGATTGGGTGTTGTATTCTGGTGAGTTTTGTCTGAGCGAGGCTGTCGGTTTATGTGCTGTTGTAACCCAGTGTGTTCAGAGGAGTCTGACTGGCAGTTCCCAGCAATTTACTTTAATAAAGGGGACCATGCTTTTCAAATTGCCTGGTGGCATATGCTCGTTGCGAATGTCGTGTGCCAGACATCTGGGAATGAAATCGTGGGGATATCCATTCTTGGCAAAGAAATTGTGTGGCAGTCCCGGATTGTCCCGACCAGCTGTCCCGAGTAGCAATCCGTACAGACGGCAAGGTTTGGGAGAACAGCTCAATAGTAATAGGACAGGGCAAACAGAAGGCAGCCAGAGAATTTCTAGAAGCAGGGCACTCATCCGCGGATCCCATCAATAAGCAGATTCATCTGGACCCAGTCTGTAACCCCAAACACCGGAAGCAGCGGGAATGAAACCAAATCAATTCCAACTGCCACAGGACAGCAGCGCTTCACAACAGGCTCTGCAGCCCTGAGTATGTCACCCAGAAATGTGAGGAAAATGCTGCAAACCATCTTCCCAGCTCCGCCAAACATTCCAACAACAACTCCAGGAGGCACACGAGATCAACACCTTTCTGCTCCAAAACGCTCCGGTTTTCTGCAGCAGATTATTGTACCCCGAACCCCCGGGAGCAAGGTGAGGATGCCAGCCCGTACACGGCCAGGAACGGCAGTGAGAGCGAGGGCAACAGCTGCCATTGTCGGATGGACAGCCACAAACACTCCCTTTGAAAAGTACTTTGTCCATATGAAAGTCTGTGCAGCAGTATAACCCGGGGCCCAAACAGCCTGCGCTGGGGATTCATATTCCAGACAATTTACGGTTGGTCACCGTTTTCCCTGAAAGTGAGTGGAGATTGATATTTCATTGCTGGTGTGAAACCAGATCCTACACTGAATCTGCTCGCCGGTTTTTGTTGCTGTGGTGAAACGGTGGGCAATCACGGGGTGAAACGTTGTTCTAGCTCTCTGGTTTCCTTCATTCCTGTCCTGGTCAGGGAGGCTGGGGATTGGTCCTCTCCATCAGAGGGAGGTACCAGCGCATTGTTGACCCAATTTAATCAAGAATGTCATTGGTCATCTTCACTTCCCATGGTTCATTGCTGTTCTGTTTTGTTGTATGTGACTTGAGCACTTTCTGGGACTTGACAATGCATTAAAGCTGCAGTATGTTTGGAAGCACGGTTTGGAATTGTCTCGCTGCCATTTGTGTGAGCAGTACATGACATAGACGACTCGCACTACCTCAAAGTCAGCATGCCAGTGTGTCTGGCAATGGTTCCGCCTTTTCTGGTTTGCTTCTGTTCCACGCTAAGAGCTGTCAGTTTTTGGATTCGCTGGAGTGCTGAGGGGGTAACACAATTTGTGTGGTATTTTTCTTCAGGCCAAATTCCACCCTCCAGGAAAAATAGCCAAACGCACTGAGTAACAAACAGCACGCGTTTTTTTAGTAAATGGTCTATTCAAGCTGGTGTCAGCTTCTGGAGCGTCTCAGAGTTGCCAAGCACGGAAACCAGACCCTACTATCTAACTTACCACTGCTAAACAGGTAACCGAAATTAATCTAACCAATATTTGCCAAAATTTGTCCCATATCTCTCCGAACCCTTGCCGGCCAATATACCCTTTCAGATGCCTTTGAAATGTTGTGAGCGCACCAGTCTCTGCCACTAAATATGGCAATTCATTCTGTACACACGGAAATGTCTGTGTACAAAACAAGTGTCCCTCACATCCCCTTTAAATGTTCCTGTTCTCACAATAAACCAATATTATCTCGCTTTGAACTCATGTGCCTTGTGAAAAATTACTCCCTGACTCTTTTCTCTGTCCGCCTGCCTCATGACTTTATAAAATTCTGTAAGGCCATTCCTCAGCCCTGAAGTTCCAGGGAAAACTGTCGAAGCCTATTCAGCTTCGTGCTATTGTCCAAACAGTGCAAACCTTGCAAACCCTTTCAAATACTTTCTAAATTGCACCACGTTCTTTCCTGAATGCGCGATATGTTAGGGCCTGAAGTGAAGCGACGCTGAAACACTAATAATGACAATTTTGGCGCTTGCCCCCTGTCGGGGAGTGTGGCCGAGTGGTCTCAGGCGCTGGATTTTAAGCTCCAGTCTCTATTAAATCGTGGGTTTGAATCCCAAAGCTACCAAGACGGCGGCGGGTCTACTGCAGGCAGTTGAACACAGCCGAACCTGTGCAGGTCCTATACGTTTTCGTTGTTGTGTTTGCAGCTGCTCAGGCCTCTGATCCAGACCGACTCTGAAAACAGTGTGAGCCCTTGCTGTCGGAGTCTCCTCAACCACTCAGCTTTCGGACATATGCGGTGCCAGTTTCTGTGTCTCACATGGTCAGCGCATTTGGCTGAAAGTTTGGTGGTTCGAGCCCGCCCTTAGCACCGAAGCCTCAATTATTTCAGTTCAAGCATTGAGACCAACCATGTACCTACACTGCAACCAGGAGAACTCACCCGAGTCTGCAGCTGGATGTGGCCCCAATCTCTCCAAGGCCCCGCTGCCAACAGAAAGCGGCTCCTGCAGCTTCAATCAGCGGCTTCCTGCTCAGCCCTGGGACACAGCACATGGAAAATCCTTCCCCAGGAACGGCTCTTCCCGTGTGAAAGGGACAACAATTCCACTTTAAATTGGAAACGGCTTCAGAAGATTGTTCCTGTTCTTGGAACGTTTCATTAACAAAACTCCTGTCTCGCAAATAAGAAGTGGGAAAAGTTGTTGGCGGATGTGAAGCATATGGAGCGTGACTAATCCTGGGCCCTCTGTTTGTTTCCCTCTGTGGGTAAATATGAGGTTGAGTTCCTCGGCGGTGTTACAACATAATGTGACCATGTCCAACTTCAGTCCCATTGTTGTGTCATTTAAGCTCACAGGGAGAATCCCATTTAGATTCGCCCTGGTAACATCAGAAACGCAGGTTTGTGGGAACTGGGACTGGAATAGATGGAAGTCCAATGACCCGCACTGTAGATGGGCCGAAAGGTCTTTTTCACGCTGTAGAGTCGGAAGAAAGGGAGAAACACTGCCTCCTGGTCTTAGGTTCTTTGCTGTAGGAAAAGGTGTCACTTCCTGTGATCTCCCTCTGACAACTCCATTGCTTTTAGTTTCTCTCACTTGATTGGTTTTCTGTCCCTTCTGGTTTCATAGTCAAGTCGCAGTTACCAAAGCTGAGGCTCCTGCTAAATGGTAGAATTGGGCTAGGGCATCAGTAAGTGGGAGAATTAGTACAGGGGTATGAGTAAATGGGAGATTTGGTGGGAATCAATAAATGGGAGATTCGGTGCACAGTGCCATTACATTAGACAATAGTTAGAAATGCCAATACATGAGATAATTGGAGCAGAGCATGTCTTAATTGGAGAATAGGGGCCAGGGAGTCAATAAAGAGAAGAAATGTTGCAAGCATCAGTATTGTAAACTCCCCATGGGGCAGTCAGGCAGACTCACGGCAATGCGCTCTGTCCCCACTAGAGGGCAGACTATTGTAAACTCCCTATGGGGCAGTCAGGCAGACTCACGGCAATGTGCTCTGTCCCCACTAGAGGGCAGACTATTGTAAACTCCCCATGGAGCAGTCAGACAGACTCACGGCAATGTGCTCTGAGCCCACTAGAGGGCAGACTATTGTAAACTCCCCATGGAGCAGTCAGACAGACTCACGGCAATGTGCTCTGTCCCCACTAGAGGGCAGACTATTGTAAACTCCCCATGGAGCAGTCAGACAGACTCACGGCAATGTTCTCAGAGCCCACTAGAGGGCAGACTATTGTAAACTCCCCATGGGGCAGTCAGGCAGACTCACGGCAATGTGCTCTGTCCCCACTAGAGGGCAGACTATTGTAAACTCCCCATGGAGCAGTCAGGCAGACTCACGGCAATGCGCTCTGAGCCCACTAGAGGGCAGACTATTGTAAACTCCCCATGGGGCAGTCAGGCAGACTCACGGCAATGCGCTCTGAGCCCACTAGAGGGCAGACTATTGTAAACTCCCCATGGAGCAGTCAGGCAGACTCACGGCAATGCGCTCTGAGCCCACTAGAGGGCAGACTATTGTAAACTCCCCATGGGGCAGTCAGGCAGACTCACGGCAATGCGCTCTGAGCCCACAAGAGGGCAGACTATTGTAAACTCCCCATGGAGCAGTCAGGCAGACTCACGGCAATGCGCTCTGAGCCCACTAGAGAGCAGACTATTGTAAACTCCCCATGGGGCAGTCAGACAGACTCACGGCAATGTGCTCTGAGCCCACTAGAGGGCAGACTATTGTAAACTCCCCATGGGGCAGTCAGGCAGACTCACGGCAATGTGCTCTGTCCCCACTAGAGGGCAGACTATTGTAAACTCCCCATGGAGCAGTCAGGCAGACTCACGGCAATGCGATCTGAGCCCACTAGAGGGCAGACTATTGTAAACTCCCCATGGGGCAGTCAGACAGACTCACGGCAATGTACTCTGTCCCCACTAGAGGGCAGACTATTGTAAACTCCCCATGGAGCAGTCAGGCAGACTCACGGCAATGCGATCTGAGCCCACTAGAGGGCAGACTATTGTAAACTCCCCATGGGGCAGTCAGACAGACTCACGGCAATGTACTCTGTCCCCACTAGAGGGCAGACTATTGTAAACTCCCCATGGAGCAGTCAGGCAGACTCACGGCAATGCGATCTGAGCCCACTAGAGGGCAGACTATTGTAAACTCCCCATGGGGCAGTCAGACAGACTCACGGCAATGTGCTCTGAGCCCACTAGAGGGCAGACTATTGTAAACTCCCCATGGGGCAGTCAGGCAGATTCTGGACAGAGATCAGAATAAAATTACATTAAATGTATGCACTGAAGACAAGAAGCAGTATAAAGTTCCCAACATTTTACATCTTGGTAAAACACGCTGTAATGAGAAGGAGAAAAGAGGCATTATGTAGCAATCTAAACCAAACAGCTTTTGGAGAGAATTACACATTAAAAAGAGGATATTTTCAACTGGACGTTAATGTAATGCAGCATTTCTTTTCAGGAGCATCCAAATGTGACAGGACCGATGCTTAAACCCAGAAAAGGAAAGGGACTGTGTTCATCCAGAGAAGATGTATTCTCATTAGGATCAAACTCAAACTCAGCAAGTTCGCAGAGGCTCACTTGTTCATGGTATTTGCATCAGTCTGTGCAAACACCTTGTGTAAACATGTGGAAGAAACTTGGGTTAATTTGGGCCAAACTGTTGGATCAATCTGCACAAAACTCTTGTCTTAATTTGTGCAATAAGCCTGTACTCAGCCAGGCACAAATGTTGGATGAATTTGTCCAAAGAATGTGTGTGAACTTGTACAAACGTCTTGTGTCAGTTTGTTGGGGAAACGTTTGGTTTTGTGTTTTTTTAGATTAGATTAGATTACAGTGTGGAAACAGGCCTTCGGCCCAACAAGTCCACACCGACCCGCCGAAGCGCAACCCACCCATACCCCTACATTTACCCCTTACTTAACACTATGGGCAATTTAGCATGGCCAATTCACCTGACTGCACATCTTTGGACTGTGGGAGGAAACCGGAGCACCCGGAGGAAACCCACGCAGACACGGGGAGAACGTGCAATCTCCACACAGTCAGTTGCCTGAGGCGGGAATTGAACCCAGGTCTCCGACGCTGTGAGGCAGCAGTGCTAACCACTGGGCTACCGTGTGTGTCTGGGGTTGTTTCAGATTTGAACCTGCAGCTTTGTGTCTGTGTCTGTGTATGTATTCCCAGACTGGGCTGAGTGGGTGGTTTGGTGGGTGGGGAGCAGACACAGGAACAGACTGGGTCAGCCCTGGTCTAACCCATTGACCTGCTGTTTCCTCCCAGACCCCCCTGCAATCTCACAAATATGGTAGTTGGTGTGTTCCATACCTGGGGGAGGTGTGTTCCAGGTAATGGAGCTGGGAGCTGACTGGATCAGCTGGGAATTGGGAGGAGATGGGGGTTGAGTGACTGACCTGGGGCTATTTAACCCAGGCTCAGGAAACCATCATTCCTTTTGCCATGTGGTGTGCCTAGTGGTGAGTATTGGGGAGTTAGTGAATCTATGTCTCTCTGTGTGAGTGTGAGAGAGAGAATGTGTGAGTTGTGTTTGAATCTCAATCCCAGGGTTGACCCTTCAAGCAGCCTCAGTCCCTGATGGGACACAGAGAGAGACCTTGGGGAGATGGAGCCAAGAGCAGCTGGGGGGGGGTGGGGTGGGGGGGGGGGATGGTGAGTATGGGGCGCCTTACCCTCTCCATGTATCCCCTTGCCTCACTTTTCTCTCGACCTCATTTTCCCCCTTCCCTCTCTGTCTCTGTGTCTCTCCATCCATCTTTCTGTCTGTCTTGTGTTCTCTCCTTCTATCTCACTTTCTTTATCTCTCTCTGCCTTTCTTCCATTTTCTCTCTCTCTGTCCTCTTTTTTGCGCTCTCTCCCTCTCTCTTGGTCCTCTTTTTCTCTCTATCTCTCCCTCTCTCTGTCCTTTTTATTCTCTCTCGTTGTCCTCTTTTTTTTCTCTCTCTCTATCTCCCTCTCTCTTTGTCCTCTTTTTCTTTCTCTCTCTCCCTCTCTCTTTGTCCTCTTTTTCTTTCTCTCTCTCTCGCTCCCTCTCTCTTTGTCCTCTTTTTCTTTCTCTCTCTCTCTCCCTCTCTCTTTGTCCTCTTTTTCTTTCTCTCTCTCTCTCTCTCTTTGTCCTCTTTTTCTTTCTCTCTCTCTCTCCCTCTCTCTTTGTCCTCCTTTTCTTTCTCACTCTCTCTCCCTCTCTCTTTGTCCTCTTTTTCTCTTTCTCTCTCCCTCTCTCTTTGTCCTCTTTTTTTTTTCTCTCTCTCTCTCCCTCTCTCTTTGTCCTCTTTCTCTCTCTCTGTCCTCTCTTTCTCTCTCCCCCCCTCTTTTTCTTTCTCTCTCTCTCCCCCCTCTCTCTCTCTCTGTCCTCTTTTGTTCTCTCTCCATCTCCCCCTCTCTCTTTGTCCTCTTTTTCTCTCTCTTTGTCCTCTTTTTTCTCTCTCTCTCCCTCTCTTTGTTCTCTTTTTCTCTCTCTCACCCTCTCGCTTTGTTCTCTTTTTCTCTCTCTCTCCCTCTCTCTCTTTGTCCTCTTTTTCTCTCTGTGTGTCCTCTTTTCTCTCTCTCTCTCACTCTCTCTTTGTCCTCTTTTTCTCTCTCTCTCCCTCTCTCTCTTTGTCCTCTTTTCTCTCTCTCTCTCCCTCTCTCTATGTTCTCTTTTTCACTCTCTCTCACCCTCTCTCTTTGTCCTCTTTTTCTCTCTCTCCCTCTCTCTCTCTTTGTCCTCTTTTTCTATCTCTCTCCCTCTCTCTTTGTTCTCTTTTTCTTTCTCTATCACCCTCTCTCTTTGTCCTCTTTTTCTCCCTCTCTCGCCTCTCCCTCTCTCGCCTTTCCCTCTCTCGCCCCTCCCTCTCTCGACTCTCCTTCTCTCGACTCTCCTTCTCTCGCCTCTCCCTCTCTCTGTCTCTCTCCCTCTCTCTCTCTCTCTGCCTCTGTCTCTGTCTCTCTCTCTCTCTTTGTCCTCTTTTCTCTCTCTCTGTCCTCTTTTCTCTCTCCTCCCACCCCCTCGACATCCCCCCCCCCTCCCCGCCCCAGAAGAAGTAGTGAAGACTGGTACAATTACAACATTTATAAGGTATCTGGGTGGGTATAGGAATTAAAAAGGGTTCAGAGGAACATGGGCCAAATTCTGACAAATAGGATGAGATTGACATCGGATATCAGTTCGGCATGGATGTGTTGGACTGAATGATTTGTTTCTGAGCTTATATTGCTCTGAGTGGGTTGAGCTCCGGATTGTAGATTTATGAAGCAGAAAATAAAGTATGATACAGAGTTAGACCGAGAAATCCTGCTGATCTCATCAGCTTTATCCTGTTTTCCTGATCCTCCTCCTTCAATCAATGCATTTTTCAGATCCTCATTCAGAATTCCTGGAGCTCTGTAACTGCCCTGGAACAATGTGTGGAAAGTCCTATTGCAGTCCACACGAGGTACCTTTCCCACTGCCCTGTTCCCACGGCCTGCAATGCTGCAGACTGAGCAGACAACCCGAAGCACAATGATGAGCTCCTTCCGGCCCACGGCCCTCCTTCTCACTGAATGAAGACAATCACCAGAAGCAGAATCCAGCTCTTGTTGGAGCCTTGAATACCTGACTCTGTCTCACTGAGTGAAGATTGGACTCAGAAACAGAAATGAAATCAACTTCCTATCTGCATTGTGTCACTCTTTAAGATCTCTGTGTGTCTGAGTTCAGGTCATTTGATTGGAGACTGCGGATAGTGGGTCCCCAGTGAAATGGAAAGAATGGGGGAGGAGCTCACTGAGGGACATCTCTCAAAGTGAGAATCAGAAAGATGCTATTCCATATTGGAAGGGTTTAAGGTGAATTGATGGTACAGAAAAATGTTATACGGATGTTTGTAAAACTTAGGAACTCTGACTGTTTTGTGGCTGGAGTTTATTTTATCCTTGTGTAGATTTGACACATTAACCCTCCCTCCCCACCACTACAGAAGCTGTTGGAACTGTTCAGTGTTTCCAGCGGCTTCTGTAATTATTTCAGGTTCCTGACGGGAGCAGTCTCTCACTTTTCAAACAAAACAAACCCATCCTTGTGCTGCAACCAATATTTCAATAAGAAATGGGAAGCAGCAGAGGGGAAAGCTTCCGAGATGCCGAGCAATGCTGCCCGGTTCCACACTGCAATTCACAGGAACCATCGCCAGGAAAAGCAAGGAGCAATCTGACAAGATCCGGTTTTATCCCAGTGGCCTTCCTTTAAAAACCGATTTAAAAACCACAGCACTGAGATGGCTGGGAATCGAACCCCAGTCACTGTTTGGAAGGCAGCTATGCTCCCCACTATCCCACCATCACCCTGCTAGCAGCTTCCTCCCCATTCCCAAACACCCTTAACAAGGCCGTGACCATCACCAACTGGATTGGGGCTGAAATCCAAACAAGAAATTGCTGGGGAAGCTCAGCAGGTCTGACCGCACCAGAATTTGGGCAACAAGGTGGCTCAGTGGTTAGCACCAGGCTCCCAGGTTCAATTCCAGCCTCGGGCGACTGTCTGTGTGGGGTTTGCACATTCTCCCCATGTTTGTGCGGGTTTCTTCCGGGTGCTCCGGCTTCCTTCCACTGTCTAAAAATGTGCAGGTTAGGTGAATTGCCCTTGGTAAATTATCCATAGTGATTAGTCAGAGGGAAATGGGTCTGGGTGGGTTACTCTTCGGAGGGTCGGTGTGGACTGGTTGGGCTAAAGGGCCTGTTTCCACACTGTAGGGAATCTCATCTAATCTAATCAGAAGCCTTCAGTTCTGAACCAAATCGAAAGGAATTGGGAGTTGGTTCAGTAAACATCTAAGAGCTCAGGAAATGTGAGCAGGAGGAGACTATACAGCCTGTTTAAACTGCTCAGTCTGTTCTGGCAGTCAACCCAATCAGAGCTGGTTTGAGATTTCAAATCTGGTTTCCTATCCACTCCCCATATCCCGTGACTCCCTGAGACCCCGGCAATCTGTCTATCCCAATCTGAAATGTACTCAGTGAGGGAGCATCCACAATCCTCAGGGAGAGAGAATATTAAAGACTCAGAGGCCTTAGAGTGAAGCGCTGTCTCCTCATCTCAGTCCCAAATAACCTGCCCCTTACCCTGAGAGGGTGTCAATCAAACCCGAATGAACTGTGGATGCTGTCTGACCTGCTGAGCTTTTACAGCAACTCCTGAGACTGTGTTATCGTGTTTCAGATTCCCAGACCTACAGGATTAATTTCTCAGCATCTACCCTCTCAAGCCTCTTCACAATCTGAGATATTCAAATGAAATCGCCTTTCAGTTTTCTAGAACATCGACCCAATTTATTCAGAAGCTCAGCACTGGAGCACAGGGGTCCCAAATACTGAGCTTTATTTTGTGATTCATTAATGTGTTTGGGTCATTGCCGCTGGGTCACCACGGGTTGCTCAGATATAATTGCTCTGGTGAAGGTGACGGTGAGTTATTGCCTTGAACTGCTGCCATTTATTTGGGGCAGATAAACCCACAATGATGTAAGGGAGGGAGTTCCAGGATTTCCAACCAATGGCACTTGTGGGACTGAGATGTTTTTCCAAGCCCAGGTGGGGAGTGGCTTGATGTGGAATTGTCAACTGGTGATGTTCCCGTGTATCTGCTGTGCTCAGCGTTCCACATGATAGTGCCGTGGGTCTGGAAACTGCTCTGGAAGGAACCTTGGGGAATTTCTCCAGAGCACCTTGTCTCAGCTGAACTATCCCAGTCAGGCACATGAGCACTAATCCTGTAATCCAGTTGATCTACATCACAAGGAGTCCTTCCATCGGTCATCGCCTTCCTTTGGAGGGCATCTGTCAAGTTCATCATACACGCTTTTCCCTGAATAAATCCATGCTCACTGGCCTGTGGTTAATCAATCCATCTTCAAATGATGATTGATATGGTCCCTCAGAGCGTTTAAACCTCCTTTCCCCAGCTGTGAGAATGTAATAGCAGGTGGGACCCACCCTGCCCTCCTAATGTGGCCATGTTTGGGAAACCTCGGAGAGTCCAATCTCATTCATTCCATCTCGGCGTTTTTCCCCGTTTAAGATTGCTTTCAAAGTGCAACAGTGCGATGGCAGGAGTTCAAGCCTGGGTTAACTGCTGGGAAGGAGTCATGTCCAACCCTTTCCCAGTAATTGGCAAGCTATTCCCGAGGCCGTGATCAGGACCAATTGGATTGGGACTGAGATACAAACAGAAACTGCTGGGGAAGCTCAGCAGGTCTGACAGCATCAGCATCAGATCCCTTCAGTTCTGAAGGACAATCATTGGACTCTAGAGGTACACTCGGATTTCTCCCACAAACGATGCCCCTCCTACTAAATCCCACCAGGAATTTCTGTGTTATCTGTCAGCCCTCCAGGGTCTCCAGTTCCTTGTTTTAAATACAGTAGATGTTGACCCACGGAAGGGGATATTGGGTCAGGTGACGGTCTACCTCATTCATTGGGGCAGATGTCATGGAGCATCTTAAACCGGAGAGGGATCAGGGGGATTGGAGCCGTTTAGAGAGAGAGTACAGAAGGTAAGACAGCTCAGCTCAAAGTACGACACTTAATGCTGCCCCGATTAAAACATTGAAGATGGCAGAGGGGCAGATGAGCTGAGACAGGGTGGGAGCTGGGCGATATTGATGATGTGGAAGGACAGTGTGTGCATCTGATAACATTCTGTCAGTCTGACTAATAGCAGTCATTCCTGGCACTGGATTCACTGAGGGGTGAAGGGTCAGTCAACAGAGCGGACTGTCCCTGTTATTCTGTTCCTGACTCTTCAGCTCCCGCTCTGTTAGTGACCCCTCAGTCTCCCGGGAAATGGGCTGTTTCCCAATTGTGCCGGATTCCTGGCCTTTATCCTTGGCTGAGCTGAGAGTTGATGGTCTGAGGAATATCATTCCCAAATGATTCCTCTCCAAGATAATAATGATTAATGTGTCTGTGTATCCTCCATTAATCTGTAAACATCATTGCTCAGGGCTGTAGGGACATGTATTGATGACATTGAGGATGTTATGAACCAGACCAAACTCCTCTGCCTTAAGAAAATGGTCTAGACCCATTTTCCTGATTTCCTGAAGGCAAGTGTAAGGCGTTACAATGCGATTGGTCAAACTGCCAGGCTTGAATCAAAACACACTTTACTCCACACTATCGTTGTAACACAAACATAAGAAAGAAACATTGGACAAACCGAACTCGATTGGAAACCTTAACTAAATGAACATTATTTAACTATAAACGCCAACTGTTCGACTATAGTAATATTCCATAAATCAGATATTTCTGGTCTTTTTGCTATCGGGAGAATGGTGTGAAACTCGTAAAGATTCAGAAAAGATTTACAAGGATGTTTGCAGAGTCAGGATCTTTGATTGTTTTGAGGCTGGAGTTTATTTTATCCTTGTGTAGATTTGACACATTAACCCTCCCTCCCCACCACTACAGAAGCTGTTGGAACTGTTCAGTGTTTCCAGCGGCTTCTGTAATTATTTCAGGTTCCTGACGGGAGCAGTCTCTCACTTTTCGAACAAAACAAACCCATCCTTGTGCTGCAACCAATATTTCAATAAGAAATGGGAAGCAGCAGAGGGGAAAGCTTCCGAGATGCCGAGCAATGCTGCCCGGTTCCACACTGCAATTCACAGGAACCATCGCCAGGAAAAGCAAGGAGCAATCTGACAGATCTGTTTTACCACAGAATGAAAGATTTATTTCCTCGATTTATCCCAGTGCCTTTCCTTTAAAAGGCTGTTTACAAATCACAACACTGCGATTGCCGGGAATCGGAACCGGGGCAACTGCTTGGAAGGCAGCTATGCTCCCCACTATCCCACCATCACCCTGCTAGCAGCTCCCTCCCCATTCCCAAACACACTTAACAAGGCCATGATCATCACCAACTGGATTGGGGCTGAAATCCCAACATACCCATCCTCTGTATCTAACCCAGTGATGGAGCTATCCTGATTGAGTTTGATGTGATCAGGATGGAGGAAGTGGGAGATTTAATCAGTACCTAACACCACGCTGAACATAGCCTGGGAATTTGAAATGCTGCAGTGTCGAGTGAGATTTACTCTGTAACTGACCCCATTCCCTACCTGCCCTGGAGATTTAAATGGGGACAGTTTAATGGGAGCTTTATGTTGCATGGAACCCTGTGCTCCCTCTGCCCTGGGAATGTTTGCTGGGAACACTGTCTAACCTCTGCGATATGGATCCGATGAAGATTGATGGGAGACAGTGTAAATGGAATTGTCAGGGTCCAATTCCTTCACGTGGATGAGAGAAGGTCTCCAATTGGAATTGTGAGGAAAATTGGTGCCCGTGGGACTGAAGGGTCAGTACCAGAATGAATACACCATTGGCTCAGAGACAGGAGACAGGATAGAGGGTAATGAGGGTTTCAGACTGGAGGGAGCTACAGGCACATACAAGCTGGGGAATGTTTTCAGTGAAAGGCAATTGATCCCAGGTCACTGCAGAGTGTAATAATCTGATGCCTTTCCCTCACTATCCTCCTCCAATCACTGGGAAGATCTGCTCCCACACCACGTTCCACCCTAACTGCTGACTGTGTTAGATACATTAATACATTGGAGCTGGGCAGGGGTGCGTTTAAACTTGGGATCTTGCTGTGCAACTTGCCTTCAAAATGCTCTCGCTCCCCCTTTCAGCTAATCTTTTCTCTCTTTTATCCTGAAGAACTTTTGTTTGGAAATCTGCAACGTGAAGATCCACAATGTTCGAGGCCAGGAGAGAACAACCTCCAGAGGGGGAACACGGGCCTGAGGCCTGAGGCCTGGTCGACAGGCTGCACCCCCTGGGGGTCCACGTGAGTTGTGTGTTTATTTACCCCGAGGTTTAATCTCCTCTGTCGGGGACCCTGGGTTTTAGGGGCATCTGGGTAATTGGCTCCTGTCAGATTGTGACCTGTCATTTTTAAAACAAGTTTGAAGCCTGGGGTTAAAGTATGTCAATCCCCAGGATTTGAGAGGCAGGACTCCCTGAGGGGGAAATTAAAACCCAAATGATGTGACCCTCTCGAATGATTTGTCATAAAGTCAGAATAATGTGGGTTCTCGAGAGAGCAGGATGAGAAACTTCAACAGTGAAAGGGATTGAGTGAAAAATGAGGGGGTAGGGGAAACAGAAGGGGAGAGAGGGAGAGGCATTTTGAGATTGTGAAATTGCTGCAATGTTTGATTCTGGGTTGACAGGAAATAATTAAACTGAAGCAGCATCACAGGGGGGGGGGGGGAATGGTCAGAGTAATTAGCTGCTGCTGCATTGTTACATGTGGGATCTTGCTGTGCACCAGCTCCCCCAATGCTATCACTGCAGGCAGTAAGTGTTTTAATCAGCTAACCCATCATTTCAAATGTTTCCAAGGCTTTAGCATGAAAACGCAGCTCATTTCCCAATATGGTTGTATTTGGATGTTGCTGAGAGGTTGTCTGTGTCACTGAGAGAGGAAAACCTGGGATCTTGCTGTACTATTACTCTGTATAATTTTCCTCCTTTGCCTTTCAACTATGCTGTCTCTTGCCTCCCACGGGACCTTGCTGGCCCCTTGAAGATTCAAAGAGAGAAACTTTGGGATCAGGAGATCTTTGAACAAGTGCTTTCTCAAGAGGGCACACGGTCCTGAGGCCCAGTCAACAGGCTGCACTCTGTGGGGGCCCATGTGAGTTGTGTGTTTATTTACCCCGAGGTTTAATCTCCTCTGGGGGACCCTGGGTTTTACAGGCATCTGGTTAACTGGCTCCTGTCAGATTGGAGCCCTTTTGTGTTTGAAACAGTTTTGAAGCCGAGGGTTAAAATAACCGGGGCCCTGGGATTTGACACAAACACATCAATCCCCAGTGAGTGTCTGACAGACAGACTCCCCAAGGAGGGAATTAAACCTTAAATGAGAAACTCTATCCAAAGTCTTGCTCTAATATCAGAATAATACTAGTGGGATCTTGCTGTCTCTCAAACCACCTGCAGAGTGGCCTATATTGCAGCAAGGGTGACCAAATGTGATAATCACATCAATAAGGCCCAGGTTGGCCCAATCCCTGAGTATCTGGGAGGGGATCTCTCTCTCTCTCTCTCTCTCTGTCCCCTCTCTCACACGGAGGGGGAATGGAGAGAGAGACACACACAGAGACACCAATCCATTCTCGAGAGCAGGAGGAAGCTGAGCAGAGAGATGGAAAGGGGGATAGGGACAGGAAGAGGGGGAAGAGAGAGATGGGAGAGAAGACAGAGAATGAGAGAGGGAGACAGAGGGGAGAGTGAAAGAGAGACAGAGAGAATGAGGGAAGGAGGGAGAGAGGGAGGCCAGAGAGAGAGAGAGAGGGTGGGTATGAGAGAGAGAGGTGACTGTATCAGTGGAAGGTTCAATGTTAATATCATGTAGATACAGCCCCAATCCCAGACAGAGTGTCTGGGGGTGTGAGGGGAGTGGGATAGAGGGGGCATGAGGGAGGGATGAGATCCAGGCTCTGAGACTGACTCCCTTCCATCGAGTCTTGGAGTGGGGGGGGGAGTCAGTCAGAAAGCATTTACCCCCTGGATCCCAGTGAAATCTGTCCCCATTCTCTGGGTTTAAAACCAGGGGGAAGTGCTGATAAAATGGGGAGCTTTGGGAAGTCACTCAGTGATGGGATTTTGTTTGTTTCTCTTGAGTTTGTGATTCAAATGATCTTGGCTCTGGTTAGTGTGAGGGGGGCAGGTATACAGTGACGTGGTTAGTGAGAGGGAGTCAGTCAGATAGTGATGTGATTAGTGTAAGGGGGTCAGGGTGATTGTGACATGGTTAGTGTGAGGGGGTCAGGGTGATAGTGACGTGGTTAGTGTGAGGGGTAAGAGTGATAGTGATGTGGTTAGTGTTTGGGGGTCAGGATGATAGTGACGTGGTTAGTGTGAGGGGGTCAGGTCGATAGTGACGTGGTTAGTGTGAGGGAGTCAGGGTGAGAGTGACGGGGTTAGTGTGAGGGGGTCAGGATGATAGTGACGTGGTGAGTATGAGGGGTCAGCTTGATAGTGACGTGGTGAGTTTGAGGGGGTCAGTGTGATAATGACATGGAGAGTGTAATGGTGTCAGTGTGATAGTGACATGGTGAGTGTGAGGGGGTCAAGGCGGTAGTGACTTAGTGTAAGTGGGACAGGGTGAGAGTGACAGGGTGAATGTGAGGGGTCAGCTTGATAGTGATGTGGTGAGTTTGGGGGGTCAGGGTGATTGTGACATGGTTAGTGTGAGGGGGTCAGGGTGATATTGACGTGGTTAGTGTGAGGGGTCAGGGTTATAGTGACATGGTTAGTGTGAGCGGTTCAGTGTGATAGTGATGTGATTAGTGTATGGGTGTCAGGGTGATTGTGACATGGTTAGTGGGAGTGGGTCAGGGCGATAGTGACGTGGTTAGTGTGATGGGTCAGGGTTATAGTGACATGGTTAGTGTGAGCGGGTCAGTGTGATAGTGACGTGATTAGTGTAAGGGGGTCAGGGTGATAGGCACTTGGTGAGTGTAAGGAGATCAGGGTGATAGTGACGTGGTGAGTGTGAGTGGTCAGCTTGATAGTGACGTGGTGACTTTGAGGGGGTCAGTGTGATAGTGACATGGTGAGTGTAATGGTGTCAGGGTGATAGTGTCATAATTAGTGCAAAGTGGTCAGGGAGATAGTGACGTGGTTAGTGTGAGGGGGTCAGGGTGATAGTGACCTTGGTTAGTGTAAGGAGGACAGGGTTATAGTGACATGGTTAGTGTGAGGGGGTCATTGCGATAGTGATGTGGTTAGTGTAAGGGTGTCAGGGTGATAGTGACATGGTTAATGTGAGGGGGTCAGGCTGATGATGACGTGGTTCGTGTGATGGGGTCTGGGTGATAGTGACGAGGTTAGTATGAGAGGGTCAGTGCGATAGTGATGTGATTAGTGTAAGGGTGTCAGGGTGATAGTGACATGGTTAATGTGTGGGATCAGGGTGACAGTGACGTGGTTCGTGTGAGGGGGTCAGGATGTTAATGAAGTGGTGTGTGCAAGGGGGTCAGGGTGATAGTGAGATGGATAGTGTGAGGGGGTCAGCGTCATATTGATGTGGTTCGTGTAAAGGTGTCAGGGTGATAGTGACGTGGTTAGTGTGAAGTGGTCAGTGTGATATTCCCATGGTTAGTGTATGGGTGTCAGGGTGAAGTGACGAGATTAGTATAAGCGGGTCAAGGTAATAGTGACATGGTTAATGTGAGGGGGTCAGGGCGAAAGTGACATGGTTAGTGTGAGGGGGTCAGGGTGATAGTGACGTGGTTAATGTGAGGGGGTCAGTGCGATAATGACATAGTTAGTGTGAGGGGGTCAGGGTGATAGTGACATGGTTAGTGTAAGCGGGTCAGGGTGATAGTGACAGGGTGAATGTGAGGGGTCAGCTTGATAGTGACGTGGTGAGTTCGGGGGGTCAGGGTGATTGTGACATGGTTAGTGTGAGGGGTCAGGGTTATAGTGACATAGTTAGTGTGAGGGGGTCAGGCTGATAGTGACGTGGTTAGTGTGAGGGGGTCAGTGTGATAGTGACGTGATTAGTGTAAGGGGGTCAGGGTGATAGTGACATGGTTAATTTGAGTGGTCAGGTATGACAGTGACGTGGTAGGTGTGAGGGGGTCAGGATGTTAGTGATGTGGTGAGTGTGAAGGGGTCAGTGTGATATTCACGTGGTTAGTGTACGGGTGTCAGGGTGATAGTGATGTGATTAGTGTAAGCGGGTCAAGGTGATAGTGATGTGGTTAATGTGAGGGTGTCAGAGCGAAGGTAACATGGTTAGTGTGAGGTGGTCAGGGTGATAGTGACAGGGTTAGTGTGAGGGATAGTGACGTGGTTAGTGTTTGGGGGTAAGGGTATAGTGACGTGGTTGGTGTGAGGGGGTCTGGGCAATAGTGACGTGGTTAGTGTGAGGGGTCAGGGTGATAGTGACCTGGTTAGTGTACGGGTGTCAGGGTGATAGTGATGTGATTAGTGTAAGCGGGTCAAGGTGATAGTGATGTGGTTAATGTGAGGGTGTCAGAGCGAAGGTAACATGGTTAGTGTGAGGTGGTCAGGGTGATAGTGACAGGGTTAGTGTGAGGGATAGTGACGTGGTTAGTGTTTGGGGGTAAGGGTATAGTGACGTGGTTGGTGTGAGGGGGTCTGGGCAATAGTGACGTGGTTAGTGTGAGGGGTCAGGGTGATAGTGACCTGGTTAGTGTAAGGAGGACAGGGTGATAGTGACATGGTGAGTGTGAGGGGTCAGGTTGATAGTGATGTGGTGAGTTCGGAGAATCAGGGTGATTGTGACATGGTTAGTGGGACGGGGTCAGGGTGATAGTGACGTGGTTAGTGTGAGGGGTCACTGTTATAGTTACATGGTTAGTGTGAGGGGGTCAGTGTGATAGTGGCGTGATTAGTGTAAGGGTGTCAGGGTGATAGTTATATGATTAATGTGAGGGGGTCAGTGTGATAGTGATGTGGTTAGTGTAAGGGGGTCAGGGTGATAGTCACATCGTTAATGTGAGTGGTCAGGTATGACAGTGACGTGGATAGTGTGAGGGGGTCTGGATGTTCGTGATGTGGTGAGTTTAAGGGGGTCAGGGTGATAGTGACGTGGTTAGTGTGAGGGGGTCAGTGTGATATTTATGTGGTTTGTGTCAGGGTGTCAGGGTGATAGTGACGTGATTAGTGTAAGTGGTTCAAGGTGATAGTGACGTGGTTAAACTGAGGGGGTCAAGGCGATAGTGACATGGTTAGCGTGAGGGGGTCAGGGTAATCGTGACGGGGTTAGTGTGAGGGGGTCAGGGCAATAGTGACATGGTTATTGTGTGGTGGTCAGTGTGAGTGTGACCTGGTTAATGTGAGGGGTTCAGGGTGATAGTGACGTGGTTAGTGTGAGGCGGTCAGTGTGATAGTGACATGGTTAGTGTGAGGGGTAAGGGTGATAGTGACGTGGTTAGTATGAGAGGATCAGGTCGATAGTGACGCGGTTAGTATGAGGGGGTCAGGGTGATAGCGACGTGGTTAGTGTGAGGGGGTCAGGATGATAGTGACGTGGTGAGTATGAGGGGCCAGCTTGTTAGTGACGTGGTGAGTTTGAGGGGTTCAGTGTGATATTGACATGGAGAGTGTAATTGTGTCAGGATGATAGTGTCGTAGTTAGTGCAAGGGTGTCAGGGTGATAGTGACATGGTGAGTGTGAGGGGGTCAAGGCGGTAGTGACTTAATTAGTGTAACTGGGACAGGGTGATAGTGACATGGTGAGTGTGAGGGGGTAAGGGTGATATTGACGTGGTTAGGGTGAGGGGTCAGGGTTATAGTGACATGGTTAGTGTGAGCGGGTCAGTGTGATAGTGACGTGATTAGTGTAAGGGGATCAGTGTGACAATAACATGGTTAATGTGAGGGGGTCAGGGTGATAGTGACGTGGTTAGTGTGAGGGGGTCTGTGTGATAGTGACATGGTTAGTGTGAGGGGGTCAGGGTGATAGTGACGTGGTTAGTGTGAGGGGGTCAGGTCGATAGTGACGTGTTGAGTTCAAGGGTCAGGGTGATTGTGACATGGTTAGTGTGAGAGGGTCAGGGTGATTTTGACGTGGTTAGGGTGAGGGGGTCAGGTTGATAGTGACGTTATTAGTGTGAGGGGGTCAGGTCGATAGTGACCTGTTGAGTTCAAGGGTCAGGGTGATTGTGACATGGTTAGTGTGAGAGGGTCAGGGTGATTTTGACGTGGTTAGGGTGAGGGGTCAGGGTTATAGTGACATGGTTAGTGTGAGCGGGTCAGTGTGATAGTGACGTGATTTTTGTAAGGGGATCAGTGTGACAATGACATGGTTAGTGTGAGGGGGTCAGGGTGATAGTGACGTGGTTAGTGTGAGGGGGTCAGGGTGATAGTGACGTGGTTAGTGTGAGGGGGTCAGGGTGATAGTGACGTGGTTAGTGTGAGGGGGTCAGGGTGATAGTGACGTGGTTAGTGTGAGGGGGTCAGGGTGATAGTGACGTGGTTAGTGTGAGGGGGTCTGGGTGATAGTGACGTGGTTAGTGTGAGGGGGTCAGGCCGATAGTGACGTGGTTAGTGTGAGGGGGTCTGTGTGATAGTGACGTGGTTAGTGTGAGGGGGTCAGGTCGATAGTGACGTGATTGATGTAAGGGGGTCAGGGTGATAGTCACTTGGTGAGTGTGAGGGGATCAGGGTGACAGTGACGTGGTGAGTGTGAGTGGTCAGCTTGATAGTGACGTGTTGTCTTTGAGGGGGTCAGTGTGATAGTGACATGGTTAGTGGGAGGGGTCAGGGTGATAGTGATGTGGTTAGTGTGAGAGGTCAGGGTTGTAGTGACATGGTTAGTGTGAGGGGGCCAGTGTGATAATGATGTGGTTAGTGTAAGGGTGTCAGGGTAATAGTGACATGGTTAATGTGAGGGGGTCAGGGTGATAGTGATGTGGTTAGTATGAGGGGGTCAGTGTGATAGTGACGTGATTAATGTAAGGAGGTCAGGGTGATAGTGACGTGGTTAATGTGAAGGGTCAGGGTGACAATGACGTGGTTAGTGTGAGGGGGTCAGGATGTTAGTGAAGTTGTGAGTGTAAGGGTGTCAGGGTGATAGTGACGTGGTTAGTGTGAGTGGGTCAGTGTGATAATGACGTGGTTAGTGTAAAGGTGTCAGGGTGATAGTGACGTGATTAGTGTAAGCGGGTCAGGGTGATAGTGACGTGGTTAATGTGAGGGGGTCAGAGCGTTAGTGACATGGTTAGTGTGAGGGGTCAGTGTGAGTGTGACGTGATTAGTTTAAGCGGATCAAGGTGATAGTGACGTGGTTAATGTGAGGGGGTCAGGGCGATAGTGACAGTGTTAGTGTGAGGCGATCAGGATGATAGTGACCTGGTTAGTGTAAGGAGGACAGGGTGATAGTAAAGTGCTGAGTGTGAGGGGGTCAGGGTGATAGTGACGGGTTAGTGTGAGGGGGTCAGGTTAATAGTGACATGGTTAATGTGAGGGGGTCAGTGTGAAAGTGACATGATTAGTGTAAGGTTGTCAGGGTGATAGTGACATGGTTAATGTGAGTGGTCAAGTTGACAGTGACGTGGTTAGTGTGAGGGGGTCAGGATGTTCGTGATGTGGTGAGTGTAAGGGGGTCGGGGTGATAGTGACGTGATTTGTGTGAGGGGGTCAGTGTGATAGTGATGTGGTGAGTGTAAGGGGGTCAAGGTGATAGTGACGTGGTTAGTGTGAGGGGGTCAGAGCGTTAGTGACATGGTTAGAGTGAGGGGGTCAGGGTGATAGTGACGGGGTTAGTGTGAGGCGGTCAGGGCAATAGTGACCTGGTTAGTGTAAGGAGGACAGGGTGATAGTAAAGTGCTGAATGTGAGAGGGTCAGGGTGATAGTGACGGGGTTGGTGTGAGGGGGTCAGGGTGATAGTGACATGTTTAATGTGAGGGGGTCAGGGTGATAGTGACGTGGTTAATGTGAGGGGGTCTGGGTGATAGTGACACGGTTATTATGAGGGGGTCAGTGTGATAGTGACGTGATTAGTGTCAGGGGGTCAGGATGATAGTGACATGGTTAATGTGAGGGGTCAGGGTGACAGTAACGTGGTTAGTGTGAGGGGATCAGTTTGATATTGATGTGGTTAGTGTAAGCGTGTCAATGTGATAGTGACGTGATTAGTGTAAGCGGGTCAGGGTGAGAGTGACGTGGTTCATCTGAGAGTGTCAGGGCGATAGTGACACGGTTAGTGTGAGGGGGTCAGGGTGATAGTGACGGGGTTAGTGTGAGGGGGTCAGGGCAATAGTGACGTGTTTAGTGTGAGGGGGTCAGTGTGATAGTGACGTGGTTAATGTGAGGGGGTCAGGTGATATTGACGTGGTTAGTGTGAGGGGGTCAGTGTGAGAGTGACATGGTTAGTGTGAGGAGTAAGTGTGATAGTGACATGGTAAGTGTGTCGGGGTTAGGGTGATAGTGAGGTAGTTAGTGTGAGGGGGTCAGGTTGATAATGACGTGGTTAGTGGGAGGGGGTCTGCCTGATAGTGACGAGGTTAGTGTGAGGGGGTCAGGGTGATAGTGATATGGTTAGTATGTGGGGAAAGGGTGTTAGTGACGTGGTTAGTGTGTGGTGGTCTGGGTGATAGTGACGTGGTTAGTGTGAGGGGGTCAGGGTGATAGTGACATGGTTGGTGTGAGGGGTCAGGGTGATGGTGATGTGGTTCATGTGAGGGGCTCAGGGAGATAGTTACGTGGTTAGTGTGAGGGTGTCAGTGTGATAGTGACATGGTTAGTATGAGGGGGAAGGGTGATAGTGACGTGGTTAGTGTTTGGGAGTCACGGTGATAGTGACGTGGTTAGTGTGAGGGGGTCAGGTCGATAGTAACGTGGTTAATGTTAGGGGGTCAGGGTGATAGTGACGTGGTTAACGTGAGGAGGTCAGTATGATAGTGACGTGGTCAGTGTGAGGGGGTCAGGATGATAGTGACGTGTGAGTATGAGGGGTCAGCTTGATAGTGACGTGGTGAGTTTGAGGTGTCAGTGTGATATTGACATGGAGAGTGTAATGGTGTCAGGGTGATAGTGTCGTAGTTAGTGCATGGGCGTCAGTGTGATAGTGACATGGTGAGTGTGAGGGGATCAAGGCGTTAGTGACTTAGTTAGTAAAAGTGGGACAGGGTGGTAGTGACATGGTGAGTGTGAGGGGTCAGCTTGATAGTGATGTGGTGAGTTTGGGGGGTCAGGGTGATTGTGACATGTATAGTGTGTGGGGTTCAGGGTGATATTGACGTGGTTAGTGTGAGGGGTCAGGGTTATAGTGACATAGTTAGTGTGAGGGGGTCAGTGTGATAGTGACGTGATTAGTGTAAGGGTGTCAGGGTAATAGTGACATGGTTAATGTGAGGGGGTCAGGGTGATAGTGACGTGGTTAGTGTGAGGGGCTATGGGTGATAGTGACGTGGTTAGTGCAAGGGGGTCAGATCGATAGTGACGTGATTAGTGTAAGGGGGTCAGGGTGATAGTCACTTGGTGAGTGTGAGGGGATCAGTGTGATAGTGACGTGGTTAGTGGGAGGGGTCAGGGTGATAGTGATGTGGTTAGTGTGAGAGGTCAGGGTTGTAGTGACATGGTTAGTGTGAGGGGGCCAGTGTGATAGTGACATGGTGAGTGTATTGGTGTCAGGGTGATAGTGACGTCATTAGTGCAAGGGGGTCAGGGTGATTGTGACATGGTTAGTGTGTGTGGGCCAGGGTTATAGTGACATGATTCGTGTAAGGGGGTCAGTGTGATTGTGACATGGTGAGTGGGACAGGGTCAGGGTGATAGTGACGTGGTTAGTGTGAGGGGACACTGTTATAGTGACATATTTAGTGTGAGGGGTTCAGGGTGATAGTGACGTGATTAGTGTGAGGGGGTCTGGGTGATAGTGACATGGTAAGTGTGAGGGGATCAGGATGATAGTGACGTGGTTAGTGTAAGGGGTCAGGGTGATAGTCATTTGG
Source organism: Chiloscyllium plagiosum (assembly GCF_037043375.1). NCBI lineage: Eukaryota > Metazoa > Chordata > Chondrichthyes > Orectolobiformes > Hemiscylliidae > Chiloscyllium > Chiloscyllium plagiosum. The sequence goes on along the minus strand of NW_028270181.1, from coordinate 41,108,364 downwards.
TGAGCGTGAGGGGATCAGGATGATAGTGACGTGGTGACTGTGAGTGGTCAGCTTGATAGTGACGTGGTGACTTTGAGGGGGTCAGTGTGATAGTGACATGGTGAGTGTAACGGTGTCAGGGTGATAGTGTCATAATTAGTGCAAGGGGGTCAGGATGATTGTGACATGGTTAGTGTGTGTGGGTCAGGGATATAGTGACATGATTAGTGTAAGGGGGTCAGGGTGATTGTGACATGGTTAGTGGGACGGGATCAGGGTGATGGTGATGTGGTTAGTGTGAGGGATCACTGTTATAGTGACATGGTTAGTGTGAGGGGTCAGAGTTGTAGTGACATGGCTAGTGTGAGGGGGTCAGTGTGATAGTGATGTGGTTAGTGTAAGGATGTCAGGATGATAGTGACATGGTTAATGTGAGGGGGTCAGGGTGATAGTGACGTGGTTGGTGTCTGGGTGATAGTGACGTGGTTAGTATGTGGGGGTCAGTGTGACAGTGACGTGATTAGTGTAAGGGGGTCAGGGTGATAGTGACATGGTTAATGTGAGGGGTCAGGGTGACAGTTACGTGGTTAGTGTGAGGGGGTCAGGAATTTAGTGATATGGTGAGTTTAAGGGGTTCAGGGTGATAGTGACTTGGTTAGTGTAAGGGTATCAGGGTGATAGTGACGTGATTAGTGTATGCGGGTCAGAGTGATAGTGACATGGTTAATGTGAGGGGGTCAGGGTGATTGTGACATGGTTAATGTGAGGGGGTCAGGGTGTTAGTGACGTGGTTAGTGTATGCGGGTCAGAGTGATAGTGACATGGTTAATGTGAGGGGGTCAGGGTGATTGTGACATGGTTAGTGTGAGAGGGTCAGGGTGTTAGTGACGTGGTTAGTGTGAAGGTGTCAGTGTGATATTGACGTGGTTAGTGTAAGGGTGTCAGGGTGATAGTGACGTCATTAGTGTGTGCGGGTCAGTGATAGTGACATTGTTAATGTGAGGGGGTCAGGGCGATAGTGACATGGTTAGTGTGAGGGGGTCAGTGTGATATTGACGTGGTTCGTGTAAGGGTGTCAGGGTGTAGTGACGTCATTAGTGTGTGCGGGTCAGAGTGATAGTGACATGGTTAATGTGAGGGGGTCAGGTCGATAGTGGCATGGTTAGTGTGAGGGGGTCAGGGTGATGGTGATGTGGCTCGTGTGAGGGGCTCAGGGAGATAGTGACGTGGTGAGTATGAGGGTGTCATGGTGATAGTGGCGTGGTTACTGTGTTGGGGTCAGGGTGATAGTGACGGGATTAGTGTAAGGGGTTCAGGGTGATAGTGACTTGATTAGTGTAAGGGTATCAGGGTGATAGTGACGTGATGAGTGTATGCGGGTCAGAGTGATAGTGACATGGTTAATGTGAGGGGGTCAGGGTGATTGTGACATGGTTAGTGGGAGGGGTTCAGGGTGATAGTGATGTGGTTAGTATGAGGGGTCACTGTTATAGTGACATGGTTAGTGTGAGGGGGTCAGTGTGATAGTGACGTGATTAGTGTAAGGGATCAGGGTGATAGTGACATGGTTAATGTGAGGGGGTCAGGGTGATAGTGACGTGGTTAATGTGAGGGGGTCTGGGTGCTAGTGACACGGTTATTATGAGGGGGTCAGTGTGATAGTGACGTGATTAGTGTCAGGGGGTCAGGATGATAGTGACATGGTTAATGTGAGGGGTCAGGGTGACAGTAACGTGGTTAGTGTGAGGGGATCAGTTTGATATTGATGTGGTTAGTGTAAGCGTGTCAATGTGATAGTGACGTGATTAGTGTAAGCGGGTCAGGGTGAGAGTGACGTGGTTCATCTGAGAGTGTCAGGGCGATAGTGACATGGTTAGTGTGAGGAGGTCAGGGTGATAGTGACGGGCTTAGTGTGAGGGGGTCAGGGCAATAGTGACGTGTTTAGTGTGAGGGGGTCAGTGTGATAGTGACGTGGTTAATGTGAGGGGGTCAGGTGATATTGACGTGGTTAGTGTGAGGGGGTCAGTGTGAGAGTGACATGGTTAGTGTGAGGGGTAAGTGTGATAGTGACATGGTAAGTGTGTCGGGGTTAGGGTGATAGTGACGTGGTTAGTGTGAGGGGGTCAGGTTGATAATGACGTGGTTAGTGGGAGGGGGTCTGCCTGATAGTGACGAGGTTAGTGTGAGGGGGTCAGGGTGATACTGACATGGTTAATGTGAGGGGGTCAGGGTGATAGTGACGTGGTTAGTGTGAGGGTGTCTGGGTGATAGTGACGTGGTTAGTGTGAGGGGGTCAGGGTGATAGTGACATGGTTGATGTGAGAGGGTCAGGGTGTTAGTGACGTGGTTCATGTGAGGGGCTCAGGGAGATAGTTACGTGGTTAGTGTGAGGGTGTCAGTGTGATAGTGACATGGTTAGTATGAGGGGGAAGGGTGATAGTGACGTGGTTAGTGTTTGGGAGTCACGGTGATAGTGACGTGGTTAGTGTGAGGGGGTCAGGTCGATAGTAACGTGGTTAATGTTAGGGGGTCAGGGTGATAGTGACGTGGTTAACGTGAGGAGGTCAGTATGATAGTGACGTGGTTAGTGTGAGGGGGTCAGGATGATAGTGACGTGTGAGTATGAGGGGTCAGCTTGATAGTGACGTGGTGAGTTTGAGGTGTCAGTGTGATATTGACATGGAGAGTGTAATGGTGTCAGGATGATAGTGTCGTAGTTAGTGCATGGGCGTCAGTGTGATAGTGACATGGTGAGTGTGAGGGGATCAAGGCGTTAGTGACTTAGTTAGTATAAGTGGGACAGGGTGGTAGTGACATGGTGAGTGTGAGGGGTCAGCTTGATAGTGACGTGGTGAGTTTGGGGGGTCAGGGTGATTGTGACATGTTTAGTGTGTGGGGGTGATATTGACGTGGTTAGTGTGAGGGGTCAGGGTTATAGTGACATAGTTAGTGTGAGGGGGTCAGTGTGATAGTGACGTGATTAGTGTAAGGGTGTCAGGGTAATAGTGACATGGTTAATGTGAGGGGGTCAGGGTGATAGTGACGTGGTTAGTGTGAGGGGCTATGGGTGATAGTGACGTGGTTAGTGCAAGGGGGTCAGATCGATAGTGACGTGATTAGTGTAAGGGGGTCAGGGTGATAGTCACTTGGTGAGTGTGAGGGGATCAGTGTGATAGTGACATGGTTAGTGTGAGTGGTCAGCTTGATAATGACGTGGTGAGTTTGAGGGGGTCAGTGTGATAGTGACATGGTGAGTGTATTGGTGTCAGGGTGATAGTGTCGTAATTAGTGCAAGGGGGTCAGGGTGATTGTGACATGATTCGTGTAAGGGGGTCAGTGTGATTGTGACATGGTGAGTGCGACAGGGTCAGGGTGATAGTGACGTGGTTAGTGTGAGGGGACACTGTTATAGTGACATATTTAGTGTGAGGGGGTCAGGGTGATAGTGATGGGGTTAGTGTGAGGGGGTCAGGGTGATAGTGACGTGGTTAGTGTGAGGGGGTCAGGTTGATAGTGATGGGGTTAGTGTGAGGGGGTCAGAGTGATAGTGATGTGGTGAGTGTGAGGATGTCAGGGTGATAGTGACGTGGTTAGTGTAAGGGGGACAGGGTGATAGTGACGTGGTTAGTGTGTGGGGTCAGTGTGATAGTGACATGGTTAGTAGAGGGGTCAGGGATATAGTGACATGATTAGTGTAAGGGGGTCAGGGTGATTGTGACATGGTTAGTGGGACGGGATCAGGGTGATGGTGACGTGGTTAGTGTGAGGGATCACTGTTATAGTGACATGGTTAGTGTGAGGGGTCAGAGTTGTAGTGACATGGCTAGTGTAAGGGTGTCAGGATGATAGTGACATGGTTAATGTGAGGGGGTCAGGGTGATAGTGACGTGGTTAGTATGAGGGTGTCTGGGTGATAGTGACGTGGTTAGTATGTGGGGGTCAGTGTGACAGTGACGTGATTAGTGTAAGGGGGTCAGGGTGATTGTGACATGGTTAGTGTGAGGGGGTCAGGGTGTTAGTGACGTGGTTAGTGTGAGGGTGTCAGTGTGATATTGACGTGGTTAGTGTAAGGGTGTCAGGGTGATAGTGACGTCATTAGTGTGTGCGGGTCAGTGATAGTGACATTGTTAATGTGAGGGGGTCAGGGCGATAGTGACATGGTTAGTGTGAGGGGGTCAGGGTGATGGTGATGTGGCTCGTGTGAGGGGCTCAGGGAGATAGTGACGTGGTGAGTGTGAGGGTGTCATGGTGATAGTGGCGTGGTTACTGTGTTGGGGTCAGGGTGATAGTGACGGGATTAGTGTAAGGGGGTCAGGGTGATTGTGACTTGGTTAGTGGGAGGGGTTCAGGGTGATAGTGACGTGGTTAGTATGAGGGGTCACTGTTATAGTGACATGGTTAGTGTGAGGGGGTCAGTGTGATAGTGACGTGATTAGTGTAAGGGTGTCAGGGTGATAGTGACATGGTTAATGTGAGAGGGTCAGGGTGATAGTGACGTGGTTAGTGTGAGGGGGTCAGGGTGATAGTGACGTGGTTAATGTGAGAGGGTCAGGGTGATAGTGACGTGGTTAGTGTAAGGGTGTCAGGATGTTAGTGATGTGGTGAGGGAAGGGGGGTCAGGGAGTTCGTGACATGGTTAGTGTGAAGGGGTCAGGTTGATATTGACGTGGTTAGTGTGAGGGGGTCAGGGCGATAGTGACGTGGTTAGTGTAAGCTGGTCAGGGTGATAGTGATGTGGTTAGTGTGAGGTGGTCAGGGCGATAGTGACATGGTTAATGTGACGGGGTCAGGGTGATAGTGACGTGATTAGGGTAAGCGGGTCAGGGTGATAGTGATGTGGTGAGTGTGAGGGGGTCAGGGCGATAGTGACGGGGTTAGTGTGAGGGGGTCAGTGTGATATTGATGTGGTTAGTGAAAGGGTGTCAGGATGATAGTGACGTGATTAGTGTAAGCGGGTCAAGGTGATAGTGACGTGGTTAGTGTAAGCGGGTCAGGGTGATAGTTTTGTGGTTAACGTGAGGGGGTCAGGGCGATAGTGACATGGTCAGTGCGAGGGGGTCAGGGTGATAGTGACATGGTGAGTTTGAGGGGGTCAGTGTGATAGTGATGGGGTTAGTGTAATTGGATAAGGGAGATAGTGTCGTTGTTAGTGCAAGGGGGTCAGGGTGATAGTAACGTGGTTAGTGTAAGGGGGTCAGGGTGATAGTGACGTGATTAGTGTGAGAGCTTCAGGATGATAGTGACGTGGTGAGTGTGAGTGGGTCAGGGTGATAGTGACATGGTTAGTGGGAGGGGGTCACGGTGATTCTGACGCGGTTAGTGTGAGGGGGTCTAGGGTGATCGTGACATGGTTATGTGAGGGATCAGGATGATAGTGAAGTGGTTAGTGTGAGGGGGTCAGTGAGATATTGACGTGTTTAGTTTAAGATGGTCAGGGTGAGAGTGAGGTGGTTAGTGAGAGGGGGTCAGGCTGATCGTAATATGGTTAGTTTTTAGATTAGATTAGATTAATTACAGTGTGGAAACAGGCCCTTCGGCCCAACAAGTCCACACCGACCCGCCGAAGCGTAACCCACCCAGACCCACTCGCTTACATTTACCCCTTCACCTAACACTATGGGCAATTTAGCATGGCCAATTCACCTAACCTGCACATTTTTGGATTGTGGGAGGAAACCGGAGCACCCGGAGGAAACCCACGCAGACACGGGGAGAATGTGCAAACTCCACACAGAGAGTCGCCTGAGGCGGGAATTGAACCCGGGTCTCAGGTGCTGTGAGGCAGCAGTGCTAACCACTGTGCCACCGTGCCGGGTGTAATGGGGTCAGAGTGATAGTGACGTGGTTAGTGTGAGGGGTCAGTGTGATAGTGATATGGTTAGTGTGAGGGGGTCAGGGTGATAGTGACGTGGTTAATGTGAGGGGGTAATGGTGATAGTGACGTGGTTAGTGTGAGGGGTCAGGGAGATATTGATGTGGTTCATGTGATGGGGTCAGGGAGATAGTGACGTGGTTAGTGTGAGGGGGTCAGGCTGAGAGTGACATGGTTAGTGTGAGGGGGTCAGGGTGATAGTGATGGGGTTAGTGTGAGGGGGTCAGGGTGATAGTGACGTGGTTAGTGTGAGGGGGTCAGGTTGATAGTGATGGGGTTAGTGTGAGGGGGTCAGAGCGAAGTGATGTGGTGAGTGTGAGGATGTCAGGGTGATAGTGACGTGGTTAGTGTAAGGGGGACAGGGTGATAGTGACGTGGTTAGTGTGTGGGGTCAGTGTGATAGTGACATGGTTAGTAGAGGGGTAAGGGTGATAGTGACGTGGTTAATGTAAGGGGGTCAAGGTGATTGTGACGTGGTTAATGTGAGGAGATCAGGGTGAGAGTGACATGGTTAGTGTGAGGGGTCAGGGAGATAGTGATGTGGTGAGTGTGAGGGTGTCAGGGAGATAGTGACGTGGTTAGTGTGAGGGGTCAGGGCGATAGTGACGTGGTTTTTTTGCGGGGGTCAGGTTGATAGTGATGGGGTTAGTGTGAGGGGGTCAGAGCGATAGTGATGTGGTGAGTGTGAGTGTGTCAGGGTGATAGTGACATGGTTAGTGTAAGGGGGACAGGGTGATAGTGACGTGATGAGTGTGAGGTTGTCAGGGTAATAGTGACGTGGTTAGTGTAAGGGGGACAGGGTGATAGTGACGTGATGAGTGTGAAGTTGTCGGGGTGATAGTGACGTGGTTAGTGTAAGGGGGACAGGGTGATAGTGACGTGATGAGTGTGAGGGTGTCAGGGTGATAGTGACGTGGTTTGTGTGAGGGGGTCAGGGTGATAGTGACGTGATGAGTGTGAGGGTGTCAGCGTGATAGTGATGTGGTGAGTGTGAGGGTGTCAGGGTGATAGTGACGTGGTTAGTGTGAGGGGTCAGGGCGATAGTGTCATGGTTTTTTTGAGGGGGTCAGGTTGATAGTGATGGGGTTAGTGTGAGGGGGTCAGAGCGATAGTGATGTGGTGAGTGTGAGGGTGTCAGGGTGATAGTGACGTGGTTAGTGTAAGGGGGACAGGGTGATAGTGACGTGATGAGTGTGAGGGTGTCAGGTGATAGTGACGTGGTTTGTGTGAGGGGGTCAGGGTGATAGTGACTTGGTTAATGAAAGGGGGTCAAGGTGACTGTGACGTGAGGAGAAAGTGAGGACTGCAGATGCTGGAGATCAGAGCTGAAAATGTGTTGCTGGAGAAGCGCACCAGGTCAGGCAGCATCCAGGGAACAGGAGAATCGACGTTTCGGGCATAAGCCCTTCTTCAGGAATCTGTGATTGTGACATGGTTAATGTGAGGAGATCAGGGTGATAGTGACATGGTTAGTGTGAGGGGTCAGGGAGATAGTGATGTGGTTCATGTGAGGGGTTCAGGGTGATAGTGACGTGGTTAGTATCAGGGGTCAGGGAGATAGTGATGTGGATCGTGTGAGGGGTTCAGGGAGATAGTGACGTGGTTAGTGTGAGGGAGTCAGGTTGATCGTGACATGGTTAGTGTGAGGGGGTCAGGGTGATAGTGATGGGTTTAGTGTGAGGGGGTCAAGGTGATAGTGACGTGGTTAGTGTGAGGGGGTCAGGGCGATAGTGACGTGGTCTTTGTGAGGGGGTCAGAGTAATAGTGATGGGGTTAGTGTGAGGGGGTCAGAGTGATAGTGATGGGGTTAGTGTGAGGGGGTCAGAGCGATAGTGACGTGGTGAGTGTGAGGGGGTCAGGGTGATAGTGACGTGGTTAGTGTAAGGGGGAACAGGGTGATAGTGACGTGATGAGTGTGAGGGTCAGGGCGATAGTGGCTTGGTTAGTGATACGGTGACAGTGTGATAGGGGTCAGTGTGAGGGGTCAGCTTGATAATGACGTGGTGTGTTTGAGGGGGTCAGTGTGATAGTGACGTGGTTCGTGTAAGGGGGTCAGGGTGATAGTGACGTGGTTAGTGTGCGGGCTTCAGGGTGATAGTGACGTGTTGCATGTGAGGGGTTCAGCGTGATAGTGACGTGGTTAGTGTGACGGGGTCAGTGTGATAGTGACATGGTTAGTGTGAGGGGTCAGGGTGATATTGAAGTGGTGTGTGTGAGGGGTTCAGGGTGATGGTGACGTGGTTATTGTGAGGCGGCCAGGTCTATAGTGACATAGTTAGTGTGAGGGGTCTGGGTGATAGTGACTTGGTTAATGTGAGGGGGTCACTGGATCACTTCCTCTGATACAGGAGGAAGCAGAGACCCAGCTCCTGCTACTTTCCACCTGGTTATCTTGGACAAATCATGGCTTTTCCCTTGCTCCACTGACCTTTGGTCTGTGCAGTGTCTCCAGTTCGTTTACACTGGTCCCCAAAATGTGAAACCAAAACAGAACTGGAATTGTTGCAGGTTTGGCAGTATCTGTAGGAGAGAAATCAGACTTGCAGTTTTGGATCCAGTGACCTCCTTCCAGGACAGAAATATTACCTCTGCTCTCTGAATGGGAAACCTGTGTCTTTACCTTCATCTTCTTTCGGTTCTCTTGATGTCTGCTAAATATTCCATCTTCTCTGATCTCTCTGACAGATTTGCATCTCTAGAAGGTTTCCCTTTGGTCCTCCATGGTCATTTCTTGCCCATCACCCACGGGAGTTTGAGCGTTTATCAGCTTTATGCAGTGATTAGTTCAATAACTCTGGAAACTGGATATTTCACCGCTCTATTGAACTGAGCTCTGAACTTGGGCAGAGCTGCCATATAAATAAGGGTGTTTGTGCAGCAGCCTACATTGCGCAGCATGTATCCAACGTGGTTAAAGATGTCATAGTCATACTTATTTAACTGACCTGGGACATGAATGATATATAAAACATATAATAGCCAGAGAATGATGAAATTTCCAGATATAACGGAGAGTAAAATCACTGCCATAGTCCTACTCTTCATCTCAGGGTCAACCTGCTTCCCTTCCTGACTCTGACCCCTCAGTCCCTTACGGACTTGACTTGACTTAAATAAAATGCGTGCGATTGTCAGAACATTGAGGGACACAATGAAAAAGAATGGCCCCAATGGGGTTAGAGCCACAGCAAATGAGCGGAATCCAACCCAGCGAGAGTCAGTGAAGTAGCTTCGCTTATTCCTGCAGTAAAATGGTATGTTCCTGATTATCTTTCTGGGCTCAAATCTAAAATACCAAGGGACATTTTTTAAACAAAGCAGAATACCGGTTATTGAGAGAATTGCAGATGCGTTTTTCCCAGTGCAATATTTAGTTTTCAGTTTGTGGCAACAAATGCTGACAAACTGATCGAAGGTGAATGCGATGGTGAACCAGACAGAACAGTCTATGGACGCACGGATCAGGACATTGATAACACTGCACACAGGAGTGATGTCCAGGAAACATACTGGGTAATAATAAGAATGAAATTGCTTCAGTATGACCTCACTGATAAGGACCAGCAGATCTGCTGCTGCCATCGCCACCAGATAGCGTGTTGTGCAGGGAGCAAGGCCACACTTTCCCTGGGATAGGATCATGATAGCCACACAATTCACTGGCAGAAGGAAAAAGGAAAAATGACTTAATATTAATGAGCACTCTTTTCTGTATAAGTTTACAAGCAATCTGCATTGTAGCTACAACAGCAATAAAGATCAAAAAGTCATCACAAACAAAAGTAACACTTTTCAGTGAGTCCTTGCATTAATTTACGGGGAGGAAAACAAGTCGTCAGGGTGCTGAAATATCAAAACAGGGCAGCTTTAAGTCAATTGTCATGAAAGTGAAAAGGTGTATTGGGGAAGGGGGAAAAGTTTTTTATGATCGGTTTGAGGGTTGATGCGGTTCAACAACAAAGGGATGATGATCCTCGGCAGTGATAATCCATGCTGTTAAAATGTGATTTCCAGGTGGAGGTAAATGCTTCATGTTCAGGCACAATGAAAGATGAGGGAGTTGGGATTGTGGTAAATCTGGTCAAGTGCAAACCCCAACCATCTGTAAATATGATGGGGAATGACAGGCTGATCCTGTTGGTTGAACCAACATTGTGGGTGCATGGAGATAGAGGTAACAGTAACAAGATACCATTGCCAGCCCCAGCAAAGCTGCACTAATTCTCCTCAGTTATCAACACATAACATCCAAGAAGGTAACTGTAGTAAATTGACACTGGATTCTTTACTTTCAATGTGGATTCCTGCAAGCTTTTGAAAATTAATAACATGCTGGTCATCATTCAGTTCAAAATGTACTGGAAGTTTACAAAGGCAAAATGTCGAGTTAAACTGGGTGTTGTTCAGAAGCTCGGGCCGAATCCACAGAGCACCTTTAGTAAAATAAACTGTTCAGGCATACACTGGAAATTCGGTGTTCCAGAAGATTTCTTGTGGACAGGTATTCTAAATTGAAAGAAACTACAGAGAGTTGTGAACACAGGCCAGATCATACACAAGCCAACCTTCCATCCATTGACTGAATGTACATTTCTTGTTGCCGCAGAAAGCCAGCCAACACCCTTAAAGACCCTCCCACCCCAGTTAAACTCTCCTCCAACCTCTTCCGTCAGTTCGGAGATACAAAACCAAAAACACAGAGAACACTATGTTCAAGACGAGCTTCGTCCCCATAGTTATTTGAATTCTGAATGGACCTCTCAAAGTTTCAACCTAATTTTGATCTTGCTTCTTGTGCACCTTCCTTGCAGCTATAACTCTGTATCCCTCACTCTGTTCAATCACCTGGTGGCCTTTGTGTCTTTCCATGGAATATTCGCGACACTGCAAGCAAAACAAGTTTTTTTTTCCCCACACAATACAGAGGTAAACGTGACAATATAATAATAAATTCTATCAAATCAACTCATGGTTCAGAAAAAACGGTAAACAACAGAGATGATGGAAGAGTAACCCTGTCTATCAGCAGAGCCTGTGGAATACCTTGTGAGGCAAGACACATTGCATAGTGTCTATAGCTGAACAGTGCGAAATGCCTGAGGATGGCTTGCTCAATGTTGGGGGTGGGGGGGGGGGGGGGGGGGTTGCTACAACTTCAAAGGCACTGGCATGGAATGCTGCATCACCGGGAAAGTTGCTGAAATGGCAGAGATGCTGCAAAAGCAAAAGGATATCCCGAACAGTAACAGAGTTTGGGATAATGGCAAGCAGGATCATTGTTGGAGGCAATGGCTCTGGGGGAAGTATTGGTTGAAAAGACAATGGTCCAGCTGGGAGTTGGAGATGGCTTGGAGACATAGAGACTTACAGCACAGAAAATAAAAATGTACTTTGCCCGATAGAATCCACGAAACAATTGCCTCCGAATTCTCATCCAGTTTTCCAGCATTAGGTCCATAACCCTGACATTTAAAGAGTTCTATGCTATCGGGGATCTGCTTCTACTACCCTGACAGGAAGTAAGTTCCACATTGTCACAACACTTCCGGTGGAAAACTCAAACCAGACCACAAAGGGGAAAACATATTTCCTTCTGTGCTGTCTATGCCCCTTTATAACAATATACTTTTAAATGATGCCCCCTATCAATCTCCCCTGCTCCAAGGAAAACAATCCCAGTCCATCCAATCTCCCTTCATACCCAAAACTTTACTACCTTGGAGTCTTCCTGGAAAGTCTCCACCTTCTTTCAGACAATCAAAGTACTCCAACATTCTAGCTGTAGCCTAGCCAATATTTTATACAGTGCCAACATATTGTCCCTGCTCCTAAACTCTATGTCTCGCATTTAAAAGCCAAAATATCCCAATACCTTCTCAACCACTTCATCGACCTGTCCTACTCCCTTAAGATCTTCATGTGCACCAAGATCCCTTTGATACTCAGTGTTTCCCAGGTTTCTACCATTCATAATATACCCCTTGTGTTTTGTGTCCCGCTAAGTGCATCAGCTCACATTCATGGATTGAATTCCATTTTCCAACAATTTTTGCTTTACCAGTGAACTTATCCTGCAAATCTCCTGATGTGCAGAGTTCACAGCATTTCCGAGTACCACCTTTTACCTTTCATTGAACACGTGGCTCTGTAATTTCCCTGTTTCCATCTTCAATACATCCCACTGCTCTGACATGGATTTACTTAAAAGTTTCTGCTCTCGGTCTAATCACACCCGATCTTATTCCCACAGTTTCGAACTTTGATTTCCCCCTCATCCTTGCCTTTTTCCATGTTAATCTTGAGTTATGATTACTGCCTGCAAAATGCTTCCTCACTGAGAGGTCAGCCCAGCTTCATTACCGAAAAATAAATCCAGGATCACTGTCAAAGTGGGGGAAGGTAAAGGAACAGTCTGGGATTAGCCAGGTGAAGCTATGAACTGTGTTGTAGGAAAGAGAGATTTAAAACCTCCAGTTTATCCAGCAGACAGCAACAGAAGGATAAGCGGTTCCAACAGCTGCCAATTGTTCCAGAATCAGAGGTAAAGCAGGAACACCCAGGATTAGTGACGGATTATGGGGTGGGGGAGCTATACCATTCAGAATGGCGGAGAACTGGAATCTAATAAATATTATCCAACCTGAACATTCGGGGGGAAGCCATGGGAAATCGTCAAGGGTCATTTGACAGAAAATGATTTGCTCTCTCAGTGAGAATGGGTGATGCCCACTGTGGGTTTAAGGAATGTTCAGGTTTGTTGTATATTTTACAGTCGAGCAGATAGCCACGGTCAGAAAGGAAAGTCATCCTCAGTGTGTAACTCTGTACTCATTCAGAAAATAAAACTACTTGCAGGTGGGACACGGGAAGCGGAATGAAGAATGTCATGACAAATCCAATGTCTAACAAGTCCGAGGGAACTGGTATTTATTTTTAATTCTATTTCGATCCTATATTTTGGAACCCGAGAATGTACACCTGACCGTTACACATGTCTGTCCCCATAGGGACACCCTCCATCCACAAACAGCAGGCCCCACTGCAGGTTGCAGCTTTGAACCGAGACATGGATGGAACGAGCTGTGAGAGGCAGTGGTGATGGTGGGTAAAATTAAAACATTTAAAAGGCATGGGTATATGAACAGGAAGGATTTAGAAGGATATGGGCCAAATGCTGGTAAATGGGACGAGGTTAATTTGCGATATCTGGTCAGGATGGAGGAGTTGACAAAGGGGCCGTTTCTGTGCTGCGTGATTCTATAAGAAGAAAATTATTTCTCAAATCTTCATCACTCCCATAATTGGAAAGGTCAATCCGTGCTCCTCAACAGTTACCCAAGCCGACAGCGGATTCTGAACGTCCAACAGTCAGAGCCAACAGAATCTGAAACCCACACGGTGTAAAGGAGATTAACCAGCTCAAAACCCTTTTACTGTAGTGCTCCCTAAAGTAGGAAGGAGGAAATGTGCTGCTATCAATACAACTGCACAAACACAGATACACGCAGGAATGTGAGAACACAGGGTTTATGAGATCCACTGCACTGACTGACCAAGATCCATTGCAGTTCTATACTTGCTGACATTTCCAATAACTCCTTCCCTGAAAGTAGCCTCCAGTCTAAGGTGCGACTCAGGAGTTCATAACATTTGACTAAGGGTAATCATGGAGTAAAGCAATAAAACGACAATAAAATATAAAATGTAACTGTGATATTACAATAACGGATTGGGATAACACTGAATATTACACGAGAACGCAAATCTCTCAATTAACAAGGAAAACCAGGAGAGATGTCATCCACAAATTGTAAATAATTAGAAGCACTTCCCAGGAATACGAATGATGGCAAAAACCATGTAGAAAACTTTCCTGGCTAAGTCAATTGGCCGATGCATTTTAAATGCAGAGTGGTCATCCTTTAATCTTACACATAAAAATGCAAGCATTAAACTCTGCGGTGTTACATTCTCTGCGTGTTTCCATTATATTCTGTGTGATCTCCACTGGGAGATTGGTGTTGCAGCTCTGATGATGACAGCTTTATCATTCCCAGTTGGTAGAAGATGTTTATCACTGAAATTGGATTGTGACAGGGAAGGGATGACCTCATCGAGGGAAGAATCATCATTGGAAACTGTGTTAATTGTTGTTGGATGCATTCCTCCAATTTGTCAACTCTCTGGAGACAGTTTTTAATCAATCTGCTCAGAGATGTAACACTGCACCGATGGAAAAGACAGAACTTGAAGCCAGGGCCAGCGGCCCAGAGCTGGGGACACTGCCCCTTTACTAGTCCATTCACTGCACATCATGGAGCTCTGTACCAATGCAAATAGGAACTTCAAGGCCGGATCATATCACGTTAAGGATGTGTAGCCGCTATCTCATTAGAAAACCCAGTAATTGTCGCCACTTTATGAACAGAGAGACAGCCTGCTGTTGTAATAATGCTGCCTTCACATAAAGAGATTACATTGCTTTCTAGTGGATGGATGTGATTTTGTTTGCTGCATCAACCCTGTTTTCCTCTTCCTTAATGCCCCGCTAACATCGAAATTTGCTTTCTAATTTGTGTTGGATTTTTGTCCAACAGCTTGGTGTTGAGGGAATGTACCTCACATTGTCTCCGTGATGTCAGTCATGACCATTTATTGTATGAATCCCTGACATTAGCGAGCTCTCTACCGTAGCTCTACCATGGGCTGTCATTACCCATGTCTCAGATAATTCCCATATCCTAGATTACCTGTAGGAATGTAGTTGACCTGTCATTGTACCATGTCCGTCCCATCTCTGTGTTGGAGAAATTCAGGTCCCCTCATTGTCACCCTCCTGCCGTGGCATGGATTTGCTTTTCCCAGTTGCTGATGTAATACCGTTCTGGTATAATCTAGTTCCAAACCAGGCTCAGACGCTACCTTTCATTAAATGTGCTCTAATTCCCGGTAATTCCCCATTTTATTTCCCTGAGTTAACCAGACGATGCTAAAAAAGGAGAATGCAAATGTCAGTGTTGGACAGATTGTGGCACAAACCCTATTTCCTCATTGACAATTGGTTCCTTTGCCAGGTATCACCAGTCCGTCCTTACCTTTCACCATGACCAATGTAACCTGTCAGTTTCCCTTGTTGAACACACGGTCAGATAGAGCCAGGGACTTGGAGACAGATGACAGCATGGAAAGCAGCCACACTGCGTTTCGGGTTTGTCTCAGTGAAGCCCCATCAACGTTGTACCTGAAGGATGCTTGAACCAGCTCAGATCGGAGGGTCTGACACTCTCCTCACTGAGTTTTTCCAGACACGCAAATGCAGCACGATTCCTATCATCCATTTTATCCCCATCACAAACACTCTCTCCATCGATCAATCTTTTTTCCTTCAATGAAATTCTCCCAAATTGAGCAAGGTACAACCTTCCCTGAGAAACCCATGCTGACTCTCCTGGATTAATCACTCCCTGTTGAAATAACCATTTCGAGAATCTCTCAGAGTTTTGCCAGCTCTGGAAGTGGAACAGCAGCTGGTATCCCATCCTAAAACGTTTAGAAAACTTCTGACAGATGGATCTCATTGACTTCATCTCGGGATTTTCCATTGAACATCGCTTCAAAGGTGCCACCATGCGATGGCTGAGAACTGAACCCATACCAACTGCTTGGAAGGCAGCCATGCTGCCCACTATACCCCCATCCCCTGCCAGCTGGGTGCTCGCTATTCTCAAACACACTTAACAACACCGACATCATCACCAATTGAATTGGGGCTGAAATAAAAACAAAAATAGCTGGCGAAACGGTCCTGCTGAGTTTCTCCAACAATCTCCATGTTGGGATTTCAGCTCTCCAGGATCTGCAGGACTGTGTTTGTAATCCCAGAGACGTTGACCCACGGAAGGGGATATTGGGTCAGGTGCCGGTCTACCTCATTCATTGGGGCAGATATCAAGGAGCATCTTAAACCGGAGAGGGATCGGGGGAATTGGAGCCATTTAGAGAGAGAGTACAGAAGGTAACACAGCTCAGCTCAAAGCACGGTGCTCAATGCTGCCCCGATTAAAATATTGAAGATGGCAGAGGGGCAGATGAGCTGAGACAGGGTGGGAGCTGGGCGATATTGATGATGTGGAAGGACAGTGTGCGCATCTGATAACATTCTGTCAGTCTGACTAATAGCAGTCATTCCTGGCACTGGATTCACTGAGGGGTCAAGGGTCAGTGAACAGAGCGGACTGTCCCTGTAAAACTGGTTGGAAACAGAGTGGCTGAAACAGAGGGCGAGAAACAATGAGCGAGAAACAGAGGGGCTGAAACAGAGGTGCTGGATTTTGGGAAAGCAAATCTTATCAGGACTTATACACTTAATGATAAGTTCCTAGGGAGTGCTGCTGAACAATAAGACCTTGGAGTGCAGGGTTCATAGCTCCTTGAAAGTGGCGTCACAGGTAGATAGGATAGTGAAGAAGACATTTGGTATGCTTTCCTTTATTAGAACATAGAACATAGAACAGTACAGCACAGAACAGGCCCTTCAGCCCACGATGTGCTGACCACTGATCCTCATGTATGCACCCTCAAATTTCTGTGGCCATATGCATGTCCAGTAGTCTCTTAAATGTCCCCAATGACCTTACTTCCACAACTGCTGCTGGCAACGCATTCCATGCTCTCACAACTCTCTGTGTAACGAACCCGCCTCTGACATCCCCTCGATACTTTCCTCCAACCAGCTTAAAACTATGACCCCTCATGTTAGTCATTTCTGCCCTGGGAAATAATCTCTGGCTATCGACTTTATCTATGCCTCTCATTATCTTGTATACCTCAATTAGGTCCCCTCTCCTCCTCCTTTTCTCCAATGAAAAAAGTCCAAGCTCAGTCAACCTCTCTTCATAAGATAAGCCCTCCAGTCCAGGCAGCATCTTGGTAAACCTCCTCTGAACCCTCCCCAAAACATCCACATCTTTCCTATAATAGGGTGACCAGAACTGGACACAGTATTCCAAGTGCGGTCTAACCAAAGTTTTATAGAGCTGCAACAAGATCTCACAACTCTTAAACTCAATCCCCCTGTTAATGAAAGCCAAAACACCATATGCTTTCTTAACAACCCTGTCCACTTGGGTGGCCATTTTAAGGGATCTATGTATCTGCACACCAATATCCCTCTGCTCCTCCATACTGCCAAGAATCCTATCCTTAATCCTGTACTCAGCTTTCAAATTCGACCTTCCAAAATGCATCACCTCACATTTATCCAGGTTGAACTCCATCTGCCACCTCTCAGCCCATCTCTGCACCCTGTCAATGTCCCGCTGCAGCCTACAACAGCCCTTTATACCGTCAACGACACCACCAACCTTTGTGTCATTGGCAAACTTGCTGACCCATCCTTCAATCCCCTCATCCAAGTCATTAATAAAAATTACAAACAGTAGAGGCCCAAGGACAGAGCCCTGTGAAACACCACTCACCACAGACTTCCAGGCAGAATATTTTCCTTCTACTACCACTCGCTGTCTTCTGTTGGCCAGCCAATTCTGTATCCAGACAGCTAAGTTCCCCTGTATCCCATTCCTCCTGACCTTCTGAACGAGCCTACCATGGGGAACCTTATCAAATGTCTTGCTGAAGTCCACATACACCACATCCACAGCTCGACCCTCATCAACTTTTCTAGTCACATCCTCAAAGAACTCGATGAGATTTGTGAGGCATGACCTGCCCCTCACAAAGCCGTGTTGACTGCATTTAATCAAGCCATGCTCTTCCAGACGGTCATAAATCCTATCCCTCAGAATCCTTTCTAACACCTTGCAGACGACAGACGTGAGACTTACTGGTCTGTAATTGCCGGGGATTTCCCTATTTCCTTTCTTGAAGAGAGGAATTACATTTGCCTCTCTCCAGTCCTCAGGTACGACTCCAGTGGAGAGCGAGGATGCAAAGATCTTTGCAAGTGGCGAAGCAATTGCATTTCTCGTTTCCCAAAGCAGCCGAGGACAAATCTGGTCCGGGCCTGGTGACTTGTCAATCTTAATGTTTGACAAAATTTTCAGCACATCAGCTTCCTCTCTCTCTATCCATTCCAGCATGCACTTCAAAGGTTTCATTCACTACAAAGTTAGTTTCTTTTGTGAAGACAGAAGCAAAAAACTTATTTAGGGCTTCCCCGACCTCCTCAGACTCCACACACAAATTCCCTATGCTATCCCTGATCGGCCCTACTCTTTCTTTGACCATTCTCTTATTCCTCACCAAAGTGTAAAATGCCTTTGTGTTCTCCCTAATCCGTTCTGCCTAGCCTTTCTCGTGCCCCCCTCCTGGCTCTCCACAGACCATTTTTGAGCTCCTTCCTCACCTGCCTGTAATCCTCTAGAGCTGAGCTTGACCCCAGCTTCCTCCACCTTATGTAAGCTACCTTCTTCCTTTTGACAAGAAGCTCCATCGCCCTCGTCATCCAAGGTTCCTTTATCTTACCCCTTCTTGCCTGTCTCAGAGGGACTTGCAACAACTGTTCCTTAAACAGTCTCCACATGTCTATCGTGCCTTTATCATGGAACAATTGCTCCCAGTCCATGCTTCCTAACTCATGTCTAATCGCATCATAGTTTCCTCTTCCCCAATTAAATATCCTCCCATTTTGCCTAATCCTCTCCTTCTCCATAGCTATGTGGAATGTGAGGCAGTTGTGGTCACTATCACCAAAATGCTCTCCCACCACAAGATCTGATACCTGCCCTGGCTCGTTTCCGAGCACCAAGTCTAGAATGGCCTCTCCCCTCGTCGGCCTGTCAACGTACTGAGTTAGGAAACCCTCCTGAACACACCTTACAAAAACAGCTCCATTCAAATCTTCTGCTCGAAGGAGGTTCCAATCAATATTGGGAAAGTTAAAGTCACCCATTACAACAACCCTACTACGTCCACACTTTTCCAAAATCTGCCGACCTATGCTTTCTTCCATCTCCCTGCTGCTATTGGGGGGGGCCTGTAGTAAACCCCTAACGAGTTGACTGCTCCCTTGCTGTTCCCTAATTTCCACCCATACTGACTCGGTAGGCAGGTCTTCCTCAACAATGGGAGCTTCTGTAGCTGTGATACCCTCTCTGATTACTAGTGCTACACCCCCTCCTCTTTTTCCCCAATCCCTATTCTTTTTAAATGCTCTAAACCCTGGAACATCCAGCAACCATTCCCGCCCCTGAGAAACCCATGTCTCTGTTATGGCCACAACATCATAGCACCAGGTACTGACCCATGCTCTAAGTTCATCACTTTTATTTCTGATACTCCTTATGTTAAAGCAAACACACTTTAACTGATACCTTGGTTCCTTGCCAGGAAAATCCTTCCCACGAGCTGGTCTACCTCTTGCTATTGCCTCATCTGCATCAACTCTCACCTCCGGTATACAGCTCAGGTTCCCACCCCCCTGCCATACTAGTTTAAACCCTCTCGAACTACTCGAGCAAACCTTCCACCCAGGGCATTGGTCCCCTTCCAGTTCAGATGCAACGTGTCCTTGTTGTACAGGTCCCTCCTTCCCCAGAAGACATCCCAATTATCTACATATCTGAAGCCCTCCCTCCTACACCAGCTGCACAGCCATGTATTAAACTGCGCCCTCTCCCTGTTCCTCACCTCGCTATCTCGTGGCACCGGTAGTAAACTAGAGAACACTACTCTGTTTGTCCTGCTTTGCAGCTTCCATCCTAACTCCCTGAAATCACTTTTTATATCCTCGATCCTTTTCTGGCTATATCATTAGTGCCAATACGAAACACGATTTCAGGCTGTTCGCCCTCTGCTTTTAGAACCTTATACCACGATCGGAGACGTCCCGGACTTACTGTGTTCCTATCTCCCTGACCCCCTCACACTTACTGCGCCACTATCACCCTGACACCATCACACTTACTGCGTCACTATCACCTTGTTCCCCTCACACTTACTGCGTCACTATCACCCTGATCCCCTCACACTTACCCTTTCACTCTCTCCCTGACCACATCACACTTACTGCGTCACTATCACCCTGACCCCCTCACACTTACTGCGTCACTATCATCATGATACCCTCACACTTACTCCTTCACTATCTCCCTGACCCCCTCACACTTATTGCGTCACTATCACCCTGACCCCATCACACTTACTGCGTCACTATAATCCTGACCCCTCACACTTAATGCCACACGCTCACCCTTACCCCACACACTTACTGCATCACTATCATCCTGACCCCTCAAACTTACTGCGTCACTATCACCCTGACACCATCACACTTACTGCGTCACTATCACCCTGATCCCATTACACTTACTGCATCACTATCACCCTGATCCCATCACACTTACTGCGTCACTATCACCCTGATCCCATTACACTTACTGCATCACTATCACCCTGATCCCATCACACTTACTGCGTCACTATCACCCTGATCCCATTACACTTACTGCATCACTATCACCCTGATCCCATCACACTTACTGCGTCACTATCACCCTGATCCCATCACACTTACTGCGTCACTAACTCCCTGATCCCATCACACTTACTGCGCCCACTATCACCCTGATCGCCTCACATTTACTGCGTCACTATATCCCTGACCCCCTTACACTTACTGCGGCACAATCTCCCTGACCACTGCACACTTTCTGCGTCACTATCACCCTGATCCCATCACACTTACTGCGTCACTATCACCTTGACCCCTCACACTTACTGCCTCACTATCTCCCTGACTCCATCACACTTACTGCGTCACTATTTCCCTGATCCCCTCACAATTAGTGCATCACTGTCACCATGATCCCCTCACACTCACTGCGTCACTATCACCCTGATCCCCTCACACTTACTGCATCACTACCTCCCTGACCCCTCACACTTACTGCGTCACTATCTCCCGGACTCCTCACAATTCCTGCATCAGTATCACCCTGACACCCTCACACTTACCGTGTCACTATCACCCTGATCCCCTCACATTTACTGCGTCACTATCTCCCTGATTCCTCACACTCACTGGGTCACTATCACCATGACCCCATCACACTGACTGTGTCACTATCACACTGACCCCCTCACACATACTGCGTCACTTTCACCCTGATCGCCTCTCACTTACTGTGTAACATCACCCTGACCCCATCACATTTATTGCGTCACCATCTTCCTGACCCCCTCACACTTACTGCGTCACTATCACTCTGACCCCCTCACACTTACTGCGTCACGATCTCCCTGACCTCCTCACACTTACTGCATCACGATCTCCCTGACACCCTCACACTTACTGCGTCACTATTCCCATGACCCCCTCACACTGACTGTGTCACTATCACACTGACCCCCTCACACTTCACTGCGGCATTATCTCCCTGATTCTCTCACACTTACTGCCTCACTATCTCCCTGACTCCATCACACTTACTGCGTCTCTATCTCCCTGATCCCCTCACAATTAGTGCATCACTATCACCCTGATCCCCTCACATTTACTGCATCACTACCTCCCTGACCCCTCACACTTACTGCGTCACTATCTCCCGGACCCCTCACAATTCCTGCATCAGTATCACCCTGACACCCTCACACTTACCGTGTCACTATCACCCTGATCCCCTCACATTTACTGCGTCACTATCTCCCTGATTCCTCACACTCACTGGGTCACTATCACCATGACCCCATCACACTGACTGTGTCACTATCACACTGACCCCATCACACTTACTGCGTCACTTTCACCCTGACCCCATCACATTTATTGCGTCACCATCTTCCTGACCCCTCACACTTACTGCGTCACTATCACTCTGACCCCCTCACACTTACTGCGTCACTATCTCCCTGACCCATCACACTCACGGTGTCACTATCACCATGACCCCATCACGCTTACTGCATCATGATCACCCTGACACATTCACACTTACTGCGTCACTATCACCCTGACCCTATCACACTTACTGCATCACTATCACCCTGACCCCCCACACTCAATGCATCACTATCACCCTGACCTCCTCACATTTACTGTGAAACTATCTCCCTGATCCCCTCACACTTACTGCATCACCAATCCCTGAACCCCTCACACTTACTGCGTCACAATCTCCCTGATCCCCTCACACTCACTGCATCACTATCACACTGATCCCCTCATACTTACTGTGTCACTATCACCCTGATCCCATCACACTTACTGGGTCACTGTACCCCATTCCCCTCACACTTACTCTGACACTGTCTCCCTGATCCCCTCACACTTACTGCATCACCATCTCCCTGAAAATCTCCTACTTACTGCGTCACCATCTTCCTGACCCCTCACACTTTCTGCGTCAATATCACCCTGATACATTCACACTCATTGCTTCATTCTCACCTAACCACCTCATACTGACTGTGTAACTATCTCCCCGACCCCTCACGCTTACTGTATCACTATCACCCTGACCCCCTCACAATTACTGCGTCCTCACTGACTCCTCAAATTCACTGCGTCACCATCACCATGACCCCTTCACACTTACAGAATCACTATCACCCTGACCCCATCACACTTACTGCTTCACTATCACCCTGAGCCCATCACACTTACTGCATCACTATCACCCTGAACCCCTCACGCTTACTACGTAACTATCTCCCTGACCCCTCACACTTACTGGGTCACTATCAATCTGACCCCATCACACTTACAGCGTCAACATCACCCTGACCCCCTCACACTTACTGCATCACTATCACCCTGACCCCATCACACATACTGCGTCACTATCACGCTGATCCCCTCACACTTACTGCATCACTATCTCCCTGGTCCCAACACCCTTACTGTGTCACTATCACGCTGATCCCATCACACTTACTGCGTCACTATCTCCCTGATCCCATCACACTTACTGCGTCACTATCACCCTGAGCCCATCACACTTACTGCGTCACTATCACCCTGATCCCATCACTCTTACTGCATCACTACCTCCCTGACACCTCACCGTTACTGCGTAACTATCTCCCTGATCCCATCACACTTACTGCGTCACTATCCCTCCGACCCTTCACTATTACTGCATTACTATCAACCTGATCCCCTCACACTTACTGCGTCACTATCTCCCTGATCCTATCACCCTTACTGTGTCTTTATCACCCTGATCCCATCACCCTTACTGCGTAACTATCTCCCTCACCCCTCACACTTACTGCATCACTATCACTCTGACTCCCTCACACTTACTGCATCACTATCACCCTGACCCCCTCACACTTACTGCGTAACTATCTCCCTGACCCCTCAAACCCACTGCGTCACGATCACCATGACCCCTTCACACTTACTGCATCACTATCACCCTGACCCCATCACTCTTACTGCGTCACTATCACCCTGACCCCATCACACTTAGTGCATCACTATCTCCCGGACCCCTCACACTTCCTGCGTCACTATCACCCTGACCCCATCACATTTATCGCGGCACTATCACCATGACCCAATCACACTTACTGCGTCACTATCACCCTGACCCCCTCACACTTACTGCGTAACTATCTCCCTGACCCCTCAAACACACTGCGTCACGATCACCATGACCCCTTCACACTTACTGCATCACTATCACCCTGACCCCATCACTCTTACTGCGTCACTATCACCCTGACCCCATCACACTTAGTGCATCACTATCTCCCGGACCCCTCACACTTCCTGCGTCACTATCACCCTGACCCCATCACATTTATCGCGGCACTATCACCATGACCCAATCACACTTACTGCGTCACTATCACCCTGACCCCATCACACTTACCGTGTCACTATCACCCTGATCCCCTCATACTTACTGCGTCACTACTTCCCTGATCCTATCACCCTTACTGTGTCACTATCACCCTGATCCCAACACAATTACTGTGTCACTATCTTCCTGATCACCTCACACTTACTGCGTCACTATCACCCAAACTCATTCACACTTACTGTGTCACTATCACCCTGATCCCATCACCCTTACTGTGTCACTATCAGCCTGACCCCATCACACTTAGTGCATCACTATCACACTGATCCCCTCACACTTACTGCGTCACTCTCACCCGGACCCCTTACACTTCCTGTGTCACTATCACCCTGACACCCTCACACTTACCGTGTCACTATCACCATGATCCCCTCACAATTACTGCGTCGCTATCTCCCTGATCCCATCACCCTTATTGTGCCACTATCACCATGACCCCATCACAATTACTGTGTCACTATCATCCTGACCCCATCACACTTACTGTGTCACTATATCCCTGATCCCCTGACACTTACTGCGTCACTGTCACCCTGACCCCTCACACTTACTGCGTCACTATCTCCCTGACCCCTCACACTTACTGCGTCACTATCACCCTGACCCCATGACACTTACTGCATCACTAACACCCTGCCCCTCACACGTACTGTGTAACTATCTCCCTGACCCCTCACACTCACTATGTCACTATCTTGCTGACCCCTTTACACTTACTGCGTCACCATCTCCCTGACCCCTCACACTTACTGCGTCACAATCATTCTGACCCCCTCACACTTACTGCATCACTATCTCCCTGATCCCCTCACACTTACTGCGTCACTATCACCCTGACCCCTCACACTCACTGCGTCACGATCTCCCTGATCCGATCACACTAACTGCGCCACTATCTCCCTGCTCCCATCACACTTACTGCGTCACTATCACCCTGACACCTTCACAATTATTGCGTCACTATCACCTTGATCCCATCACTCTTACTGCACCATTATTTCCATGGCCCCTCACACTTACTGCGTCACTATCACTCTGACCACCGCACACCTACTGCATCACTATCACCTTAACCCCAACACACTTACTGCGTAACTATCTCCCTGACCCCTAACACTCACTGCGTCACTATCACCATGATGCCATCACACTTACTGTGTCACTATCACCCTGACCCTCTCACATTCACTGCGTCAATATCACCATTACCCCCTCACACTTACTGTATCACTATCGCCCTGATCCGCTCACACATACTGCGTCACTATCACCCTGAACCCATCAGACATACTGCGTCACTATCACCCTGATCCCCTCACACTTAGTGCGTCACTATCACCCTGACCCCTCACACTCAATGCATCGCGATCACCCTGATCCCCTCACACTTACTCTGACACTATCTTCCTGAACCCTTCACACTTACTGTGTCACCTTCTCACTGAACCCCTCACACTTACTACATCACTATCTACTGATCCCCTCACAATTCGTGCGTCACTATCTCCCTGATCCGCTCACACTTATTGCACCACCCTCCCTGACCCCCTCACACTTACTGCATCATTATCTCCCTAATCGCCTGACACTTACTGTGTCAATATCACCCGAACTCATTCACACTTACTGTGTCACTATCACCCTGATACCTTCACACTTCCTGCGACACTATCTCCCTGATACCCTAATACTTACTGCATCACTATCACCCTGACACCCTCACACTTACCGCGTCACTATCACCCTGATCCCATCACACTTACTGCACCACTATCTCCCTGATCGCCTCACACTTACTGCATCACCATCACCCTGACACCTTCACACTTACTGCATCACGTTCACCCTGAACCCCTCACACTTACTGCGTCACTATCTCTCTGAACGCCTCACACTTACTGCGTCACTATCACCCTGACTCCCTCACACTTATTGTGTCACTATCTCCCTGATCCCATCACCCTTACTGTGTCACTATCACCCTGACACCCTAACAGTTACCGTGTCACTATCACTCTGATCCCATCACACTTACTGCATCATTATCACCCTGACCCCTCACACTCAATGCATCACTATCACCCTGATCCCCTTACACTTACTGCATCACCTTCTCCCTGAACCCCTCACACTTACTGCGTCACTATACCCCTGACCCCATCACACTTATTGCGTGACTATCTTCCTGATCCCCTCACACTCACTGCATTACTATCTCCCTGATCCCGTCACCCTTACGTCATCACTATCACGCTGACCCCCTCACACTTACTATGTCACTATCACTCTGATCCCATCACACTTACTGTGTCACTATACCCCTGATCCCCTCACACTTTCTGCATCACTATCTCACTGATCCCCTCACACTTACTGCGTCACTATCTCTCTGAACGCCTCACACTTACTGCGTCACTATCACCCTGACTCCCTCACCCTTACTGTGTCACTATCACCCTGACACCATCACACTTACCGTGTGACTATCACCCTGATCCCCTCACACTTACTTCGTCACTATCTCCATGATCCCATCACCCTCACTGTGTCACTATCACCCTGATCCCATCACAATTACTGCGTCACTATCTCCCAGATCACCTCACACTTACTGCGTCACTATCTCCCTGACCCCTCACACGTACAGCGTCACTATCACCCTGACCTCCTCACACTTACTCCGTAACTATCTCCCTGACCCCGCACACTTACTGCGTCACTATCACTCTGACCCCCTCACACTTACTGCGTCACTATCACCCTGACCCCATCACACTTAGTGCATCACTATCACACTGATCCCCTCACATTTACTGCGTCACTCTCACCCGGACCCCTCACACTTCCTGCGTCACTATCACTCTGACCCCCTCACACTTACTGCATCACTATCTCCCTGATCCCATCACACTTACTGCGTCACTATCTGCCTGACACCTCACACTTACTGCATTACTATCACCCTAACCTCCTCACACTTACTGTGTAACTATCTCCCTGACCCCTCACACTTACTGCGTCACTATCACTCTGACCCCCTCACACTTACTGCGACACTATCACCCTGACCCCATCACACTTTGTGCATCACTATCACACTGATCCGCTCACACTTACTGCGTCACTATCTCACTGATCCCCTCACACTTACTGCGTCATTATCAATCTGACCCCCTCACACTTACTGCGTCACTATCTCCCTGATCCCATCACACTTACTGCGTCATTATCTCCCTGACCCCTCACACTTACTGCGTTACTATCACCCTAACCTCCTCACACTTACTGTGTAACTATCTCCCTGACCCCTCACATTTACTGCATCACTATCACCCTGACCCCCTCACACTTACTGCGTCACTATCACCCTGACCCCATCACACTTTGTGCATCACTATCACACTGATCCCCTCACACTTACTGCGTCACTCTCACCCGGACCCCTCACACTTCCTGCGTCACTATCACCGTGACACCCTCACACTTACCGTGTCACTATCACCCTGATCCCATCACACTTACTGCGTCACTATCTCCCTGATCCCATCACACTTACTGCGTCACTATCTCCCTGACCCCTCACACTTACTGCATTACTATCACCCTAACCTCCTCACGCTTACTGTGTAACTATCTCCCTGACCCCTCACACTTACTGCGTCACTATCACTCTGACCCCCTCACACTTACTGCGACACTATCACCCTGACCCCATCACACTTTGTGCATCACTATCACACTGATCCGCTCACACTTACTGTGTCACTATCTCACTGATCCCCTCACACTTACTGCGTCACTATCTCCCTGACCCCTCACACTTACTGCATCACTATCACCCTGACCCCCTCACACTTACTGCGTCACTATCACCCTGACCCCATCACACTTTGTGCATCACTATCACACTGATCCCCTCACACTTACTGCGTCACTCTCACCCGGACCCCTCACACTTCCTGCGTCACTATCACCGTGACACCCTCACACTTACCGTGTCACTATCACCCTGATCCCCTCACATTTACTGCGTCACTATCACCCTGACCTCCTCACACTTACTGCGTAACTATCTCCCTGACCCCATCACACTCACTGCGTCACTATCACCATGACCCCATAACAATTACTGTGTCACTACAATCCTGACCCTGTCACATTTACTGCATCACTATCTCCCTGATCCCTCACATTTACTGCGTCAATATCAACCTGACACACTCACACTTACCGTGTCACTATCACTCTGATCCCATCACACTTAGTGCATCATTATCACCCTGACCCCTCACACACAATGCATCACTATCACCCTGACCCCATCACACTTACTGCATCACCCTTTCCCTGAACTCCTCACACTTACTGCAGCATTATCTCCCTGATCCCCTCACACTTACTGTGTCACTATACCCCTGATCCCCTCACACTTACTGTGTCACTATCTCACTGATCCCCTCACACTTACTGCGTAACTATCTCCCTGACCCCTCACACTTACTGCATCACTATCAGCCTGACCCCCTCACACTTACTGCGTAACTATCTCCCTGACCCCTCAAACCCACTGGGTCACGATGACCATGACCCCTTCACTCTTACTGCGTCACTATCACCCTGACCCCATCACACTTAGTGCATCACTATCACCCTGATCCCCTCACACTTACTGCATCACTATCTCCCGGACCCCTCACACTTCCTGTGTCACTATCACCCTGACACCCACACACTTACCGTGTCACTATCACCCTGATCCCCTCACACTTACTGCGTCACTACTTCCCTGATCCCATCACCCTTAAGGTGTCACTATCACACTGATCCCATCACACTTACTGCATCAGTACTTCCCTGACCCCTCACAATTACTGCGTCACTATCACCCTAACCCCATTACACTTACTGCGTCACTAACACCCTGCCACTCACACTTACTGTGTAACTATCTCTGTGACCCCTCACACTCACTATGTCACTATCTCGCTGACCCCTTTACACTTACTGCGTCACCATCTCCCTGACCCCTCACACTTACTGCGTCACAATCATTCTGACCCCCTCACACTTACTGCGTCACTATCTCCCTGATCCCCTTTACACTTACTGCATCACCATCACCCTGACCCCTCACACTCACTGCGTCACTATCTCCCTGATCCCCTCACACTTACTGCATCACTATCACCCTGACCCCTCACATTCACTGCGCCATTATCTCCCTGATCCCATCACACTTACTGCGTCACTATCACCCTGACACCTTCACAATTATTGCGTCACTATCACCCTGATCCCATCACTCTTACTGCATCATTATTTCCATGGCCCCTCACACTTACTGCGTCACTATCACTCTGACCACCGCACACCTACTGCATCACTATCACCTTAACCCCATCACACTTACTGCGTAACTATCTCCCTGACCCCTAACACTCACTGCGTCACTATCACCATGATGCCATCACACTTACTGTGTCACTATCACCCTGACCCTCTCACATTCACTGCGTCAATATCACCATTACTCCCTCACACTTACTGTGTCACTATCACCCTGATCCCATCAGACATACTGCGTCACTATCACCCTGATCCCCTCACACTTTCTCTGACACTATCTCCCTGAACCCCTCACACTTACTGCATCACCTTCTCCCTGAACCCCTCACACTTAGTACATCACTATCTACTGATCCCCTCACAATTAGTGTGTCACTATCTCCCTGATCCGCTCACACTTATTGCAGCAGCCTCCCTGACCCCCTCACCCTTACTGCATCATTATCTCCCTGATCGCCTGACACTTACTGTGTCACTATCACCCTGATACTTTCGCAATTAGTGCGTCACTATCTCCCTGACCCCTCACACTTACTGCGCCACTATCACCCTGACACCCTCACATTTACTGCGTCACTATCTCCCTGAACGCCTCACACTTACTGCGTCACTATCACCCCGACTCCCTCACACTTACTGCGTCACTATCACACTGACACCCTCAAACTTACTGCATCACTATCACCCTGATCCAATAACACTTTCTGCGTCACGATCTGCCTGATCGCCACAAACTTACTGCGTCACTGTCACTCTGACCCCCTCACCCTTACTGTGTCACTATCACCCTGATACCTTTGCAATTAGTGCGTCACTATCTCCCTGACCCCTCACACTTACTGCGTAACTATCTCCCTGACCCCTCAAATTCACTGCATCACTATCACCATGCCCCCTTCACACTTACTGCATCACTATCACCCTGACCCCATCACACTTACTGCGTCATTATCACCCTGATCCCCTCACACTTACTGCGTCACTGCTTCCCTGATCCCATCACCCTTACTGTGTCACTATCACGCTGATCCCCTCACACTTACTGTGTCTCTATCACCCTGATCCCAACTGACATACTGCGTCACTATCTCCCTGAACCTGTCACCCTTACTGCGTCACTAACGCGCTGACACCCTCACACGTATTGTGTCACTATCACCCTGACCCCAACACACTTACTGCTTCACTATATCCCTGTTCCCCTCACACTTACTGCATCACTATCTCCCTGATCGCCTCACACTTACTGTGTCACTATCACCCTGATCCCATCACACTTACTGCGTCACTATCACCCTGAACCCTCACACTCAATACATCACTATCACGGTGATCCCCTCACATTTACTGTGTCACTATCACACTATCGCGTCACTATCTCTCTGACCCCATCACACTTACTGCGTCACAATCTCCCTGATCCCTTCACCCTTACCTTGTCACTATCACCCTGATACCTTCGCACTTAGTGCATCACTATCTCCCTGACCCCTCACACTTACTGCGTAACTATCTCCCTGACCCCTCAAATTCACTGCATCACTATCACCATGCCCCCTTCACACTTACTGCATCACTATCACCCTGACCCCATCACACTTACTGCGTCATTATCACCCTGATCCCCTCACACTTACTGAGTCACTGCTTCCCTGATCCCATCACCCTTACTGTGTCACTATCACGCTGATCCCCTCACACTTACTATCACCCTGATCCCCTCACACTTACTGTGTCACTATCACCCTGATCCCCTCACACTTACTATCACCCTGATCCCCTCACACTTACTGTGTCACTATCACGCTGATCCCCTCACACTTACTATCACCCTGATCCCCTCACACTTACTGTGTCTCTATCACCCTGATCCCAACTGACATACTGCGTCACTATCTCCCTGAACCTGTCACCCTTACTGCGTCACTAACGCGCTGACACCCTCACACGTATTGTGTCACTATCACCCTGACCCCATCACACTTACTGCTTCACTATATCCCTGTTCCCCTCACACTTACTGCATCACTATCTCCCTGATCGCCTCACACTTACTGTGCCACTATCTCCCGGACCCCTCACACCTCCTGCGTCACTATCACCCTGACACCCTCACACTTACCGTGTCACTATCAACCTGATCCCCTCACACTTACTGTGTCACTATCTCCCTGATCCTATCACATTTACTGCGTCACTATCACCCTGATCGCATCGCTCTTACTGCATCACTATCACCCTGACATATTAAAATTACTGCGTCACTATCTCCCTGATCTCATCACACTTACTGTGTCACTATCAACCTGATACCTTCACACTTACTGCATCACACTCACCTGACCTCCTCACACTTACTGTGTAACTATCTCCCTGACCCCTCACACTTACTGCGTCACTGTCTCCTGGACCCCTCACACTGCGTCACTATCACCCTGACACCCACACACTTACTGCGTCACTACTTCCCTGATCCCATCACCCTTACTGTGTGACTATCACGCTGATCCCCTCACACTTACTGTGTCACATTCACCCTGATCCCCTCACTCTTACTGCATCACTATCACCCTGATCCCATCCGACATACTGCGTCACTATCTCCCTGATCCCGTCACCCTTATTGCGTCACTATCGCGCTGACCCCCTCACACTTATTGTGTCACTATCACCCTGACCCCATCACACTTACTGCTTCACTATACCCCTGTTCCCCTCACACTTACTGCGTTACTATCTCGCTGATGCCATCACCCTTAGTGTGTCACTATCACCCTGATCCCATCACACTTACTGCATCACTATATCCCTGATCCCCGCACACTTACTGCGTCACTATCTCCCTGATCCCATCACGCTTCGTGTGTCACTATCATCCTTATCCCATCACACTTACTGCATCACTATCACTCTGACCCCCTCACTCTTACTGTGTCACTATCTCCCTCATCCCATCACACTTACTGTGTCACTATCACCCTGATCCCATCAAACTTACTGCGTCACTATCACCCTGACCCCTCACACTCAATGCATCACTATCACGGTGATCTCCTCACATTTACTGTGTCACTATCACACTATCCCCTCACATTTACTGCATCACTATCTCTCTGACCCCATCACACTTACTGCGTCACAATCTCCCTGATCCCCTCACACTCAATGCATCATTAACACCCTGATCCCCTCACACTTATTGTGACACTATCTCCCCTATCCCATCACACTTACTGCATCACCTTCTCCCTGAACCCCTCACACTTAAACTGCGGCATTATCTTCCTGATCCCCTCCCACTTTCGGCGTCTCTATCTCCCTGAACCCCTCACACTAACTGCGTCACAATCTCCCTGATTCCCTCACACTTACTGTGTGACTATCTTCCTGATCCCCTCACAATTTGTGCATAATTTCACCCTGATCCCCTCACACTCACTGCGTCACTACCACCATAATCCGCTCACACTCACTGCATTACTATCTCCCTGATCCCGTCACTCTTACTGCATCACTATCACGCTGACCCCCTCACACATACTGTGTCACTATCACCCTGACCCCATCACAATTACTGCGTCACTATACCACTGTTCCCCTCACACTTACTGCTTCACTATCTCCCTCAACGCCTCACACTTACTGCGTCACTATCGCCATGACACCCTCACACTTAGTGCGTCACTATCACCCTGATCCCATCACACTTCATGCGTCACTATCTCCCGGATCTCCACACACTCACTGCGTCACTATCACCCTGACTCCCAAACACTTACTGCATCACTATCACCCCAATACCCTCACACTTCCTGCGTCATTATCACCCTGACACCCTCACACTTACCGTGTCACTATCATCCTGATCCCCTCACATTTTCTGCATCACTGTCTCCCTGATCCCATCACCCTTACTGTGTCACTTTCACCCTGACCCCATCTCACTGTTTCACTATCACCCTGATCCCATCGCACTTACTGCGTCACTATCTCCCTTACCTCCTCACACTTAATGTATCACTATCTCCCTGACACCTCACACTTATTGCATCACTATCACTCTGACCCCCTCACACTTACTATGTCACTATCACCCTGACCCCCTCACACTTACTGCCTCATTATCTCCCTGACCCCTCAAACCCACTGCGTCACTATCACCCTGACACCTTCACACTTACTACATAACCATCTCCCTGACCCCTCACACTTACTGTGTCACTATCACTCTGAACCCCTCACACTTACTGCGTCTCTATCACCCTGACCCCTCACACTCACTGTGTCAGTATCTCTGTGATCCCATCACACTCACTGCCTCACTATCACCATGACCTCCTCACACTTACTGCGTCACTATCTCTGTGATCCCATCACACTCACTGCCTCACTATCACCATGACCCCCTCACACTTACTGCGTCACTATCTCCCAGATCCCATCAAACTGACTGCATCACTATCACCCTGACCCCCTCACACTTACTGCGTCACTATCACCATGTGCCCATCACTCCTTCTGCATCACTATCTCCCTGACCCCATCACACTTACTGCGTCACTATCAATCTGACCCCCTCACACTTACTGCGTCACTATCACCCTGCCCCTCACACTTACTGTGTAATTATCTCCCTGACACCTCTCACTCACCGTGTCACTATCACCCTGACCCCATCAGACTTACTGCGTCACTATCTCCCTGATCCTCTCTCACTTACTGCGTCACCTTCTCCCTGAATCCCTCACACTTACTGCGTCACTATCTTCCTGAATCCCTCACACTTACTGCGTCTCTACTTCCCTGATCCCATCACATTCACTGCATTACTATCTCCCTGATCCCATCACACTTACTGTGTCACTATCACTCTGATCCCCTCACACTCACTGCATTGCTATCTCCCCGTTCCCCTCACACTCACTGCGTAACTATCACCCTGACCCCCTCACACTTAATGCGTCACTATCTCCCTGAGCCCCTCACACATACTACAACACTATCACCCTGACCCCCTCACACTTACTGCGTCACTATTACCCTGACCCCCTCACACTTACTGCGGCACTATCACACTGACACCCTCAAACGTACTGCGTCACTATCACACTGATCCCATCACACTTCCTACGTCACTATCACCCTGATCACCACACACTTACTGCGTCACCCTCACCTTGACTCATTCACACTTACTGCATCACTATCACCCCGATAACATCACACTTCCTGCATTACTATAACCCGAACACCATCACACATACCGCGTCACTATCTCCCTGACCCCCTCACACTATCTGTGTCACTATCCCCCTGATACCTTCACACTTACTGCGTCACTATCTCCCTGACCCTTCACATTTACTGCGCCACTATCACCCTGACACTCTCACACTTACCGTGTCACTATCTCCCTGATCCCCTCACACTTACTGTCACTATTACCCAGATCCCATCACACTCAACTCGTCACTATCTCCCTGATCCCATGACACTTACTGCGTCACTATCTCCCGGACCACTCACCCTTACTGTGTCACTATCACCCTGACACCCTCACACTAACCGTGTCACTATCACCCTGATCCCCTCACACTTACTGCGTCACTATCTCCCTGATCCCATTCACCCTTACTGTGTCACTATCACCCTGATCCCATCACACTTACTGCATCACTATCACCCTAACCCCATCATATTTACTGCGTAACTATCTCCCTGACCCCTCACGCTCACTGTGTCACTATCACACTGACCCCATCACACTTACTGCATCACTATCACCCTGATCCCCTCACACTTATAGAGTCACTATCACCCTGATCCCATCACACTTACTGCGTCACTATCACCCTAACCACATCACACTTAATGCGTAACTATCTCGCTGACCCCTCACACTCATTGCGTCACTATCTCCTTGATCCCCTCACACTTAGTGCGTCACTATCTCCCTGACCCCCTCAAAAATACTACGTCACTATCACCCTGACCCCTTCACACTCACTGCATTACTATCTCCCCGTTCACCTCACACTCACTGCGTCACTATCACCCTGACCCCCTACACACTTACTGCGTCACCATCTCCCTGACCCCCTCACACTTACTGCGTCACTATCTCCCTGATCCCCTCACACTTACTGCGTCACCATTACCCTGACTCCATCACGCTTACTGCGTCACTATCGCACTGACACCCTCAAACTTACTGCGTCACTATCACCCTGATCCCATCACACTTCCTGCGTCACCATCTCCCTTATCGCCACACACTTACTGCGTCACTATCACCTTGACTCATTCAGACTTACTGTGTCACTATCACCCCGATAAACTCATATTTCCTGATTACTATCACCCTGACACCATCACACATACCGCGTCACTATCTCCCTGACCCCCTCACACTAACTGTGTCACTATCACCCTGATACCATCACACTTATTGCATCACTATCTCCCAGATCCCATCAAACTGACTGCATCACGATCACCCTGACCCTCTCACATTCACTGCGACAATATCACCATTACCCCCTCACACTTACTGTGTCACTATCACCCTGATCCCCTCACACTTACTGCGTCACTATCACCCTGATCTCATCAGACATACTGCATCACTATCACCCTGAACCCCTCACACTTACTGCGTCACTATCACCCTAACCCCATCATACTTTCTGCGTAACTGTCTCCCTGACCCCTCACACTCACTGTGTCACTATCACCATGACCCCATCACACTTACTGCATCACTATCACCCTGATCCCCTCACACTAATGGAGTCACTATCACCTGATCCCATCACACTTACTGCGTCACTATCACCCTAACCCCATCACACTTCCTGCATCACTATCACCCTGATCCCCTCACACTAATGGAGTCACTATCACCTGATCCCATCACACTTACTGCATCACTATCACCCTAACCCCATCACACTTAATGCGTAACTATCTTGCTGACCCCTCACACTCACTGCGTCATTATCACCATGATCCCATCACACCTACTGCATCACTATCACCCTGAACCCCTCACACTTACTGCATCACTATCACCCTAACCCCATCACACTCACTGCATTACTATCTCCCCATTCCCCTCACACTCACTGCGTCACTATCACCCTGACCCCCTCACACTTACTGCGTCACTATCTCCTTGATCGCCTCACACTTAGTGCGTCACTATTTCCCTGACCCCCTCACACATACTACGTCACTATCACCCTGACGCCCTCACACTTACTGCATCACTATCACCCTGACCCCCTCACACTTACTGCGTCACTATCTCCCTGATCTCCTAACACTTATTGCGTCACTATCTCCCTGAACGCCTCACACTTACTGCGTCACTATTACCCTGACTCTCTCACACTTACTGCGTCACTATCACACTGATGCCCTCAAACTTACTGCGTCACTATCAATCTGATACCTTCACACTTACTGCGTCACTATTAACCTGCCCCCTCACACTTACTGTGTAATTATCTCCCTGACCCCTCTCATTCACCGTGTCACTATCAACCTGACCCCATCACACTTACTGCGTCACCTTCTCCCTGAATCCCTCACACTTACTGCGTCACTATCTTCCTGAGTCCCTCACACTTACTGTGTCTCTACTTCCCTGATCCCATCACACTCACTGCATTACTATCTCCCTGATCAAATCACACTTACTGTGTAACTATCACCCTGACCCCCTCACACTTACTGCGTCACTATCTCCTTGATCCCCTCACACTTAGTGCATCACCATCACCCTGACCCCCTCACACATACTACGTCACTATCTCCATGATCCCGTCACACTTAATGCGTCACTATCTCTCTGAGCCCCTCACAAATACTTCAACACTATCACCCTGACCCCCTCACACTTACTGCGTCACTATCACCCTGACCCCCTCACACTTACTGCGTCACTATCTCCCTGATCCCCTCACACTTAGTGCGTCCCAATCTCCCTGAACGCCTCACACTTACTGCATCACTATCACACTGACACCCTCAAACGTACTGCGTCACGATCACACTGATCCCATCACACTTCCTACGTCACTATCACCCTGATCACCACACACTTACTGCGTCACACTCACCTTGACTCATTCACACTTACTGCGTCACTATCACCCCGATAACCTCACATTTCCTGCATTACTATCCCCTCACAATTAGTGCGTCACTATCACCCTGCTCCCCTCACACTTACTGCGACACTATCACCCTGATCCCCTCACACTTACTGCGTCACTATCTCCCGGATCACTCACCATTACTGCGTCACTATCACCCCGACACTCTCACACTTACCGTGTCACT
This sequence comes from Chiloscyllium plagiosum, assembly GCF_037043375.1. NCBI lineage: Eukaryota > Metazoa > Chordata > Chondrichthyes > Orectolobiformes > Hemiscylliidae > Chiloscyllium > Chiloscyllium plagiosum. The sequence continues at coordinate 41,070,993 of NW_028270181.1, read as the reverse complement.
ATCACCCTGATCCCCTCACACTTACTGCGTCACTATCTCCCTGATCCCATTCACCCTTACTGTGTCACTATCCCCCTGATCCCCTCACACTTACTGCGTCACTATCTCCTGGACCACTCACCATTACTGCGTCACTATCACCCTGACACCCTCACACTTACCGTGTCACTATCACCCTGATCCCCTCACACTTACTGCGTCACTATCTCCCTGATCCCATTCACCCTTACTGTGTCACTATCCCCCTGATCCCATCACACTTACTGCGTAACTACCTCTGTGACCCCTCACACTCACTGTGTCACTATCACCCTGACCCCATCACACTCACTGCGTCACTATCACCCTGGTCCCCTCACACTCACTGCATTGCTATCTTCCCGTTCCCCTCACACTCACTGCATCACTGTCACCCTGACCCCCTCACACTTACTGCGTCACTATCTCCAGGGTCCCCTCACACTTACTGTGTCACTATCACCCTGAACCCCTCACACTTACTGCGTCACTATCTCCCTGATCACCACACACTTAGTGCATCACTATCTCCCTGATCCCCTCACACTTACTGCGTCACTATTACCCTGACTCCCTCACACTTACTGTGTCACTATCACACTGACACCCTCAAACCTACTGCGTCACTATCTCACTGATCACCACACACTTACTGCGTCACTATCACCCCGATAACCACACACTTCCTGCATTACTATCACCCTAACACCATCACACATACCGAGTCACTATCTCCCTGACCCCCTCACACCAATTGTGTCACTATCACCCTGATACCTTCACACTTACTGCGTCACTATCTCCCTGACCCCTCAAACTTACAGCATCACTAACACCATGACCCCTCACATTTACTGCGCCACTATCACCCTGACACTCTCACACTTACCGTGTCACTATCTCCCTGAACCCCTCACACATACTGCATCACTATCTCCCTGATCCCATCACCCTTACTCCGTCACTATCACCCTAGCCCCTTCAGACTTACTGCGTAACAATCTCGCTAACCCCTCACACTCACTGCGTCACTATCACCCTGACCCCATCACACTCACTGCGTCACTATCACCCTGATCCCCTCACATTCACTGCATTACTATCTCCCCGTTCCCCTCACACTCACTGCGTCACTATCACCCTGACCCCCTCACACTTATTGCATCACTATCTTCCTGATCTCCTCACACTTAGTGCATCACTATCTTCCGGACGCCCTCACACATACTACGTCACTATCATCCTGACCCCCTCACACTTACTGCGTCACTATCACCCTGACCCCCTCACACTTACTGCGTCACTATATCCCTGATCCCCTCACACTTACTGTGTCACTATCTCCCTGAACGCCTCACACTTACTGCTTCACTATCTCCCTGACCCATCACATTTACTGCGCCACTATCACCCTGACACTCGCACACTTACCGTGTCACTACCTCCCTGATCCCCTCACACTTACTGCGTCATATCTCCAGGGTCCCCTCACACTTAGTGCTTCACTACCTCCCTGACGTCCTCATACATACTGCGTCACTATCACCCTGACACCCTCACACTTACTGCGTCACTATCTCCCTGATCCCCTCACACTTAGTGCGTCACTATCTCCCTGAAGGCCTCACACTTACTGCGTCACTATCACACTGACACTCTCAAACGTACTGTGTCACTATCTCCCTGTTCGCCACACACTTACTGCGTCACTATCACCTTGTCTCATTCACACTTACTGCGTCACTATCACCCAGATAACCTCACACTTCCTGCATTACTATCACCCTAACACCATCACACATACCGCGTCACTATCTCCCTGACCCCCTCACACTAACTGTGTCACTATCACCCTGATACCTTCACACTTACTGCATCACTATCTCCCTGACCCCTCAAACTTACAGCATCACTAACACCATGATCCATCACACTTACTGCGTCACTATTAACCTGACCCCATCACTCTTACTGCATCACTATCTCCCGGGCCCCTTACACTAAATGCTTCATTATCACGCTGACCCCCTCATACTTACTGCGTCACTATTACCCTGACCCCCTCACACTTACTGCATAACTTTCTTCCTGACCCCATCACACTCACTGCATCACTATCACCCTGATCCCCTCACACTCACTGCATTGCTATCTCCCCGTTCCCCTCACACTCACTGCGTCACTATCACCCTGACCCCCTCACACTTACTGCGTCACTATCTCCAGGGTCCCCTCACACTTAGTGCGTCGCTATCCCCCTGAGCCCCTCACACATACTGCATCACTATCACCCTGATCCCCTCACACTTACCGTGTCACTATCAACCTGACCCCCTCACACTTACTGTGTCACTATCTCCCTGATATCCTCACACTTAGTGCGTCACTATCTCCCTGACGGCCTCACACTTACTGCGTCACTATTACCCTGTCTCCCTCACACTTACTGTGTCACTATCACACTGACACCCTCAAACGTACTGCCTCACTATCACACTGATCCCATCACACTTCCTGCGTCACGATCTCCCTGATCACCACACACTTACTGCGTCACTATCACCTTGACTCATTCACACTTACTGCGTCACTATCACCCCGATAACCACACACTTCCTGCATTACTATCACCCTAACACCATCACACATACCGCGTCACTATCTCCCTGACCCCCTCACACTAACCGTGTCACTATCTCCCTGATCCCCTCACACATACTGCGTCACTGTCTCCCTGATTCCATCACCCTTACTGCGTCACTATCACCCTAACACCATCACACTTACTGCGTAACTATCTTGCAGACCCCTCACACTAACGGCGTCACTATCACCCTGACCCCATCACACTCACTGCATCACTATCACCCCGATAACCTCACACTCACTGCATTACTATCTCGCCGTTCCCCTCACACTTACTGCGTCACTATTACCCTGACCCCCTCACACTAACTGTGTTACTATCACACTGACACCCTCAAACCTACTGCGTCACTATCACACTGATCCAATCACACTTCCTGTGTCACGATGTCCCTGATCACCACACACTTACTGCGTCACTATCACCTTTACTCATTCACACTTACTGCGTCACTATCACCCCGATAACCACACACTTCCTGCATTACTATCACCCTAACATCATCACACATACCGCGTCACTATCTCCCTGACCCCCTCACACTACCTGTGTCACAATCACCCTGATACCTTCACACTTACTGCGTCACTATCTCCCTGACCCCTCACATTTACTGCGCCACTAACACCCTGACACTCTCACACTTACCATGTCACTATCTCCCTGATCCCCTCACACTAACGGTGTCACTATCACCCTGACCCCATCACTCTTACTGCATCACTATCTCCCGGACCCCTTACACGAACTGCTTCATTATCACGCTGACCCCCTCATACTTACTGCGTCACTATTACCCTGACCCCCTCACACTTACTGCATAACTTTCTTCCTGACCCCTCAAACTCACTGCGTCACTACCACCGTGACCCCTTCAGACTTACTGCATCACTATCACCCTGACCCCATCACACTCACTACGTCACTATCACCCTGATCCCCTCGCACTTACTGCATTGCTATCTCCCCGTTCCCCTCACACTCACCGCGTCACTATCACCCTGACCCTCTCACACTTACTGCGTCACTATATCCAGGGTCCCCTCACACTTAGTGCGTCACTATCCCCCTGACCCCCTCACACATACTACATCACTATCACCCTGACCCCCTCACACATACTGTGTCACTATCCCCCTGACTCCCTCACACTTGCTGAGTCACTATCTCACTGATCCCCTCACACTTACTGCGTCACTATCTCCCTGAAGGCCTCACACTTACTGCGTTACTATTACCCTGACTCCCTCACACTTACTGTGTCACTATCATACTGACACTCTCAAACGTACTGCGTCACTATCACACTGATCCCATCACACTTCCTGCGTCACTATCTCCCTGATCGCCACACACTTACTGCGTCACTATCACCTTGACTCATTCACACTTACTGCGTCACTATCACCCCGATAAACTCACACTTCCTGCATTACTATCACCCTAACACCATCACACTCACTGCGTCACTATCACCCTAACCCCATCATATTTACTGCGTAACTATCTCCCTGACCCCTCACGCTCACTGTGTCACTATCACACTGACCCCATCACACTTACTGCATCACTATCACCCTGATCCCCTCACACTTACTGCGTCACTATCACCCTAACCACATCACACTTAATGCGTAACTATCTCGCTGACCCCTCACACTCATTGCGTCACTATCTCCCTGACCCCCTCACATATACTACGTCACTATCACCCTGACCCCTTCACACTCACTGCATTACTATCTCCCCGTTCACCTCACACTCACTGTGTCACTATCACCCTGACCCCCTACACACTTACTGCGTCACCATCTCCCTGACCCCCTCACACTTACTGCGTCACTATCTCCCTGATCCCCTCACACTTACTGCGTTACCATTACCCTGACTCCCTCACGCTTACTGCGTCACTATCGCACTGACACCCTCAAACTTACTGCGTCACTATCACCCTGATCCCATCACACTTCCTGCGTCACCATCTCCCTTATCGCCACACACTTACTGCGTCACTATCACCTTGACTCATTCAGACTTACTGTGTCACTATCACCCCGATAAACTCATATTTCCTGATTACTATCACCCTGACACCATCACACATACCGCGTCACTATCTCCCTGACCCCCTCACACTAACTGTGTCACTATCACCCTGATACCATCACACTTACTGCGTCACTATCTCCCAGATCCCATCAAACTGACTGCATCACGATCACCCTGACCCCCTCACATTCACTGCGTCAATATCACCATTACCCCCTCACACTTACTGTGTCACTATCACCCTGATCCCCTCACACTTACTGCGTCACTATCACACTGATCTCCTCATACTTACTGCGTCACTATCACCCTGATCTCATCAGACATACTGCATCACTATCACCCTAACCCCCTCACACTTACTGCGTCACTATCACCCTAACCCCATCATACTTTCTGTGTAACTTTCTCCCCGACCCCTCACACTCACTGTGTCACTATCACCATGACCCCATCACACTTACTGCATCACTATCACCCTGATCCCCTCACACTAATGGAGTCACTATCACCTGATCCCATCACACTTACTGCGTCACTATCACCCTAACCCCATCACACTTCCTGCATCACTATCACCCTGATCCCCTCACACTAATGGAGTCACTATCACCTGACCCCCTCACACTTACTGCGTCACTATCTCCAGGGTCCCCTCACACTTAGTGCGTCGCTATCCCCCTGAGCCCCTCACACATACTACATCACTATCTCCCCATTCCCCTCACACTCACTGCGTCACTATCACCCTGACCCCCTCACACTTACTGCGTCACTATCTCCCTGATATCCTCACACTTAGTGCGTCACTATCTCCCTGACGGCCTCACACTTACTGCGTCACTATTACCCTGTCTCCCTCACACTTACTGTGTCACTATCACACTGACACCCTCAAACGTACTGCCTCACTATCACACTGATCCCATCACACTTCCTGCGTCACGATCTCCCTGATCACCACACACATACCGCGTCACTATCTCCCTGACCCCCTCACACTAACCGTGTCACTATCTCCCTGATCCCCTCACACATACTGCGTCACTGTCTCCCTGATCCCATCACCCTTACTGCGTCACTATCACCCTAACACCATCACACTTACTGCGTAACTATCTTGCAGACCCCTCACACTAACTGCGTCACTATCACCCTGACCCCATCACACTCACTGCGTCACTATCACCCCGATAACCTCACACTCACTGCATTACTATCTCGCCGTTCCCCTCACACTTACTGCGTCACTATTACCCTGACCCCCTCACACTAACTGTGTTACTATCACACTGACACCCTCAAACCTACTGCATCACTATCACACTGATCCAATCACACTTCCTGTGTCACGATGTCCCTGATCACCACACACTTACTGCGTCACTATCACCTTGACTCATTCACACTTACTGCGTCACTATCACCCCGATAACCACACACTTCCTGCATTACTATCACCCTAACACCATCACACATACCGCGTCACTATCTCCCTGACCCCCTCACACTAACCGTGTCACTATCTCCCTGATCCCCTCACACATACTGCGTCACTGTCTCCCTGATCCCATCACCCTTACTGCGTCACTATCACCCTAACACCATCACACTTACTGCGTAACTATCTTGCAGACCCCTCACACTAACTGCGTCACTATCACCCTGACCCCATCACACTCACTGCGTCACTATCACCCCGATAACCTCACACTCACTGCATTACTATCTCGCCGTTCCCCTCACACTTACTGCGTCACTATTACCCTGACCCCCTCACACTAACTGTGTTACTATCACACTGACACCCTCAAACCTACTGCATCACTATCACACTGATCCAATCACACTTCCTGTGTCACGATGTCCCTGATCACCACACACTTACTGCGTCACTATCACCTTTACTCATTCACACTTACTGCGTCACTATCACCCCGATAACCACACACTTCCTGCATTACTATCACCCTAACACCATCACACATACCGCGTCACTATCTCCCTGACCCCCTCACACTACCTGTGTCACAATCACCCTGATACCTTCACACTTACTGCGTCACTATCTCCCTGACCCCTCACATTTACTGCGCCACTATCACCCTGACACTCTCACACTTACCATGTCACTATCTCCCTGATCCCCTCACACTAACGGTGTCACTATCACCCTGACCCCATCACTCTTACTGCATCACTATCTCCCGGACCCCTTACACGAACTGCTTCATTATCACGCTGACCCCCTCATACTTACTGCGTCACTATTACCCTGACCCCCTCACACTTACTGCATAACTTTCTTCCTGACCCCTCAAACTCACTGCGTCACTACCACCGTGACCCCTTCAGACTTACTGCATCACTATCACCCTGACCCCATCACACTCACTACGTCACTATCACCCTGATCCCCTCGCACTTACTGCATTGCTATCTCCCCGTTCCCCTCACACTCACCGCGTCACTATCACCCTGACCCTCTCACACTTACTGCGTCACTATATCCAGGGTCCCCTCACACTTAGTGCGTCACTATCCCCCTGACCCCCTCACACATACTACATCACTATCACCCTGACCCCCTCACACATACTGTGTCACTATCCCCCTGACTCCCTCACACTTGCTGAGTCACTATCTCACTGATCCCCTCACACTTACTGCGTCACTATCTCCCTGAAGGCCTCACACTTACTGCGTTACTATTACCCTGACTCCCTCACACTTACTGTGTCACTATCATACTGACACTCTCAAACGTACTGCGTCACTATCACACTGATCCCATCACACTTCCTGCGTCACTATCTCCCTGATCGCCACACACTTACTGCGTCACTATCACCTTGACTCATTCACACTTACTGCGTCACTATCACCCCGATAAACTCACACTTCCTGCATTACTATCACCCTAACACCATCACACTCACTGCGTCACTATCACCCTAACCCCATCATATTTACTGCGTAACTATCTCCCTGACCCCTCACGCTCACTGTGTCACTATCACACTGACCCCATCACACTTACTGCATCACTATCACCCTGATCCCCTCACACTTACTGCGTCACTATCACCCTAACCACATCACACTTAATGCGTAACTATCTCGCTGACCCCTCACACTCATTGCGTCACTATCTCCCTGACCCCCTCACATATACTACGTCACTATCACCCTGACCCCTTCACACTCACTGCATTACTATCTCCCCGTTCACCTCACACTCACTGTGTCACTATCACCCTGACCCCCTACACACTTACTGCGTCACCATCTCCCTGACCCCCTCACACTTACTGCGTCACTATCTCCCTGATCCCCTCACACTTACTGCGTTACCATTACCCTGACTCCCTCACGCTTACTGCGTCACTATCGCACTGACACCCTCAAACTTACTGCGTCACTATCACCCTGATCCCATCACACTTCCTGCGTCACCATCTCCCTTATCGCCACACACTTACTGCGTCACTATCACCTTGACTCATTCAGACTTACTGTGTCACTATCACCCCGATAAACTCATATTTCCTGATTACTATCACCCTGACACCATCACACATACCGCGTCACTATCTCCCTGACCCCCTCACACTAACTGTGTCACTATCACCCTGATACCATCACACTTACTGCGTCACTATCTCCCAGATCCCATCAAACTGACTGCATCACGATCACCCTGACCCCCTCACATTCACTGCGTCAATATCACCATTACCCCCTCACACTTACTGTGTCACTATCACCCTGATCCCCTCACACTTACTGCGTCACTATCACACTGATCTCCTCATACTTACTGCGTCACTATCACCCTGATCTCATCAGACATACTGCATCACTATCACCCTAACCCCCTCACACTTACTGCGTCACTATCACCCTAACCCCATCATACTTTCTGTGTAACTTTCTCCCCGACCCCTCACACTCACTGTGTCACTATCACCATGACCCCATCACACTTACTGCATCACTATCACCCTGATCCCCTCACACTAATGGAGTCACTATCACCTGATCCCATCACACTTACTGCGTCACTATCACCCTAACCCCATCACACTTCCTGCATCACTATCACCCTGATCCCCTCACACTAATGGAGTCACTATCACCTGATCCCATCACACTTACTGCATCACTATCACCCTAACCCCATCACACTTAATGCGTAACTATCTCGCTGACCCCTCACACTCACTGCGTCACTATCACTCTGACCCCATCACACCTACTGCATCACTATCACCCTGACCCCATCACACTCACTGCATTACTATCTCCCCATTCCCCTCACACTCACTGCGTCACTATCACCCTGACCCCCTCACACTTACTGCGTCACTATCTCCTTGATCGCCTCACACTTAGTGCGTCACTATTTCCCTGACCCCCTCACACATAATACGTCACTATCACCCTGACGCCCTCACACTTACTGCATCACTATCACCCTGACCCCCTCACACTTACTGCATCACTATCTCCCTGATCTCCTAACACTTATTGCGTCACTATCTCCCTGAACGCCTCACACTTACTGCGTCACTATTACCCTGACTCTCTCACACTTACTGCGTCACTATCACACTGATGCCCTCAAACTTACTGCGTCACTATCAATCTGATACCTTCACACTTACTGCGTCACTATTAACCTGCCCCCTCACACTTACTGTGTAATTATCTCCCTGACCCCTCTCATTCACCGTGTCACTATCAACCTGACCCCATCACACTTACTGCGTCACCTTCTCCCTGAATTCCTCACACTTACTGCGTCACTATCTTCCTGAGTCCCTCACACTTACTGCGTCTCTACTTCCCTGATCCCATCACACTCACTGCATTACTATCTCCCTGATCCCATCACACTTACTGTGTAACTATCACCCTGACCCCCTCACACTTACTGCGTCACTATCTCCTTGATCCCCTCACACTTAGTGCATCACCATCACCCTGACCCCCTCACACATACTACATCACTATCTCCATGATCCCGTCACACTTAATGCGTCACTATCTCTCTGAGCCCCTCACAAATACTTCAACACTATCACCCTGACCCCCTCACACTTACTGCGTCACTATCTCCCTGATCCCCTCACACTTAGTGCGTCACTATCTCCCTGAACGCCTCACACTTACTGCGTCACTATCACACTGACACCCTCAAACGTACTGCGTCACGATCACACTGATCCCATCACACTTCCTACGTCACTATCACCCTGATCACCACACACTTACTGCGTCACACTCACCTTGACTCATTCACACTTACTGCGTCACTATCACCCCGATAACCTCACATTTCCTGCATTACTATCCCCTCACAATTAGTGCGTCACTATCACCCTGCTCCCCTCACACTTACTGCGACACTATCACCCTGATCCCCTCACACTTACTGCCTCACTATCTCCCGGATCACTCACCATTACTGCGTCACTATCACCCTGACACTCTCACACTTACCGTGTCACTATCACCCTGATCCCCTCACACTTACTGCGTCACTATCTCCCTGATCCCATTCACCCTTACTGTGTCACTATCCCCCTGATCCCCTCACACTTACTGCGTCACTATCTCCTGGACCACTCACCATTACTGCGTCACTATCACCCTGACACCCTCACACTTACCGTGTCACTATCACCCTGATACCCTCACACTTACTGCGTCACTATCTCCCTGATCCCATTCACCCTTACTGTGTCACTATCCCCCTGATCCCATCACACTTACTGCGTAACTATCTCCGTGACCCCTCACACTCACTGTGTCACTATCACCCTGACCCCATCACACTCACTGCGTCACTATCACCCTGATCCCCTCACACTCACTGCATTGCTATCTTCCCGTTCCCCTCACACTCACTGCATCACTGTCACCCTGACCCCCTCACACTTACTGCGTCACTATCTCCAGGGTCCCCTCACACTTACTGTGTCACTATCACCCTGAACCCCTCACACTTACTGCGTCACTATCTCCCTGATCCCCTCACACTTAGTGCGTCACTATCTCCCTGATCCCCTCACACTTACTGCGTCACTATTACCCTGACTCCCTCACACTTACTGTGTCACTATCACACTGACACCCTCAAACCTACTGCGTCACTATCTCACTGATCGCCACACACTTACTGCGTCACTATCACCCCGATAACCACACACTTCCTGCATTACTATCACCCTAACACCATCACCCATACCGAGTCACTATCTCCCTGACCCCCTCACACTAATTGTGTCACTATCACCCTGATACCTTCACACTTACTGCGTCACTATCTTCCTGACCCCTCACATTTACTGCGCCACTATCACCCTGACACTCTCACACGTACCGTGTCACTATCTCCCTGAACCCCTCACACATACTGCATCACTATCTCCCTGATCCCATCACCCTTACTGCGTCACTATCACCCTAGCCCCATCACACTTACTGCGTAACAATCTCGCTAACCCCTCACACTCACTGCGTCACTATCACCCTGACCCCATCACACTCACTGCGTCACTATCACCCTGATCCCCTCACACTCACTGCATTACTATCTCCCTGTTCCCCTCACACTCACTGCATCACTATCACCCTGACCCCCTCACACTTACTGCATCACTATCTTCCTGATCCCCTCACACTTAGTGCATCACTATCTTCCGGACGCCCTCACACATACTACGTCACTATAATCCTGACCCCCTCACACTTACTGCGTCACTATCACCCTGACCCCCTCACACTTACTGCGTCACTATATCCCTGATCCCCTCACACTTACTGTGTCACTATCTCCCTGAACGCCTCACATTTACTGCTTCACTATCTCCCTGACCCCTCACATTTACTGCGCCACTATCACCCTGACACTCTCACACTTACCGTGTCACTACCTCCCTGATCCCCTCACACTTACTGCGTCATATCTCCAGGGTCCCCTCACACTTACTGTGTCACTATCACCCTGAACCCCTCACACTTACTGCGTCACTATCTCCCTGATCCCCTCACACTTAGTGCGTCACTATCTCCCTGATCCCCTCACACTTACTGCGTCACTATTACCCTGACTCCCTCACACTTACTGTGTCACTATCACACTGACACCCTCAAACCTACTGCGTCACTATCTCACTGATCGCCACACACTTACTGCGTCACTATCACCCCGATAACCACACACTTCCTGCATTACTATCACCCTAACACCATCACCCATACCGAGTCACTATCTCCCTGACCCCCTCACACATACTGCATCACTATCTCCCTGATCCCATCACCCTTACTGCGTCACTATCACCCTAGCCCCATCACACTTACTGCGTAACAATCTCGCTAACCCCTCACACTCACTGCGTCACTATCACCCTGACCCCATCACACTCACTGCGTCACTATCACCCTGATCCCCTCACACTCACTGCATTACTATCTCCCTGTTCCCCTCACACTCACTGCATCACTATCACCCTGACCCCCTCACACTTACTGCATCACTATCTTCCTGATCCCCTCACACTTAGTGCATCACTATCTTCCGGACGCCCTCACACATACTACGTCACTATAATCCTGACCCCCTCACACTTACTGCGTCACTATCACCCTGACCCCCTCACACTTACTGCGTCACTATATCCCTGATCCCCTCACACTTACTGTGTCACTATCTCCCTGAACGCCTCACATTTACTGCTTCACTATCTCCCTGACCCCTCACATTTACTGCGCCACTATCACCCTGACACTCTCACACTTACCGTGTCACTACCTCCCTGATCCCCTCACACTTACTGCGTCATATCTCCAGGGTCCCCTCACACTTAGTGCTTCACTACCTCCCTGACGCCCTCACACATACTGCGTCACTATCACCCTGACACCCTCACACTTACTGCGTCACTATCTCCCTGATCCCGTCACACTTACTGCGTCACTATCACCCAGATCCCATCACACTTACTGCGTCACTATCACACTGACACCCTCAAACGTACTGCGCCACTATCTCCCTGTTCGCCACACACTTACTGCGTCACTATCACCTTGTCTCATTCACACATACCGCGTCACTATCTCCCTGACACCCTCACACTAACTGTGTCACTATCACCCTGATACCTTCACACTTACTGCATCACTATCTCCCTGACCCCTCAAACTTACAGCATCACTAACACCATGATCCATCACACTTACTGCGTCACTATTAACCTGACCCCATCACTCGTACTGCATCACTATCTCCCGGGCCCCTTACACTAAATGCTTCATTATCATGCTGACCCCCTCATACTTACTGCGTCACTATTACCCTGACCCCCTCACACTTACTGCATAACTTTCTTCCTGACCCCATCACACTCACTGCGTCACTATCACCCTGATCCCCTCACACTCACTGCATTGCTATCTCCCCGTTCCCCTCACACTCACTGCGTCACTATCACCCTGACCCCCTCACACTTACTGCGTCACTATCTCCAGGGTCCCCTCACACTTAGTGCGTCGCTATCCCCCTGAGCCCCTCACACATACTACATCACTATCACCCTGATCCCCTCACACTTACCGTGTCACTATCAACCTGACCCCCTCACACTTACTGTGTCACTATCTCCCTGATATCCTCACACTTAGTGCGTCACTATCTCCCTGACGGCCTCACACTTACTGCGTCACTATTACCCTGTCTCCCTCACACTTACTGTGTCACTATCACACTGACACCCTCAAACGTACTGCCTCACTATCACACTGATCCCATCACACTTCCTGCGTCACGATCTCCCTGATCACCACACACTTACTGCGTCACTATCACCTTGACTCATTCACACTTACTGCGTCACTATCACCCCGATAACCACACACTTCCTGCATTACTATCACCCTAACACCATCACACATACCGCGTCACTATCTCCCTGACCCCCTCACACTAACCGTGTCACTATCTCCCTGATCCCCTCACACATACTGCGTCACTGTCTCCCTGATCCCATCACCCTTACTGCGTCACTATCACCCTAACACCATCACACTTACTGCGTAACTATCTTGCAGACCCCTCACACTAACTGCGTCACTATCACCCTGACCCCATCACACTCACTGCGTCACTATCACCCCGAGAACCTCACACTCACTGCATTAATATCTCGCCGTTCCCCTCACACTTACTGCGTCACTATTACCCTGACCCCCTCACACTAACTGCGTCACTATCACCCTGACCCCATCACACTCACTACGTCACTATCACCCTGATCCCCTCACACTCACTGCATTGCTATCTCGCCGTTCCCCTCACACTTACTGCATCACTATCACCCTGACCCCATCACTCTTACTGCATCACTATCTCCCGGACCCCATACACTAACTGCTTCATTATCACGCTGACCCCCTCATACTTACTGCGTCACTATTACCCTGACCCCCTCACACTTACTGCATAACTTCTTTCCTGACCCCTCAAACTCACTGCATCACTACCACCGTGACCCCTTCAGACTTACTGCATCACTATCACCCTGACCCCATCACACTCACTGCGTCACTATCACCCTGATCCCCTCGCACTCACTGCATTGCTATCTCCCCGTTCCCCTCACACTCACCGCGTCACTATCACCCTGACCCTCTCACACTTACTGCGTCACTATATCCAGGGTCCCCTCACACTTAGTGCGTCACTATCCCCCTGACCCCCTCACACTTACTGCGTCACTATCTCCCTGAAGGCCTCACACTTACTGCGTCACTATCCCCCTAACTCCCTCACACTTACTGTGTCACTATCATACTGACACTCTCAAACGTACTGCGTCACTATCACACTGATCCCATCACACTTCCTGCGTCACTATCTCCCTGATCGCCACACACTTACTGCGTCACTATCACCTTGACTCATTCACACTTACTGCGTCACTATCACCCCGATAAACTCACACTTCCTGCATTACTATCACCCTAATACCATCATACATACCACGTCACTATCTCCCTGACCACCTCACACTCACTGCGTCACTATCACCCTGACCCCATCACACTCACTGCGTCACTATCACCCTGACCCCCTCATACTTACTGCATCACTATCTCAGGGTCCCCTCACACTTAGTGCGTCACAATCACCCAGACCCCCTCACACATACTACATCACTATCACCCTGACCCCCTCACACTTACTGTGTCACTATCACCCTGACCCCCTCACACTTATTGAGTCACTATCTCCCTGATCCCCTCACACTAAGTGCGTCACTATCTCCCTGAAGGCCTCACACTTACTGCGTCACTATTACCCTGACTCCCTCACACTTACTGTGTTACTATCACACTGACACCCTCAAACCTACTGCGTCACTATCACACTGATCCAATCACACTTCCTGTGTCACGATGTCCCTGATCACCACACACTTACTGCGTCACTATCACCTTGACTCATTCACACTTACTGCGTCACTATCACCCCGATAACCACACACTTCCTGCATTACTATCACCCTAACACCATCACACATACCGCGTCACTATCTCCCTGACCCCCTCACACTAACTGTGTCACAATCACCCTGATACCTTCACACTTACTGCGTCACTATATCCCTGACCCCTCACATTTACTGCGCCACTATCAACCTGACACTCTCACACTTACCGTGTCACTATCTCCCTGATCCCCTCACACTTACTGTGTCACTATCTCCCTGATCCCATTCACCCTTACTGTGTCACTATCACCCTGATCCCATCACACTTACTGCATAACTATCTCCCTGACCCCTCACACTCACTGTGTCACTATCACCATGACCCCATCACACTTACTGCATCACTATCACCCTGATACCCTCACACTCACTGCGTCACTATCACACTGATCCCCTCACACTCACTGCGTCACTATCACCCTGATCCCCTCACACTCACTGCATTACTATCTCCCCGTTCCCCTCACACTCACTGCGTCACTATATCCCTGACCCCATCACACATACTACGTCATTATCACCCTGACCCCCTCACACTTACTGCGTCACTATCACCCTGACCCCCTCACACTTACTGCGTCACGATCTCGCTGATCCCCGAACACTTATTGCGTCACGATCTCCCTGAATGTGTCACACTTACTGCGTCACTATTACCCTGACTCCCTCACACTTACTGCATCACTATCACACTGACACCCTCAAACTTACTGCGTCACTATCATCCTGATCCCATCACACTTCCTGCATCACCTTCTCCCTGATCGCCACACACTTACTGCGTCACTATCACCTTGACTCATTCACACATACTGCGTCACTATCGCCCCAATAAACTCACACTTCCTGATTACTATCACCCTGACACCATCACACATACCGCGTCACTATCTCCATGACGCCCTCACACTAACTGTGTCACTATCACCCTGATACCTTCACACTTACTGCATCACTATCACCCTAATCCCATCACACTTACTGCGTAACTATCTCCCTGATCCCCTCACACTCACTGCGTCACTATCACCCTGACCCCATCACACTAACTGTGTCACTATCACCCCGATAACCTCACACTCACTGCATTACTATCTCGCCGTTCCCCTCACACTTACTGCGTCAATATCACCCTGCCCCCCTCACACTTACTGTGTCAATGTCACCCTGACCCCCTCACACATACTGCGTCACTATCTCCTTGATCCCCTCACACTTAGTGCGTCACTATCACCCTGACCCCCTCACACTTACTGCGTCACTATCACCCTGACCCCCTCACACTTACTGCATCACTATCTCCCTGATCCCCTCACACTTAGTGCGTCACTATCTCCCTGAAGGCCTCACACTTAGTGCGTCACTATTACCCTGACTCCCTCACACTTACTGTGTCACTATCACACTGACACCCTCAAACGTACTGCGTCACTATCTCACTGATCGCCACACACTTACTGCGTCACTATCACCTTGACACATTCACACTTACTGCGTCACTATCACCCCGATAACCACACACTGCCTGCATTACTATCACTCTAACACCATCACACATACCACGTCACTATCTCCCTGACCCCCTCACACTAACTGTGTCACTATCACCCTGATACCTTCACACTTACTGCGTCACTATCTCCCTGACCCCTCACATTTACTGCACCACTATCACCCTGACACTCTCACACTTACAGTGTCACTATCTCCCTGATCCCCCACACATACTGCGTCACTATCTCCCTGATCCCATCACCATCACCCTAACCCCATCACACTTACTTTGTAACTATCTCGCTAACCCCTCACACTCACTGCGTCACTATCATCCTGACCCCATCACACTCACTGCTTCACTATCACCCTGATCCCCTCACACTCACTGCATTACTATCACCCCGTTCCCCTCACACTCACTGCATCACTATCACTCTGAACCCCTCACACTTACTGCGTCACTATCTTCCTGATCCCCTCACACATATTACGTCACTATCACCCTGACCCCCTCACACTTACTGCGTCTCTATCACCCTGACCCCCTCACACTTACTGCGTCACTACATCCCTGATCCCCTCACACTTACTGTGTCACTATCTCCCTGAAAGCCTCACACTTACTGCTTCACTATCTCCCTGACCCCTCACATTTACTGCGCCACTATCACCCTGACATTCTCACTCTTACCGTGTCACTATCTCCCTGATCCCCTCACACTTACTGCGTCACTATCTCCAGGGTCCCCTCACACTTACTGCGTCACTATCTCCCTGATCCCCTTACACTTAGTGCGTCACTATCTCCCTGAAGGCCTCACACTTACTGCATCACTATCACACTGACACCCTCAAACGTACTGCTTCACTATCTCCCTGACCCCTCAAACTTACTGCATCACTAACACCATGATCCATCACACTTACTGCGTCACTATCACCCTGACCCCATCACTCTTACTGCATTACTATCTCACGGACCCCTTACACTAACTGCTTCATTATCACGCTGACCCCTCATACTTACTGCGTCACTATTACCCTTACACCCTCACACTTACTGCATAACGTTCTTCCTGACCCCTCAAACTCACTGCGTCACTACCATCGTGACCCCTTCAGACTTACTGCATGACTATCACCCTGACCCCATCACACTCACTGCGTCACTATCACCCTGATCCCCTCACACTCACTGCATTGCTTTCTCCCCGTTCCCCTCACACTCATTGCGTCACTATCACCCTGACCCTCTCACACTTACTGCGTCACTATCTCCAGGGTCCCCTCACACTTAGTGCGTCACTATCACCCTGACCCCCTCACACATACTACATCACTATCACCCTGACCCCCTCACACTTGCTGTGTCACTATCACCCTGACCCCCTCACACTTACTGAGTCACTATCTCCCTGATCCCCTCACACTTACTGCGTCACTATCTCCCTGAAGGCCTCACACTTACTGCGTCACTATCTCCCTGAAGGCCTCACACTTACTGCATCACTATTACCCTGACTCCCTCACACGTACTGTGTCACTATCACACTGACACCCTCAAACGTACTGCCTCACTATCACACTGATCCCATCACACTTCCTGCGTCACTATCTCCCTTATCGCCACACACTTACTGCGTCACTATCACCTTGACTCATTCACACTTACTGCGTCACTATCACTCCGATAACCACACACTTCCTGCATTACTATCACCCTAACACCATCATACATACCACGTCACTATCTCCCTGACCCCCTCACACTAACTGTGTCACTATCACCCTGATACCTTCACACTTACTGCGTCACGATCTCCCTGACCCCACACATTTACTGCACCACTATCACCCTGACACTCTCACACTTACTGTGTCACTATCTCCCTGATCCCCTCACACTAACGGTGTCACCATCACCCTAATACCTTCACACTTACTGCGTCACTATCACCCTAACCCCATCACACTTACTGCGTAACTATCTCCCTGATCCCTCACACTCACTGCGTCACTATCACCCTGACCCCATCACACTAACTGTGTCACTATCACCCCGATAACCTCACACTCACTGCATTACTATCTCGCCGTTCCCCTCACACTGACTGCGTCAATATCACCATGCCCCCCTCACACTTACTGTGTCAATGTCACCCTGACCCCCTCACACATACTGCGTCACTATCTCCTTGATCCCCTCACACTTAGTGCGTCACTATCACCCTGACCCCCTCACACTTACTGCGTCACTATCACCCTGACCCCCTCACACTTACTGCGTTACTATCTCCATGATCCCCTCACACTTAGTGCGTCACTATCTCCCTGAAGGCCTCACACTTAGTGCGTCACTATTACCCTGACTCCCTCACACTTACTGTGTCACTATCACACTGACACCCTCAAACGTACTGCGTCACTATCTCACTGATCGCCACACACTTACTGCGTCACTATCACCTTGACTCATTCACACTTACTGCGTCACTATCACCCCGATAACCACACACTGCCTGCATTACTATCACTCTAACACCATCACACATACCACGTCACTATCTCCCTGACCCCCTCACACTAACTGTGTCACTATCACCCTGATACCTTCACACTTACTGCGTCACTATCACCCTGACCCCTCACATTTACTGCGCCACTATCACCCTGACACTCTCTCACTTACCGTGTCACTATCTCCCTGATCCCCTCACACATACTGCGTCACTATCACCCTGATCCCCTCACACTCACTGCATCACTATCACTCTGAACCCCTCACACTTACTGCGTCACTATCACCCTGATCCCCTCACACTTAGTGCGTCACTATCTTCCTGACCCCCTCACACATACTACGTCACTATCACCCTGACCCCCTCACACTTACTGCGTCACTATATCCCTGATCCCCTCACACTTACTGCGTCACTATCACCCTGACCCCATCACTCTTACTGCATCACTCTCTCCCGGACCACTTACACTAACTGCTTCATTATCACGCTGACCCCCTCATACTTACTGCGTCACTATTACCCTGACCCCCTCACACTTACTGCATAACTTCCTTCCTGACCCCTCAAACTCACTGCGTCACTACCACCGTGACCCCTTCAGACTTACTGCATCACTATCACCCTGACCCCATCACACTTACTGCGTCACTATATCCCTGATCCCCCCACACTAACTGTGTCACTATCTCCCTGAACGCCTCACACTTACTGCTTCACTATCTTCCTGACCCCTCACATTTACTGCGCCACTATCACCCTGACACTCTCACACTTACCGTGTCACTATCTCCCTGATCCCCTCACACTTACTGCGTCACTATCTCCAGGGTCCCCTCACACTTAGTGCGTCACTACCACCCTGGCCCCCTCACACATACTGCGTCACTATCACCCTGACACCTTCACACTTACTGCGTCACTATCTCCCTGATCCCCTTACACTTAGTGCGTCACTATCTCCCTGAAGGCCTCACACTTACTGCGTCACTATCACACTGACACCCTCAAACGTACTGCGTCACTATCTCCCTGTTCGCCACACGCTGACTGCGTCACTATCACCTTGACTCATTCACACTTACTGCGTCACTATCACCCCGATAACCTCACACTTCCTGCATTACTATCACCCTAACACCATCACACATAACGCGTCACTATCTCCCTGACCCCCTCACACTAACTGTGTCACTATCACCCTGATACCTTCACACTTATTGCATCACTATCTCCCTGACCCCTCAAACTTACTGCATCACTAACACCATGATCCATCACACTTACTGCGTCACTATCACCCTGACCCCATCACTCTTACTGCATCACTCTCTCCCGGACCACTTACACTAACTGCTTCATTATCACGCTGACCCCCTCATACTTACTGCGTCACTATTACCCTGACCCCCTCACACTTACTGCATAACTTCCTTCCTGACCCCTCAAACCCACTGCGTCACTACCACCGTGACCCCTTCAGACTTACTGCATCACTATCACCCTGACCCCATCACACTCACTGGGTCACTATCACCCTGATCCCCTCACACTCACTGCGTTGCTATCTCCCCTTTCCCCTCACACTTACTGCGTCACTATCACCCTGACCCCCTCACACATACTGTGTCACTATCACCCTGACCCCCTCACACTTACTGAGTCACTATCTCCCTGATCCCCTCACACTTACTGCGTCACTATCTCCCTGAAGGCCTCACACTTACTGCGTCACTATTACCCTGACTCCCTTACACTTACTGTGTCACTATCACACTTACACCCTCAAACGTACTGCGTCACTATCACACTGATCCCATCACACTTCCTGCGTCACTATCTCCCTGATCGCCACACACTTACTGCGTCACTATCACCTTGACTCATTCACACTTACTGCGTCACTATCACCCCGACAACCACACACTTCCTGCATTACTATCACCCTAACACCATCACACATACCGTGTCACTATCTCCCTGACCACCTCACACTAACTGTGTCACTATCACCCTGATACCTTCACACTTACTGCGTCACTATCTCTCTGACCCCTCACATTTACTGCGCCACTATCACCCTGACACTCTCACACTTGCCGTGTCACTATCTCCCTGATCCCCTCACACTAACGGTGTCACTATCACCCTGATCCCATCACCCTTACTGTCACTATTACCCTGATCCCATCACACTCACCTCGTCACTATCTCCCTGAACCCATCACACTTACTGCGTCACTATCACCCTAACCCCATCACACTTACTGCATAACTATCTCACTGACCCCTCACACTCACTGCGTCACTATCACCCTGACCCCATCACACTCACTGTGTCACTATCACCCCGATAACCTCACACTCACTGCATTACTATCTCCCCGTTCCTCTCACACTTACTGCGTCAATATCACCCTGCCCCCCTCACACTTACTGTGTCAATGTCACCCTGACTCCCTCACACTTACTGCATCACTATCACACTGACACCTTCAAACTTACTGCATCACTATCACTCTGATCCCATCACACTTCCTGCGTCACGATCTCCCTGATCCACTCACATTTACTGCGTCACTATCACCCTGACCCCATCACACTTACTGCGTCATTGTCACCCTGACCCGCTCACACTTACTGCATCGATATCACCCTGAACCCTCACAATTAGTGTGTCGCTATCACCCTGAACCCATCACACTTACTGCATCACTATCACCCTGATCCCCATCACACTTACTGCGTCACTATCATGCTGATCCCATCCACTTAGTGCATCACGATCACCCTGATCCCATCACACTTATTGCATCACTATCACCCTGACCCCCTCACACTTACTGAGTCACTATCTCCCTGATCCCCTTACACTTACAGCGTCACTATCTCCCTGAAGGCCTCACACTTACTGCGTCACTATTACCCTGACTCCCTCACACTTACTGTGTCACTATCACACTGACACCCTCAAACGTACTGCCTCACTATCACACTGATCCCATCACACTTCCTGCGTCACTATCTCCCTGATCGCCACACACTTACTGCGTCACTATCACCTTGACTCATTCACACTTACTGCGTCACTATCACTCCGACAACCACACACTTCCTGCATTACTATCACCCTAACACCATCACACATACCGCGTCACTATCTCCCTGACACCCTCACACTAACTGTGTCACTATCACCCTGATACCTTCACACTTACTGCGTCACTATCTCCCTGACCCCTCACATTTACTGCGCCACTATCAACCTGACACTCTCACACTTAACATGTCACTATCTCCCTGATCCCCTCACACTAACGGTGTCACTATCACCCTGATACTTTCACACTTACTGCGTCACTATCTCCCTGACCCCTCACATTTATGCGCCACTATCACCCTGACACTCTCACACTTACCGTGTCACTATCTCCCTGATCCCCTCACACATACTGCGTCACTGTCTCCCTGATCCCATCACCCTTACTGCGTCACTATCACCCTAACCCCATCACACTTACTGCGTAACTATCTCGCTGACCCCTCATACTCACTGCGTCACTATCACCCTGACCCCATCACACTCACTGTGTCACTATCACCCCGATAACCTCACACTCACTGCATTACTATCTCACCGTTCCCCTCACACTTACTGCGTCAATATCACCCTGCCCTCCTCACACTTACTGTGCCAATGTCACCCTGACTCCCTCACACTTACTGTGTCACTATCACACTGACACCTTCAAACTTACTGCATCACTATCACTCTGATCCCATCACACTTCCTGCGTCACGATCTCCCTGATCGCCACACACTTACTGCGTCACTATCACCCTGACCCCATCACACTTACTGCGTCATTGTCATCCTGACCCGCTCACACTTACTGCATCGATATCACCCTGAACCCTCACACTTAGTGTGTCGCTTTCACCCTGAACCCATCACACTGACTGCATATCTATCACCCAGATCCCCTCACACTTAATGCATCACAATCACCCTGACCCCATCACACTTACTGCATCACTATCATCCGGATCCACTCACACTTACTGCGTCACTATCACCCTGACCACATCACACTTACTGCGTCATTGTCACCCTGATCCCCTCTCACTTACTGCATCACCATCATCATGATGCACTCACACTTACTGCGTCACTATCTCCTTGACCCCATCACACTTACTGCGTCACTATCACCCTGACCCGCTCACACTTACTGCATTGCTATCACCCCTACCCTCACACTTAGTGCATCACTATCAGCCTGACCTCATCACACTTACTGCGTCACTATCACCCTGATCCCCTCTCACTTCCTGCATCACTATCATCCTGATCCACTCACTCTTACTGCATCACTATCACCCTGAACCCTCACACTTAGTGTGTCGCTATCAGCCTGAACCCATCACACTTACTGCATCACTATCACCCTGACCCGCTCACACTTAGTGAGTCACTGTCACCCTGACCCCATCACACTTACTGCGTCACTATCACCCTGACCCCATCACATTTACTGCGCCATTATCACCATGGCCCTCTCACACTTACTGCGTCAATATCACCCTGACCCCCCTCACACTTACTGTGTCAATATCACCCTGACCCCATCACACTTACTGCATCACTATCACCCAGATCCCCTCACATTTCCTGCATCACTATATCACTGACCCCTTACACTTATTGCCCCATGATCTCCCTGACCCCCTCACACTTACTGCATCACTGACATCCTGACCCCATCACAATTACTGCGTCACTGTCTCCCTGACCCCCCCCCCACACTTACTGAGTCGCAATCACACTGACCACCTCACACTTACTGCATCATTACCACCATGACCCCCTCGCACTTACGGTGTCACTATCATACTGATCCCCTCACACTTAATGCATCACGATCTCCCTGACACCCTCACACTGAAGGCATCACTATCACTCTGACCCCATCACACTTACTGCGTCAATATCACCCTGCCCCCCTCACACTTACTGTGTCAATATCACCCTGACCCCATCACACTTACTGTGTCACTATTATCCTGATCCCCTCACACTTACTGCGTCACTATCACCCTGACACAATCACACTTACTGAGTCACTATCACCCTGATCCCCTCACACTTACTGCATAACTACGACCCTGTTCCCCTCACACTTACTGCATCACTATCACCCAGGTCCCCTTACATTTCCTGCGTCACTATATCCCTGACCCCTTACACTTATTGTGGCATAATCTCCCTGACCCCTGCACATTTACTGCGTCACTAACACCCTGACCCCATCACAATTACTGCGTCACTATCACCCGGAACACATCACACTTACTGCGTCATTATCACCATGACCCCCTCACATTTACTACGTCATTATCACCATGGCCATCTCACACTTATTGAGTCACTGTCACCCTGACCCCATCACACTTACTGCGTCATTGTCACCCTGACCCGCTCACACTTACTGCATCGATATCACCCTGAACCCTCACACTTAGTGTGTCGCTATCACCCTGAACCCATGACACTTACAGCATCACTATCACCCTGATCCCCTCACACTTAGTGCATCACTATCAACCTGACACCATCACACTTACTGCGTCACTATCACCCTGACCCCATCACACTTACTGCGTCATTGTCACCCTGACCCGCTCACACTTACTGCATCGATATCACCCTGAACCCTCACAGTTAGTGTGTCGCTTTCACCCTGAACCCATCACACTGACTGCATCACTATCACCCTGATCCCCTCACACTTACAGCATCACTATCACCCTGATCCCCTCACACTTAGTGCATCACTATCAACCTGACACCATCACACTTACTGCGTCACTATCACCCTGACCCCATCACACTTACTGCGTCATTGTCACCCTGACCCGCTCACACTTACTGCATCGATATCACCCTGAACCCTCACACTTAGTGTGTCGCTTTCACCCTGAACCCCTCACACTTACTGCATAACTACGACTCTGTTCCCCTCACACTTACTGCATCACTATCACCCAGGTCCCCTTACATTTCCTGCGTCACTATATCCCTGACCCCTTACACTTATTGTGGCATAATCTCCCTGACCCCTGCACATTTACTGCGTCACTAACACCCTGACCCCATCACAATTACTGCGTCACTGTCTCCCTGACCCCATCACACTTACTGAGTCGCAATCACACTGACCCCCTCACACTTTCTGCATCATTATCACCATGACACCCTCACACTTACTGTGACACTACCAACCTAATCCCTCACACTTACTGCGTCACTATCACCCTGACCCCCTCACACTTCCTGCGTCACTATCACCCTGATCCCATCACACTCACTGCGTCAAAATCACCCAGAGCCACTCACACTTATTGCGTCATTATCAGCATGACCTCCTCACACTTACTGTGTCACAATCACACTGACTCCCTCACACTTACTGCATCACTATCACCCTGACCCCATCACACTTACTGCGTCACTATCACCCTGACCCCATCACACTTACTGCATCGCTAACAGTCTCACCCCATCACACTTGCTGCGTCATATCAAACTGACCCCATCACACTTTCTGCGTCACTATCAACCTGACCACCTCACACTTACTGTGTCACTATCACACTGACCCCCTCACACTTACTGCATCACTATCACCCTGACCCCATCACATATACTGCGTCACTATCACCCGGAACACATCACACTTACTGCGTCATTATCACCATGACCCCCTCACATTTACTACGTCATTATCACCATGGCCATCTCACACTTATTGAGTCACTGTCACCCTGACCCCATCACACTTACTGCGTCACTATCACCCTGACGCCATCACACTTACTGCGTCATTGTCACCCTGAACCCTCACACTTAGTGTGTCGCTATCACCCTGAACCCATGACACTTACAGCATCACTATCACCCTGATCCCCTCACACTTAGTGCATCACTATCAACCTGACACCATCACACTTACTGCGTCACTATCACCCTGACCCCATCACACTTACTGCGTCATTGTCACCCTGACCCGCTCACACTTACTGCATCGATATCACCCTGAACCCTCACACTTAGTGTGTCGCTTTCACCCTGAACCCATCACACTGACTGCATCACTATCACCCTGATCCCCTCACACTTAAAGCATCACTATCACCCTGACACCATCACACTTACTGCGTCACTAACACACTGACCCCATCAAAAGTACTGGGTCACTGTCTCCCTTACCACCTAACACGTACTGAGTCACTATCACCCTGATCCCGTCAAACTTACTGCATCACTATCTCCCTGATCCCCTCACAATTAGTTCGTCACTATCTCCTGGTTACCCTCACACTTACTGCGTCACTATCTCCCTGATTCCCTCACAATTAGTGCGTCACTGTCTCCTTGGTACCCTCACACTTACTGTGCCACTATCCCCTGAACCCCTCACACTTACTGTGTCACTATCACACTGACACCCTCAAACTTATTGTGTCACTATCATCCTGACCCCATCACACATCCAGCGTCACTATCTCCCTGATCGCTTCACACGTACTGCGTCATTATCACCCTAACTCATTCACACTTACTGCGTCACTATCTCCCTGATCCCATCACACTTACTGTGTCACTATCACCCTGATACCTTCACACTTACTGTGTCACTATCACCCTGACACCCTCACACTTACCATGTCACGGTCACCCTGATCCCCTCACACTTACTGCGTCACTATCTCCCTGACCCCTCACACTTACTGTGACACTATCACCCTGACACCCTCACACTTACCGTGTCACTATCACCCTGATCCCATCACACTTACTGCGTCACTATCTCCCTGATCCCATCACACTTACTGCGTCACTATCACCCTGACCCCTCACACTCAATGCATCACTATCAGCCTGATACCCTCACACTTACTGTGACACTATCTCCCTGACCCCATCACACTTATTGAGTCACTATCACCCTGATCCTCTCACACCTACTGCGTCACTATTACCCTGACCCCCACACACTTACTGTGTCACTATCACTCTGATCCACTCACGTTTACTGCGTCACTATATCCCTGACCCCCTCACGCTTACTGCGTCACTATCACCCTGACACCTGCACACTTACTGCGTCACTAACACCCTGACCCCATCACAATTACTGCGTCACTGTCTCCCTGACCCCCTCACACTTATTGAGTCGCAATCACACTGACCGCCTCACACTTACTCCGTCACTATCACCCTGATCCCCTCACACTTATGGTGTTATTGTCTCCCTGACCCCATCACACTTACTGCATCACTATCACCCTAATCCCATCACACTTACTGCGTCAATATCACCCTACCCCGCTCACACTTACTGCATCGCTATCACTCTGACCCCATCATACTTACTGAATCACTCTCCCCCTGACCTCATCACACTTACTGCATCACTATCACCCTGACCTCATCACACTTACTGCATCACTATCACCCTTACCACCTCACACTTAGTGTGTCACTATCACCCTGACCCCATCACACTTACTGAGTTACCATCTGCCTGACCCCATCACACATCCAGCGTCACTATCTCCCTGATCGCTTCACACGTACTGCGTCACTATCACCCTAACTCATTCACACTTACTGCATCACTATCTCCTTGATACCCTCACACTTACTGCGTCACTATCACTCAGATGCCCTCACACTTACTGTGTCACTATCATCCTGATCCCATCACACTTACTGAGTTACCATCTGCCTGACCCCATCACACATCCAGCGTCACTATCTCCCTGATCGCTTCACACGTACTGCGTCACTATCACCCTAACTCATTCACACTTACTGCATCACTATCGCCTTGATACCCTCACACTTACTGCGTCACTATCACTCAGATGCCCTCACACTTACTGTGTCACTATCATCCTGATCCCATCACACTTACTGCATCGCTGTCACTCTGACCCCATCACACCTGCTGCGACACTATCACTCTGACGCCATCACACTTACTGCATCACTATCACCTTGACCCCATCACACTTACTGCGTCAATATCACCCTGATCCCCTCAAACTTACTGTGTCACTATCCCCTGAACCCCTCACACTTACTGTGTCACTATCACACTGTCTCCCTCACACTTACTGCATCACTATCATCCTGACCCCATCACACTTACTGCGTCACTATCACCCTGACCCCATCACATGTACTGCGTCACTATCACCCTAACTCATTCACACTTACTGCGTCACTATCTCCCTGAACCCATCACCCTTACTGTGTCACTATCACCCTGATACCTTCACACTTACTGTGTCACTATCACCCTGACCTCATCACACTTACTGCATCACTATCCCCTGAACCCCTCACACTTACTGTGTCACTATCACACTGTCTCCCTCACACTTACTGCATCACTATCATCCTGACCCCATCACACTTACTGCGTCACTATCACCCTGACCCCATCACATGTACTGCGTCACTATCACCCTAACTCATTCACACTTACTGCGTCACTATCTCCCTGAACCCATCACCCTTACTGTGTCACTATCACCCTGATACCTTCACACTTACTGCATCACTATCACCCTTACCACCTCACACTTAGTGTGTCACTATCACCCTGACCCCATCACACTTACTGAGTTACCATCTGCCTGACCCCATCACACATCCAGCGTTACTATCTCCCTGATCGCTTCACATGTACTGCGTCACTATCACCCTAACTCATTCACACTTACTGCGTCACTATCTCCCTGATCCCCTCACACTTACTGCGTCACTATCTCCCTGGTCCCATCACCCTTACTGTGTCACTATCACCCTGATACCTTCACACTTATTGCGTCACTATCACCCTGACACCCTCACACTTACCATGTCACTATCACCCTGGTCCCGTCACACTTACCATGTCACTATCACCCTGATCCCATCACACTTACTGCATCACTATCACTCGAACCCCATCACACTTAATGCGTAACTATCACCCTGACCCCATCACACTTACTGCATCGCTGTCACTCTGACCCCATCACACCTGCTGCGACACTATCACTCTGACGCCATCACACTTACTGCATCACTATCACCCTGACCCCATCACACTTACTGCGTCAATATCACCCTGATCCCCTCAAACTTACTGTGTCACTATCCCCTGAACCCCTCACACTTACTGTGTCACTATCACACTGACTCCCTCACACTTACTGCATCACTATCACCCTGACCCCATCACACTTACTGCGTCACTATCACCCTGACCCCATCACATGTACTGCGTCACTATCACCCTAACTCATTCACACTTACTGCGTCACTATCTCCCTGAACCCATCACCCTTACTGTGTCACTATCACCCTGATACCTTCACACTTACCATGTCACGGTCACCCTGATCCCCTCACACTTACTGCATCACTATCTCCCTGACCCCTCACACTTACTGTGACACTATCACCCTGACACCCTCACACTTACCGTGTCACTATCACCCTGATCCCATCACACTTACTGCGTCACTATCTCCCTGTTCCCATCACACTTACTGCGTCACTATCACCCTGACCCCTCACACTCAATGCATCACTGTCAGCCTGATACCCTCACACTTACTGTGACACTATCTCCCTGACCCCATCACACTTACTGCATCACTATCACCCTGACCTCATCACACTTACTGCATCACTATCACCCTTACCACCTCACACTTAGTGTGTCACTATCACCCTGACCCCATCTCACTTACTGACTTACTATCTGCCTGACCCCATCACTTACTGCATCGCTATCACTCTGACCCCATCATACTTACTGCATCACTATCACCCTGATCCCATCACACTTACTGCGTCACTATCACCCTGATTCCATCACACTTACTGCATCACTATCACTCGAACCCCATCACACTTACTGCGTAACTATCACCCCAATCCCTCACACATACTGCGTCACTATCACCCTGATCCCCTCACCCATACTGCGGCACTAACACTCTGACCCCATCACACTCACTGCGTCACTATCACCCTGATCCCCTCACACTTACGTTTCACTATCTTCCTGACCCGATCACACTGCGTCACTATCACCATGATCCCATCACACCTACTGCTTCACTATCATCCTGACACACTAACACCTGCTGCATCACCATCACCCTGACCCCATCACACTTACTGCGACTCTATCACCATGACTCCCTCACATTTACTGAGTCACTATCGCCCTGATCCCCTCACACTTACTGAGTCACTATCATCCTGACCCCATCAAACTTACTGTGTCACTATCACCCTGACCCCCTCACACTTACTGCGTCACTGTCACCCTGATGCCCTCACACTTACTGCGTCAATATCACCCTGACCCCATCACACTCACTGCGTCACTGTCACCCTGACCAGATCACACTTACTGCCTCAATGTCATCCTGATCCCCTCACACTTACTGCGTCAATATCACCCTGACCCCATCACACTCACTGCGTCACTGTCACCCTGATCCCCTCACACTTACTGCGTCAATATCACCCTGACCCCATCACACTTACTGCGTCACTGTCACCCTGATCCCCTCACAGTTACGTGTCACTATCTTCCAGACACGATCACACTGCGTCACTATCACCCTGACCCCCTCACACTTACTGCGTCACTATCACTCTGACCCCATCACACTTACTGCGTCACTATCACCCTGATCCCCTCACACTTACTGCGTCACTATCACCCTGACCAGATCACACTTACTGCGTCACTGTCACCCTGATCCCCTCACACTTACTGCGTCAATATCACCCTGACCCCATCACACTCACTGCGTCACTGTCGCCCTGACCAGATCACACTTACTGCGTCACTGTCACCCTGATCCCCTCACACTTACTGCGTCAATATCACCCTGACCCCATCACACTCACTGCGTCACTGTCACCCTGATCCCCTCACAGTTACGTGTCACTATCTTCCAGACTCGATCACACTGCGTCACTATCACCCTGATCCCATCACACTTAGTGCATCACTATCACCCTGACACACTAAAACCTACTGCATCACCATCACCCTGACCCCCTCACACTTACTGTGTCACTACCACACTGACCCAGTCACACTTAGTGTGTCACTATCACCCTGAACCCATCACACTTACTGTGTTACTATCTCCCTGACCCCATCACACTTACTGCATCGCTGTCACTCTGACCCCATCACACCTGCTGCGACACTATCACTCTGACGCCATCACACTTACTGCATCACTATCACCTTGACCCCATCACACTTACTGCGTCAATATCACCCTGATCCCCTCAAACTTACTGCGTCACTATCTCCCTGATCGCCTCACACTTACTGTATCACTATCACCCTGACCCCAGCACACTTACAGCGACGCAATCACCCTGACTCCCTCACACTTACTGAGTCACTATCACCCTGATCCCCTCACACTTACTGCGTCACTATCTCCCTGATCCCATCACCCTTACTGTGTCACTATCACCCTAATCCATCACACTTACTGCCTCAATATCACCCTGACCCCATCACACTTACTGCGTCACTATCACCCTGCACTCCTCACACTTACTGCATCACGATCACCCTAATCCCATCACACTTATTGCGTCACTATCATCCTGATCCCCTCACACTTACTGCATCAACATCACCCTGACTCCCTCACGCTTACTGTGTCACTATCACCCTGAATCCATCACACTTACTGTGTCACTATCACCCTGACCCCATCACACTTACTGCAGCACTATCATCCTGACCCCATCAAACTTACTGCGTCACGATCACACTGATCCCCTCACACTTACTGCGTCACTATCATCCTGACCCGATCACACTTAGTGCGTCACTATCTCCCTGACCCCTCACACTTACTGTGACACTATCACCCTGACACCTTCACACTTACCGTGTCACTATCACCCTGATCCCATCACACTTACTGCGTCTCTATCTCCCTGATCCCATCACAATTACTGCATCACTATCACTCTGACCCCTCACACTCAATGCATCACTATTAGCCTGATCCCCTCACACTTACTGCGTCTCTATCTCCCTGACCCAAGCACACTTATTGAGTCACTATCTCCCTGATCCCCTCACACTTACTGCGTCTCTATCTCCCTGACCCCATCACACTTATTGCGTCACTATCTCCCTGTGCCCTCACACTTACTGCATCACTATCACCCTGTTCCCAACTCACTTACTGCGTCACTATCTCCCTGACCCCATCACACTTACTGCGTCACTATCACCCTGATCCCCTCAAACTTACCGCGTCACTATCACCCTGACCCCTCACACCCACTGCACCACTATCTCCCTGATCCCCTCACACTTACTGCGTCACTATCACACTGACAACCTCAAACGTATGCGTCACTATCACCCTGACCCCATCACACTTACTGCGTCACTATCACCCTGATCGCCTCACACTTACTGCGTCACTATCACCCTGATCCCCTCACACTTACTGCGTCACTATCTCCCTGATCCCATCACACTCACTGCGTCAATATCACCCTGATACCCTCACACTTACTGCATCACTATCATCCTGATACCCTCACACTTACTGCGTCACTATCTCCCTGATCCCCTCACAATTAGTGCGTCACTATCTCCTTGATAGCCTCACAATTAGTGCATCACTATCTCCTTGATACCCTCACACTTACTGC
The DNA here is from genome assembly GCF_037043375.1 of Chiloscyllium plagiosum. Lineage (NCBI taxonomy): Eukaryota > Metazoa > Chordata > Chondrichthyes > Orectolobiformes > Hemiscylliidae > Chiloscyllium > Chiloscyllium plagiosum. Next base: position 41,037,921 of record NW_028270181.1, on the reverse strand, counting down.
GTCACTATCTCCCTGATCCCCTCACACATCCAGCGTCACTGTCTACCTGATCGCTTCACACGTACTGCGTCACTATCACCCTAACTCATTCACACTTACTGCATCACTATCTCCTTGATACCCTCACACTTACTGCGTCACTATCACTCAGATGCCCTCACACTTACTGTGTCACTATCATCCTGATCCCATCACACTTACTGCGTCACTATCTCCCTGATCCCCTCATACATCCAGCGCCACTATCTCCCTGATCGCTTCACATGTACTGCGTCACTATCACCCTAACTCATTCACACTTACTGCGTCACTATCTCCCTGATCCCCTCACACTTACTGCGTCACTATCTCCCTGGTCCCATCACCCTTACTGTGTCACTATCACCCTGATACCTTCACACTTATTGCGTCACTATCACCCTGACACCCTCACACTTACCATGTCACTATCACCCTGGTCCCGTCACACTTACCATGTCACTATCACCCTGATCCCATCACACTTACTGCATCACTATCACTCGAACCCCATCACACTTACTGCGTCACTGTCACCCTGATCCCCTCACCCATACTGTGGCACTATCACTCTGACCCCATCACACTCACTGCGTCACTATCACCCTGATCCCCTCACACTTATGTTTCACTATCTTCCTGACCCGATTACACTGCGTCACTATCACCCTGATCCCATCACACCTACTGCTTCACTATCATCCTGACACACTAACACCTGCTGCATCACCATCACCCTGACCCCCTCACACTTGCTGCGTCACTACCACCCTGACCCCCACACACTTCGTGTGTCACTATCATCCTGACCCCATCACACTTACTGCATCATTATCACCCTGATCCCCTCACTGTTACTGCGTCAATATCACCCTGACCCCATCACACTTACTGCAACTCTATCACCATGACTCCCTCACATTTACTGAGTCACTATCACCCTGATCCCCTCACACTTACTGTGTCACTATCACCCTGAACACATCACACTTACTACATCGCTATTCCTCTGACCCCATCACAATTACTGCATCACTATCACCCTGACCCCCTCACACTTACTGCGGCACTATCACCCTGACACTAACACACTTAGTGCGACACTATCACGGTGACCCGATCACACTTGCTGTGTCACTATCACCCTGACCCCATCACACTTACTGCATCACTATCACCATGTACCCATCACACTTACTGCGTCACTATCACTCTGACCCCATCACACTTACTGCGTCACTGTCACCCTGATCCCCTCACACTTACTGCGTCAATATCACCCTGACCCCATCACAGTTACGTGTCACTATCTTCCAGACTCGATCACACTGCGTCACTATCACCCTGATCCCATCACACTTAGTGCATCACTATCACCCTGACACACTAAAACCTACTGCATCACCATCACCCTGACCCCCTCACACTTACTGTGTCACTACCACACTGACCCAGTCACACTTAGTGTGTCACTATCACCCTGAACCCATCACACTTACTGTGTTACTATCTCCCTGACCCCATCACACTTACTGCATCGCTGTCACTCTGACCCCATCACACCTGCTGCGACACTATCACTCTGACGCCATCACACTTACTGCATCACTATCACCTTGACCCCATCACACTTACTGCGTCAATATCACCCTGATCCCCTCAAACTTACTGTGTCACTATCCCCTGAACCCCTCACACTTACTGTGTCACTATCACACTGACACCCTCAAACTTATTGTGTCACTATCATCCTGACCCCATCACACATCCAGCGTCACTATCACCCTGATCGCTTCACACGTACTGCGTCACTATCTCCCTGAACCCATCACCCTTACTGTGTCACTATCACCCTGATACCTTCACACTTACTGTGTCACTATCACCCTGACACCCTCACACTTACCATGTCACGGTCACCCTGATCCCCTCACACTTACTGCATCACTATCTCCCTGACCCCTCACACTTACTGTGACACTATCACCCTGACACCCTCACACTTACCGTGTCACTATCACCCTGATCCCATCACACTTACTGCGTCACTATCTCCCTGTTCCCATCACACTTACTGCGTCACTATCACCCTGACCCCTCACACTCAATGCATCACTATCAGCCTGATACCCTCACAATTACTGTGACACTATCTCCCTGACCCCATCACACTTATTGAGTCACTATCACCCTGATCCTCTCATACCTACTGCGTCACTATCACTCTGATCCCCTCACGTTTACTGCGTCACTATATCCCTGACCCCCTCACGCTTACTGCGGCACAATCTCCCTGACACCTGCACACTTACTGCGTCACTAACACCCTGACCCCATCACAATTACTGCGTCACTGTCTCCCTGACCCCCTCACACTTACTGAGTCGCAATCACACTGACCGCCTCACACTTACTGCGTCACTATCACCCTGATCCCCTCACACTTACGGTGTTATTATCTCCCTGACCCCATCACACTTACTGCATCACTATCACCCTGATCCCATCACACTTACTGCGTCAATATCACCCTACCTCGCTCACACTTACTGCATCGCTATCACTCTGACCCCATCATACTTACTGAATCACTCTCCCCCTGACCTCATCACACTTACTGCATCACTATCACCCTGACCTCATCACACTTACTGCATCACTATCACCCTTACCACCTCACACTTAGTGTGTCACTATCACCCTGACCCCATCTCACTTACTGAGTTACTATCTGCCTGACCCCATCACTTACTGCATCGCTATCACTCTGACCCCATCATACTTACTGCGTCACTATCTCCCTGATTCCATCACACTTACTGCATCACTATCACTCGAACCCCATCACACTTACTGCGTAACTATCACCCCAATCCCTCACCCATACTGCGGCACTATCACTCTGACCCCATCACACTCACTGCGTCACTATCACCCTGATCCCCTCACAGTTACGTGTCACTATCTTCCAGACACGATCACACTGCGTCACTATCACCCTGACCCCCTCACACTTACTGCGTCACTATCACTCTGACCCCATCACACTTACTGCGTCACTATCATCCTGATCCCCTCACACTTACTGCATCAACATCACCCTGACTCCCTCACGCTTACTGTGTCACTATCACCCTGAATCCATCACACTTACTGTGTCACTATCACCCTGACCCCATCACACTTACTGCAGCACTATCATCCTGACCCCATCAAACTTACTGCGTCACGATCACACTGATCCCCTCACACTTACTGCGTCACTATCATCCTGACCCGATCACACTTAGTGCGTCACTATCTCCCTGACCCCTCACACTTACTGTGACACTATCACCCTGACACCTTCACACTCACCGTGTCACTATCACCCTGATCCCATCACACTTACTGCGTCTCTATCTCCCTGATCCCATCACAATTACTGTGTTACTATCTCCCTGACCCCATCACACTTACTGCATCGCTGTCACTCTGACCCCATCACACCTGCTGCGACACTATCACTCTGACGCCATCACACTTACTGCATCACTATCACCTTGACCCCATCACACTTACTGCGTCAATATCACCCTGATCCCCTCAAACTTACTGTGTCACTATCCCCTGAACCCCTCACACTTACTGTGTCACTATCACACTGACACCCTCAAACTTATTGTGTCACTATCATCCTGACCCCATCACACATCCAGCGTCACTATCTCCCTGATCGCTTCACACGTACTGCGTCACTATCACCCTAACTCATTCACACTTACTGCGTCACTACCTCCCTGAACCCATCACCCTTACTGTGTCACTATCACCCTGATACCTTCACTCTTACTGTGTCACTATCACCCTGACACCCTCACACTTACCATGTCACGGTCACCCTGATCCCCTCACACTTACTGCATCACTATCTCCCTGACCCCTCACACTTACTGTGACACTATCACCCTGACACCTTCACACTTACCGTGTCACTATCACCCTGATCCCATCACACTTACTGCGTCTCTATCTCCCTGATCCCATCACAATTACTGCATCACTATCACTCTGACCCCTCACACTCAATGCATCACTATTAGCCTGATACCCTCACACTTACTGTGACACTATCTCCCTGATCACCTCACACTTACAGCGTCTTTATCTCCCTGACCCAAGCACACTTATTGAGTCACTATCTCCCTGATCCCCTCACACTTACTGCGTCTCTATCTCCCTGACCCCATCACACCTATTGCGTCACTATCTCCCTGTGCCCTCACACTTACTGCATCACTATCACCCTGTTCCCAACTCACTTACTGCGTCACTATCTCCCTGACCCCATCACACTTACTGCGTCACTGTCACCCTGATCCCCTCACCCATACTGGCACTATCACTCTGACCCCATCACACTCACTGCGTCACTATCACCCTGACCCCATCACACTTAATGCATCGCTGTCACTCTGACCCCATCACACCTGCTGCGACACTATCACTCTGACGCCATCACACTTACTGCATCACTATCACCTTGACCCCATCACACTTACTGCGTCAATATCACCCTGATCCCCTCAAACTTACTGTGTCACTATCCCCTGAACCCCTCACACTTACTGCGTCACTGTCACCCTGATCCCCTCACCCATACTGTGGCACTATCACTCTGACCCCATCACACTCACTGCGTCACTATCACCCTGATCCCCTCACACTTATGTTTCACTATCTTCCTGACCCGATTACACTGCGTCACTATCACCCTGATCCCATCACACCTACTGCTTCACTATCATCCTGACACACTAACACCTGCTGCATCACCATCACCCTGACCCCCTCACACTTGCTGCGTCACTACCACCCTGACCCCCACACACTTCGTGTGTCACTATCATCCTGACCCCATCACACTTACTGCATCATTATCACCCTGATCCCCTCACTGTTACTGCGTCAATATCACCCTGACCCCATCACACTTACTGCAACTCTATCACCATGACTCCCTCACATTTACTGAGTCACTATCACCCTGATCCCCTCACACTTACTGTGTCACTATCACCCTGAACACATCACACTTACTACATCGCTATTCCTCTGACCCCATCACAATTACTGCGTCACTATCACCCTGTCCCCTCACACTTACTGCATCACTATCACCCTGACCCCCTCACACTTACTGCGGCACTATCACCCTGACACTAACACACTTAGTGCGACACTATCACGGCGACCCGATCACACTTGCTGTGTCACTATCACCCTGACCCCATCACACTTACTGCATCACTATCACCATGTACCCATCACACTTACTGCGTCACTATCGCTCTGACCCCATCACACTTACTGCGTCACTGTCACCCTGATCCCCTCACACTTACTGCGTCAATATCACCCTGACCCCATCACAGTTACGTGTCACTATCTTCCAGACTCGATCACACTGCGTCACTATCACCCTGATCCCATCACACTTAGTGCATCACTATCACCCTGACACACTAAAACCTACTGCATCACCATCACCCTGACCCCCTCACACTTACTGTGTCAGTACCACACTGACCCAGTCACACTTAGTGTGTCACTATCACCCTGAACCCATCACACTTACTGTGTTACTATCACCCTGACCCCATCACACTTACTGCATCGCTGTCACTCTGACCCCATCACACCTGCTGCGACACTATCACTCTGACGCCATCACACTTACTGCATCACTATCACCTTGACCCCATCACACTTACTGCGTCAATATCACCCTGATCCCCTCAAACTTACTGTGTCACTATCCCCTGAACCCCTCACACTTACTGTGTCACTATCACACTGACACCCTCAAACTTATTGTGTCACTATCATCCTGACCCCATCACACATCCAGCGTCACTATCTCCCTGATCGCTTCACACGTACTGCGTCACTATCACCCTAACTCATTCACACTTACTGCGTCACTACCTCCCTGAACCCATCACCCTTACTGTGTCACTATCACCCTGATACCTTCACTCTTACTGTGTCACTATCACCCTGACACCCTCACACTTACCATGTCACGGTCACCCTGATCCCCTCACACTTACTGCATCACTATCTCCCTGACCCCTCACACTTACTGTGACACTATCACCCTGACACCCTCACACTTACCGTGTCACTATCACCCTGATCCCATCACACTTACTGCGTCACTATCTCCCTGTTCCCATCACACTTACTGCGTCACTATCACCCTGACCCCTCACACTCAATGCATCACTATCAGCCTGATACCCTCACACTTACTGTGACACTATCTCCCTGACCCCATCACACTTATTGAGTCACTATCACCCTGATCCTCTCATACCTACTGCGTCACTTTTACCCTGACCCCCTCACACTTTACTGCGTCACTATCACTCTGATCCCCTCACGTTTACTGCGTCACTATATCCCTGACCCCCTCACGCTTACTGTGGCACAATCTCCCTGACACCTGCACACTTACTGCGTCACTAACACTCTGACCCCATCACAATTACTGCGTCACTGTCTCCCTGACCCCCTCACACTTACTGAGTCGCAATCACACTGACCGCCTCACACTTACTGCGTCACTATCACCCTGATCCCCTCACACTTACGGTGTTATTATCTCCCTGACCCCATCACAATCACCCTGATCCCATCACACTTACTGCGTCAATATCACCCTACCTCGCTCACACTTACTGCATCGCTATCACTCTGACCCCATCATACTTACTGAATCACTCTCCCCCTGACCTCATCACACTTACTGCATCACTATCACCCTGACCTCATCACACTTACTGCATCACTATCACCCTTACCACCTCACACTTAGTGTGTCACTATCACCCTGACCCCATCTCACTTACTGAGTTACTATCTGCCTGACCCCATCACTTACTGCATCGCTATCACTCTGACCCCATCATACTTACTGCGTCACTATCACCCTGATTCCATCACACTTACTGCATCACTATCACTCGAACCCCATCACACTTACTGCATCACTATCACCCCAATCCCTCACACATACTGCGTCACTATCACCCTGATCCCCTCACCCATACTGCGGCACTATCACTCTGACCCCATCACACTCACTGCGTCACTATCACCCTGATCCCCTCACACTTACGTTTCACTATCTTCCTGACCCGATCACACTGCGTCACTATCACCATGATCCCATCACACCTACTGCTTCACTATCATCCTGACACACTAACACCTGCTGCATCACCATCACCCTGACCCCATCACACTTACTGCGACTCTATCACCATGACTCCCTCACATTTACTGAGTCACTCTCGCCCTGATCCCCTCACACTTACTGAGTCACTATCATCCTGACCCCATCAAACTTACTGTGTCACTATCACCCTGAACACATCACACTTACTGCGGCACTATCACCCTGACCCCATCACACTTACTTCGTCATTATCACCATGACCCCCTCACACTTACTGCATCACTATCACCCTGACCCCCTCACACTTACTGCGGCACTATCACCCTGACACCAACACACTTAGTGCAACACTATCACGGTGACCCGATCACACTTGCTGTGTCACTATCACCCTGACCCCATCACACTTACTGCATCACTATCACCATGTACCCATCACACTTACTGCGTCACTATCACTCTGACCCCATCACACTTACTGCGTCACTATCACCATGTACCCATCACACTTACTGCGTCACTATCACTCTGACCCCATCACACTAACTGCGTCACTGTCACCCTGATCCCCTCACACTTACTGCGTCAATATCACCCTGACCAGATCACACTCACTGCGTCACTGTCACCCTGACCAGATCACACTTACTGCGTCAATGTCACCCTGATCCCCTCACACTTACTGCGTCAATATCACCCTGACCCCATCACACTCACTGCGTCACTGTCACCCTGATCCCCTCACACTTACTGCGTCAATATCACCCTGACCCCATCACACTCACTGCGTCACTGTCACCCTGATCCCCTCACAGTTACGTGTCACTATCTTCCAGACTCGATCACACTGCGTCACTATCACCCTGATCCCATCACACTTAGTGCATCACTATCACCCTGACACACTAAAACCTACTGCATCACCATCACCCTGACCCCCTCACACTTACTGTGTCACTACCACACTGACCCAGTCACACTTAGTGTGTCACTATCACCCTGAACCCATCACACTTACTGTGTTACTATCTCCCTGACCCCATCACACTTACTGCATCGCTGTCACTCTGACCCCATCACACCTGCTGCGACACTATCACTCTGACGCCATCACACTTACTGTATCACTATCACCCTGACCCCAGCACACTTACAGCGATGCAATCACCCTGACTCCCTCACACTTACTGAGTCACTATCACCCTGATCCCCTCACACTTACTGCGTCACTATCTCCCTGATCCCATCACACTTACTGCCTCAATATCACCCTGACACCATCACACTTACTGCGTCACTATCACCCTGCACTCCTCACACTTACTGCATCACGATCACCCTAATCCCATCACACTTATTGCGTCACTATCATCCTGATCCCCTCACACTTACTGCATCAACATCACCCTGACTCCCTCACGCTTACTGTGTCACTATCACCCTGAATCCATCACACTTACTGTGTCACTATCACCCTGACCCTCTCACACTTGCTGCATCACTATCACCCTGATCCCCTCACACTTACAGCGTCACTATCACCCTGACAACATCAAACTTACTGCGTCACTATCACCCTGATCCCCTCACACTTACTGCGTCACTATCGCCCTGACCCCTCACACTTACTGTGACACTATCACCCTGACACCTTCACACTTACCGTGTCACTATCACCCTGATCCCATCACACTTACTGCGTCACTATCTCCCTGATCCCATCACAATTACTGCATCACTATCACCCTGACCCCTCACACTCAATGCATCACTATCAGCCTGATACCCTCACACTTACTGTGACACTATCTCCCTGATCCCCTCACACTTACAGCGTCTCTATCTCCCTGACCCAAGCACACTTATTGAGTCACTATCTCCCTGACACCCTCACACTTACTGCGTCACAATCTCCCTGATCCCCTCACACTTACTGCGTCTCTATCTCCCTGACCCCATCACACTTACTGCGTCACTATCTCCCTGTGCCCTCACACTTTCTGCATCACTATCACCCTGTTCCCAACTCACTTACTGCGCCACTATCTCCCTGACCCCATCACACTTACTGCGTCACTATCACCCTGATCTCCTCAAACTTACTGCGTCACTATCACCCTGACCCCTCACACCCACTGCACCACTATCTCCTTGATGCCCTCACACTTACTGTGTCACTATCACACTGACAACCTCAAACGTATGCATCACTATCACCCTGACCCCATCACACTTACTGCGTCACTATCACCCTGATCGCCTCACACTTACTGCGTCACCATCAGACAGACTGCCTCACACTTACTGTGTCACTATCAGCCTGATGCTCTCACACTTACTGCGTCACTATCACCCTGATGCCCTCATATATACCCTTAAAGACTTACCTTGAGTGTGGGAGTCCTCCATTTCTGTTTTGCAGCCGCAGCAGCAGTGTGAAGGGTGGGAGCTTGCACTAGGGGCCTGTCGGGAGTGGTCAGTCACTAAGCTGAGCTTTCACATTTGAAATCAGAGAGCAGAGGTTTCTGGGAATGGAGGGACTTGTTCCATCCAGAAAGATCAGTCAGTGTTTTCGAGACCTGAGACCCTACCATTGTAGGGCCTCCCACCCAACCACCTCCTCTAACCTTAGAGACCAGGGACACGTCAGCTAAGTGTCTCTTCTTTTTGACTTTCTGATAAGGGGACAAGCAGGGATGGCAGTGCAGGGAGAGCAATGTTCCTCCTGCATGATGTTTGAGGTGAGGGATGCCATTAGTGTCTCATCCCAAGTACATCTGCAGGAAGTGCACTCAGCTCTCGCTCCTCCAAGACCGTGTTAGGGAACTGGAGCGGGAGCTGGATGAACGTCGGATCACTCGGGAGGCAGAGGATGGGATAGGTTAGAGTTGCAGGGAAGTGTTACTCTTAGGCATGGAGAGAGCTTGGTGACTGTTTAAAGGGGAAAAAACAGTCAGTGGAGGGATCCCCTGTGGTCATTTCCCTGAAAAACATGTATACCAGTTTGGATACTGTTGAGGGGTATGCAGTGGGGCCCAGGTCTCTGGCACAGAGCCTGTCCCTGTTGCATAGAAGGGAAGGAGGGAAAGGAGGAGAGTGTTAGTCATTGGGGACTCAATAGTTAGAGGCTCAGATAGAAGGTTTGTTGGAAATGAAAGAGACTCGCAGTTGGTGTGTTGCCCCCCAGTGCCAGGGTCCGTGATGTCTTGGATCGTATCTCTGGGGTCCTGAAGGGAGACGGTGACCAGCCTCAAGTCGTGGTCCATGTAGGTACCAACGACATAGATAGAAAGAGGGATAGGGATGTAAGGCAGGATTTTGGGAGCTAGGGTGGAAGCTGAGAGCTAGAACAAACAGAGTTGTTATCTCTGGTTTGTTACCCGCACCACGTGATATCGAGGCAAGGAATAGGCAGAGGTATCAGTGGAACACGTGGCTGCAAGGATGGTGCAGGAGGGAGGGTTTCAGGTACTTGGATAATTGGGGCTCATTCTGGGGAAGGTGAGATTTGAGTCGTCATTATCTACAGGTTCAGTACCAGAGGACTGGAGGATTGTAAATGTTGTGCCCTTATTCAAGAAGGGCAGTAGAGATGACCCAGGTAATTATAGACCAGTGAGCCTTACTTCGGTTGTAGGAAAGGCTTTGGAAAGGATTATAAGAGATAAGATTTATAATCATCCAGCAAGCAACAATTTGATTTCAGGTAGTCAACATGGTTTCGTCAAGGGCAGGTCGTGTCTCACCAACCTCAGTGAGTTTTTTGAGAAGGTGGCCAAGCATGTAGATGAGGGTCGGGCAGTTGACGTGGTGTACATGGACTTCAGTAAAGCCTTTGATAAGACAATAGACAATAGACAATAGGTGCAGGAGTAGGCCATTCTGCCCTTCGAGCCTGCACCGCCATTCAATATGATCATGGCTGATCATTCCTAATCAGTATCCTGTTCCTGCCTTATCTCCATAACTCTTGATTCCACTATCTTGGAGAGCTCTATCCAACTCTTTCTTAAATGAATCCAGAGACTGGGCCTCCACTGCCTTCTGGGGCAGAGCATTCCACACATCCACCACTCTCTGGGTGAAGAAGTTTCTCCTGAGCTCTGTCCTAAATGGTCTACCCCGTATTTTTAAGCTGTGTCCTCTGGTTTGGCACTCACCCATCAGCGGGAATATGTTTCCTGCTGCCAGAGTGTCCAATCCTTTAATAATCTTATATGTCTCAATCAGATCCCCTCTCAGTCTTCTAAACTCAAGGGTATACAAGCCCAGTCGCTCCAGTCTTTCAGTGTAAGGTAATCCCACCATTCCAGGAATTGACGTTGTGAACCTACGCTGCACTCCCTCAATAGCCAGAATGTCTTTCCTCAAATTTGGAGACCTGAACTGCACACAATACTCCAGCTGTGGTCTCACCAGGACCCTGTACAGCTGCAGAAGCACCTCTTTGCTTCTATACTCAATCCCTCTTGTTATGAAGGCCAGCATGCTATTAGCCTTCTTCACTACCTGCTGCACCTGCATGCTTACCTTCATTGACTGGTGTACAAGAACACCCAGATCTCTCTGTACTGCCCCTTTACATAAATTGATTCCATTTAGGTAGTAATCCGCCTTCCTGTTCTTGCCACCAAAGTGTATAACCATACATTTATCCACATTAAACTGCATCTGCCATACATCTGACCACTCACCTAACTTGTCCATGTCACCCTGTAATCTCCTAACATCCTCCTCACATTTCACCCTGCCACCCAGCTTAGTATCATCAGCAAATTTGCTAATGTTATTGCTGATACCATCTTCTATATCATTCACATATATTGTAAAAAGCTGCGGTCCCAGCACTGATCCCTGCGGTACCCCACTGGTCACTGCCTGCCATTCCGAAATGGAGCCGTTTATCACTACCCTTTGTTTCCTATTAACCAGCCAATTTTCAATCCAATCTAGTACTTTGCCCCCAATAGCATGCGCCCTAATTTTACTCACTAACCTCCTGTGTGGGACTTTATCAGAAGCTTTCTGAAAGTCCAGGTACACGACATCTACTGGATCTCCCTCGTCCAACTTCAGACTTACATCCTCAAAGAATTCCAGAAGATGAGTCAAGCATTATTTCCCCTTCATCAATCCATGCTGACTCTGTCCTATCCTGTTACTACTATCCACGTTCTCCTTCCTCCTCCCCCTCCCTCATTCTCCTCCCCCTCCCCTCCCTCATTCTCCTCCCCCTCCCTCTCCCTCATTCTCCTTCCCCTCCCCCTCCCCATTCTCCTTCCCCTCCCCCTCCCTCATTCTCCTTCCCCCTCCCTCATTCTCCTTCCCCCTCACTCATTCTCATTCCGCATTCCCCTCCCTCTTTCACCTTCTCCATCCGTCATTCTCCTTCCCACTCCCTCTCCCTCATTCTCCTACGCCCTCCCCCTCCCCTTCCCCCTCCCCTACCCCCTCCCCCTCACCTTCCCCCTCCCCTTCCCCCTCCCCCTCCTTCATTCAAGTCTCCCTCCCTCATTCTCCTTCCCCCTCCCCCTCCCTCATTCTCCTTCCCCATCCACGTCCCCCTCCCCTTCCTCCTCCCCTTCCCCCTCCCCCTCCCCTTCCCCCTCCCCCTCCCTTCCCCCTCCCCTTCCCCTCCCCCATTCTCCTCCCCCTCCCTCATTCTCCTCCCCTCCCTCATTCTCCTTCCCCCTCCCTCATTCTCCTTCCCCATCCACGTCCCCCTCCCCTTCCTCCTCCCCTTCCCCCTCCCCCTCCCCTTCCCCTCCCCATTCTCCTCCCCCTCCCTCATTCTCCTCTCCTCCTTCATTCTCCTTCCCCCTCCCCCTCCCTCTCCCCCTCCCTCATTCTCCTTCCACCTCCCCCATTCTCCTCCCCCTCCCCCACCCCAATCTCCAACCCCTCCCCCTCCCTTCCCCCTCCCCCTCCCCTACCCCCTCCCCCATTCTCCTACCCCTCCCTCATTCTCCTCCCCCTCCCTCATTCTCCTTCCCCCTCTCTCTCCCTCATTCTCCTTCCTCTCCCTCATTTCTCTTCCTCCATTCTCCTCCCTCTCCCTCTGTCTAGTTAAAACTCCTCCCCTCCCTCATTCTCATTCCGCCTCCCTCATTCTCCTCCGCCTCCCACATTCGCCTTCCTCCTCCCCCTCCTTCATTCTCCTTCCCCTTGCCTCTCCCTAATTCTCCTTCCCCTCCCTCATTCTCATTCTCCTTCCCTCTCCCACATTCTCCTTCCCCCTCCCTCATTCTCATTCTCCTTCCCTCTCCCTCATTCTCCTTCCCCCTCCCTCATTCTCCTTCCCCTCCCTCTCCCTCATTCTGATTCTCATTCTCCTTCCCCTCTCCTTCTCCCTCATTCTCCTGCCCACTCCCTCTCTCTCCCTCATTCTCCCCCCCCCTTCCTCATTCTCCTAACCCTTCTCTCTCCCTCATTCTCCTTTCCTCTCCCTCTCCCTCATTCTACTCCCCCTCATTCTCCTCCCCTCCCTCATTCTCCTCCCCTCCCACATTCTCCTTCCTCCTCCCCCTCCCTCATTCTCCTTCCCTATCCTCATTCTCCTTCCCCCTCCCCCTCCTTCATTCTCCTCCCCCTCCCCCTCCAACTCCCTCTCCCCCTCCATAATTCTACTCCCCCTCCCTCCCCTCCCCCTCCCCCTCCCTCTCACCCTCCCTCATTCTCCTCCCCTCCTTCATTCCCCTTGCCTCTCCCTAATTGTCCTTCCTCCTCCCTCATTCTCATTCTCCTTCCCTCTCCCTCTTTCTCCTTCCCTCTCCCTCCCCCTCATTCTCCTCCCCCTCCCTTTCCCTCATTCTCCTCCCCTCCCTCTACATCTCCCTCATTCTCCTGCCCACTCCCTCTCTCCCTCATTCTCCTCCCCTTCACTCTCCCTCTCCCTCATTCTCCTACCCCTTCCCTCTCCCTCTCCCTCAGTCTACTACCCCTCATTCTCCTCCCCTCCCTCATTCTCCTCCGCCTCCCTCATTCTCCTTCCTCCTCCCACTCCTCATTCTCCTTCCCTATCCCTCATTCTCCTTCCCTATCCCTCATTCTCCTTCCCCCTACCCCTCCCTCATTCACCTCCCCCTCCCTCTCCCCTCCCACTCCCCATCCGTCAATCTCCTCCCCCTCCCTCATTCACCTCCCCCTCCCTCTACCCCTCCCTCATTCACCTCCCCCTACCTCTCCCTGTCGGTCATTCTCCTCCCCCTCCCCTCACCCTCTCCCTCATTCACCTTCCCCCTCCCTCCCTCTCATTCTGCATCCCCCTCCCTCTCCCTCATTCTCCTCCCTCTCCCTCTCCCTCATTCTCCTCCCCCTCCCTTTCCCTCATTCTCCTTCCCCCGACTCATTCTACTTTCCTCTCCCTCTCCCTCATTCACCTTCCCTCCCTCATTCTCCTTCCCTCTCCCTCCCCCTCTTTCTCCTTCCCTCTCCCCCTCCCTCATTCACCTTCCCTCCCTCTTTCTCCTTCCCTCTCCCTCCCCCTCTTTCTCCTTCCCTCTCCCCCTCCCTCATTCACCTTCCCTCCCTCTTTCTCCTTCCCTCTCCCTCTCCCTCATTCTCCTTTCCTCTCCCTCGCCCTCATTCTACTCCCCCTCATTCTACTCCCTCTCATTCTCCTCCCCTCCCTCATTCTCCTCCCCTCCCACATTCTCCTTCCTCCTCCCCCTCCCTCATTCTCCTTCCCCCTCCCCTCCTTCATTCTCCTCCAAACTCACCCTCCACCTCCTCCTCCCCCTCCATAATTCACCCTCCGTCCCCTCCCCCTCCCCTCCCCCTCCCTCTCACCCTCCCTCATTCTCCTTCCCCCTCCCTCATTCTCCTTCCCCCTCCCTCCCCTTCATTCTCTTTCCCCTCCCTCAATTTCATTCACCCTCCCTCCTCGCTAATTCTCCCTCCCCCTCCCCCTTCCCTCCCTCATTCTCCTTCCCCCTCCCTCACCCTCATTCTCCTTCCCTATCCCTCATTCTCCTTCCCTATCCCACATTCTCCTTCCCTCTCCCCCATTCTCCTTCCCCCACCTCTCCCTCTTTCATCTCCCTCTCCCTCACCCTCCTTCCCCCTCCCTCTCCATTATTCTCCACCCCCTCCCTCTCCCTCTCTCATTCTCTTCCCCCTCCCTCTCCCACTCCCTCATTCTCCTCCACCTCCCGCTCCCTCTCCCTCATTCTCCTGCCCTCCCCCTCCCTCCCTCATTCTACTTTCCCCTCCCTCTCCCTCATTCTCCTTTGCCCGCCCTCACCCTTATTCTCCGTCCTCCTCCCTCCCCCACATTCTCCATCCCCTCCCTCTCTCATTCGCCTCCCCCTCCCAAATTTTCCTTCCCCTCTCTCAATCTCCTTCCCTCATTCTCCTTCCCCCTCCCCCTCCTTCATTCTCCTTCCCCCTCCCCCTTCCCGTCCCTCTCCCTCATTCTCCTTCCCCCTCCCCCTCCTTCATTCTCCTTCCCCTCCCCCTTCCCGTCCCTCTCCGTCATTCTCCTTTCCCCACATCTCCCTATTTCTCCTCCCCCCTCCCCCTCCCTCATTCTACTTTCCCCTCCCTCTCCCTCATTCTTCATCACCCTCCCCCCTCCCTCTCCCTCATTCTCCTCCCCCTCCCTCTCCCTCATTCTCCTTCCCCCTCCCTCATTCTCCTCTCCCCTCCCTCTCCCTCTCCCTCATTCTCCTCCCCCCTCCCTCACCCTCTCCCTCTCCCTTATTATCCTCCCCCCTCCCTCTCCCTCTCCCTCATTCTCCTCCCCCTCCCTCTCCCTCATTCTCCTCCCCCTCCCTCTCCCACATTCTCCTCCCCCTCCCTCTCCCTCTCCCTCATTCTCCTCCCCCCCTCCCTCTCCCTCATTCTCCTCCCCCCTCCCTCTCCCTCTCCCTCATTCTCCTCCCCTCCCTCTCCCTCTCCCTCATTCTCCTCCCCCCCCCTCTCCCACATTCTCCTTACCCTCCCTCTCCCTCTCCCTCATTCTCCTCCCCCTGCCTCTCCCTCTCTCTCCTCCCCCCTCCCTCTCCCTCTCCCTTATTCTCCTCCCCCCACCCTCTCCTTCTCCCTCATTCTCCTCCCCCCTCCCTCTCCCTCTCCCTCATTCTCCTCCCCTCTCCCTCTCCCTCTCCCTCTGCCTCATTCCCCTCCCCCTCCCTCTCCTACATTCTCCTCCCCCTCCCTCTCCCTCATTCTCCTCCCCTCTCCCTCTCCCTCTCCCTCTCCCTCATTCTCCTCCCCTCTCCCTCTCCCTCATTCTCCTCCCCCTCCCTCTCCTTCATTCTACTCCCCCCCTGACCCCTTCCATAATTCTCCTCCCCCCTCCCTCTCCCTCATTCTCCTACCCCCTCCCTCTTCCTCATTCTCCTCCCCCTCCCTCTCCCTCTCCCTCATTCTCCTCCCCCCTCCCTCTCCCTCATTCTCCTCACCCCTGCCTCTCCCTCTCCCTCTCCCTCATTCTCCTCCCCCCTCCCACTCCCTCATTCTCCTCCCCCCTTCCTCTCCCTCTCCCTCATTCTCCTCCCCCTCCCTCATTCTCCTTTCCCCTCCCTCATTTTCCTTCCCCCACATCTCCCTATTTCTCCTCCCTCTCCCTCTCCCTTATTCTCCTCCCCCCACCCTCTCCCTCTCCCTCATTCTCCTTGCCCTCCCTCTCCCTCATTCTCCTCCCCCTCCCTCTCCCTCTCCCTCATTCTCCTCTCCCCTCCCTCTCCCTCTCCCTTATTCTCCTCCCCCCTCCCTCTCCCTCTCCCTCATTCTCCTCCCCCCTCCCTCTCCCTCATTCTCCTCCCCCTCCCTCTCCCTCATTCTCCTCCCCCTCCCTCTCCCTCTCCCTCATTCTCCTCCCTCCTCCCTCTCCCTCATTCTCCTCCCCCTCCCTCTCCCTCTCCCTCATTCTCCTCCCCTCCCTCTCCCGCTCCCTCATTCTCCTCCCCCTCCCTCTCCCTCATTCTCCTCACCCTCCCTCTCCCTCTCTCTCCTCCCCCTCCCTCTCCCTCTCCCTTATTCTCCTCCCCCCACCCTCTCCTTCTCCCTCATTCTCCTCGCCCTCCTCTCCCTCATTCTCCTCCCCCCTCCCTCTCCCTCTCCCTCATTCTCCTCCCCTCTCCCTCTCCCTCTCCCTCTCCCTCATTCTCCTCCCCACTCCCTCTCCCTCATTCTCCTCCCCCTCCCTCTCCTTCATTCTACTCCCCCCTCTCCCCTTCCATAATTCTCCTCCCCCCTCCCTCTCCCTCATTCTCCTACCCCATCCCTCTTCCTCATTCTCATCCCCCTCCGTCTCTCTCTCCCTCATTCTCCTCCCCCCTCCCTCTCCCTCTCCCTCATTCTCCTCCCACCACCCACTCCCTCATTCTCCCCCCCTCCCTCTCCCTCTCCCTCATTCTCCTCTCCCCTCCCTCTCCCTCATTCTCCTCACCCCTCCCTCTCCCTCTCCCTCATTCTCCTCCCCCTCCCTCTCCCTCATTCTCCTCCCCCTTCCTCTCCCTCTCCCTCATTCTCCTCCCCCTCCCTCATTCTCCTTTCCCCTCCCTCATTTTCCTTCCCCCACATCTCCCTATTTCTCCTCCCTCTCCCTCTCCCTTATTCTCCTCCCCCCACCCTCTCCCTCTCCCTCATTCTCCTTGCCCTCCCTCTCCCTCATTCTCCTCCCCCTCCCTCTCCCTCTCCCTCATTCTTCTCTCCCCTCCCTCTCTCTCTCCCTCATTCTCCTCCCCCTCCCTCCCCCTCTCCCTCATTCTCCTCCCCTCTCCCTCTCCCTCATTGTCCTCCCCCTCCCTCTCCCTCATTCTCCTCCCCCTCCCTCTCCCCTTCTAAAATTCTCCTCCCCCCTCCCTCTCCCTCAATCTCCTCCCCCTCCCTCTCCCTCTCCCTCATTCTCCTCCCCCCTCCCTCTCCCTCTCCCTCATTCTCCTCCCACCACCCGGTCCCTCTTTCTCCTCCCCCTCCCTCTCCCTCTCCCTCATTCTCCTCCCCCCTCCCTCTCCCTCATTCTCCTCACCCCTCCCTCTCCCTCTCCCTCATTCTCCTCCCCCCTCCCTCTCCCTCTCCCTCATTCTCCTCCCCCTTCCTCTCCCTCTCCCTCATTCTCCTCCCCCTCCCTCCCCCTCTCCCTCATTCTCCTCACCCCTCCCTCTCCCTCTCCCTCATTCTCCTCCCCCCTCCCTCTCCCTCATTCTCCTCCCCCCTTCCTCTGCCTCTCCCTCATTCTCCTCCCCCTCCCTCATTCTCCTTTCCCCTCCCTCATTTTCCTTCCCCCACATCTCCCTATTTCTCCTCCCTCTCCCTCTCCCTTATTCTCCTCCCCCCACCCTCTCCCTCTCCCTCATTCTCCTTGCCCTCCCTCTCCCTCATTCTACTCCCCCTCCCTCTCCCTCTCCCTCATTCTCCTCCCCCTCCCTCCCCCTCTCCCTCATTCTCCTCCCCTCTCCCTCTCCCTCTCCCTCATTGTCCTCCCCCTCCCTCTCCCTCATTCTCCTCCCCCTCCCTCTCCCCTTCTAAAATTCTCCTCCCCCCTCCCTCTCCCTCATTCTCCTCCCCCTCCCTCTCCCTCTCCCTCATTCTCCTCCCCCCTCCCTCTCCCACTCCCTCATTCTCCTCCCTCCTTCCTCTCCCTCTCCCTCATTCTCCTCCCCCTCCCTCTCCCTCATTCTCCTCCCCCTCCCTCTCCCTCTCCCTCATTCTCCTCCCCCCTCCCTCTCCCTCATTCTCCTCACCCTCCCTCTCCCTCTCCCTCATTCTCCTCCCCCTCCCTCTCCCTCTCCCTCATTCTCCTCCCCCTTCCTCTCCCTCTCCCTCATTCTCCTCCCCCTCACTCATTCTCCTTCCCCCTCCCTCATTCTCCTATCCCCTCGCTCATTTTCCTTCCCCCACATCTCCCTATTTCTCCTCCCCCTCGCTCTCCTTCATTCTACTTTCCCCTCCATCTCCCTCATTCTTCATCACCCTCCCCCTCCCTCTCCCTCATTCTCCTCACCCTCCCTCTCCCTCATTCTCCTCCCCCTCCCTCTCCCTCTCCCTCTCCCTCATTCTCCTCTCCCCTCCCTCTCCCTCTCCCTCATTCTCCTCTCCCCTCCCTCTCCCTCTCCCTCATTCTCCTCCCCCCTCCCTCCCCCCCTCCCTCATTCTCCTCCCCTCTCCCTAATTCTGCTCCCCCTCTCCCTCTCCCTCATTCTCCACCCCCTCCCTCTCCCTCTCCCTCATTCGCCTCCCCATCCCTCTCCCTCTCCCTCATTCTCCTCCCCTTCCCTCTCCCAATCCCTCATTCTCCTACCCCTCCCTCTCCCTCTCCCTCATTCTCCTCCCCCCTCCCTCCCCCCCTCCCTCATTCTCCTCCCCTCTCCCTAATTCTGCTCCCCCTCTCCCTCTCCCTCATTCTCCTCCCCCTCCCTCTCCCTCTCCCTCATTCTCCTCCCCCTCCCTCTCCCTCTCCCTCATTCGCCTCCCCATCCCTCTCCCGCTCCCTCATTCTCCACCCCCCTCCCTCTCCCAATCCCTCATTCTCCTCCCCCTCCCTCGCCCTCTCCCTCATTCTCCTCCCCTTCCCTCTCCCCTTCCATAATTCTCCTCCCCCCTCCCTCATTCTCCTCCCCCCTTCCTCTCCCTCTGCCTCATTCTCCTCCCCTCTCTCTCACTCTCCCGCATTCTCCTCCCCCTCCCTCTCCCTCTCCCTCATTCTCCTCCCCCCTCCCTCTCCCTCTCCCTCATTCTCCTTCCCCTCCCTCTCCCACTCCCTCATTCTCCTCCCCCTCTCTCCCTCTCCCTCATTATCCTCCCCCTCTCCCTCTCCCTCATTCTCCTCCCCCCTCCCTCTCCCTCATTCTACTCACCCCTCCCTCATTCTCCTCCCCCCTCCCGCTCCCTCTCCCTCATTCTCCTCCCCCCTCCCTCTCCCTCTCCCTCATTCTCCTCCCTCCTTCCTCTCCCTCTCCCTCATTCTCCTCCCCCTCCCTCTCCCTCATTCTCCTCCCCCTCCCTCTCCCTCTCCCTCATTCTCCTCCCCCTCCCTCTCCCTCTCCCTCATTCTCCTCCCCCTCCCTCCCCCTCTCCCTCATTCTCCTCCCCTCTCCCTCGCCCTCTCCCTCATTGTCCTCCCCCTCCATCTCCCTCATTCTTCATCACCCTCCCCCTCCCTCTCCCTCATTCTCCTCACCCTCCCTCTCCCTCATTCTCCTCCCCCTCCCTCTCCCTCTCCCTCATTCTCCTCTCCCCTCCCTCTCCCTCTCCCTCATTCTCCTCTCCCCTCCCTCTCCCTCTCTCTCATTCTCCTCCCCCCTCCCCTCCCCCCTCCCTCATTCTCCTCCCCTCTCCCTAATTCTGCTCTCCCTCTCCCTCTCCCTCATTCTCCTCCCCCTCCCTCTCCCTCTCCCTCATTCTCCTCCCCCCTCCCTCTCCCTCTCCCTCATTCGCCTCCCCATCCCTCTCCCTCTCCCTCATTCTCCTCCCCCTCCCTCTCCCAATCCCTCATTCTCCTCCCCCTCCCTCTCCCTCTCCCTCATTCTCCTCCCCCCTCCTCCCCCCCTCCCTCATTCTCCTCCCCTCTCCCTAATTCTGCTTCCCCTCTCCCTCTCCCTCATTCTCCTCCCCCTCCCTCTCCCTCTCCCTCATTCTCCTCCCCCCCTCCCTCTCCCTCTCCCTCATTCGCCTCCCCATCCCTCTCCCTCTCCCTCATTCTCCTCCCCCCTCCCTCTCCCAATCCCTC